>NW_027509186.1:14692500-14825000 GCF_051911475.1 Siphateles boraxobius | reverse complement strand
TTTCACTGTAATGGAGTGATCACGCCTATATTGTATATATATATATATATATATATATATATAATTTTTTTTTCTTTTTTTTTCAAATCTTTTTTTCCACCTCTCACTTGAAATTTGGCTCCTTTTGAAATTGCTTCTGCTCTCAAGCTACCATATGATATATGGTTCAGTGCGTAACGGGCCTTGTCTGTCATTGCCAGACTTCATAAAGCAGACATACTGCGAGAAACATAACCCAGAGCAGCCACAAATGACTTTACGGCCACGTTTACGAGGTACTGTTTGGGCCAGTCGTTGAAGATGTTCGCCTTCATTCCTCCACAGGGATGACCTTGTCGTTGTATGGTGTCATACTTGTCACTTCCTGGGCTCATGAAACATTATTGAAGCTTGCATCTTTTCATAGCCCTGTGCAGAGCAACCAAGCAGACTTTTGCATCATGCTGCAAGCCCCATTGACTCCTTCCCTTTCGTGTCTAATGCCAGGCTTGTCTTCAATAGGAATGCTGATGATCTCCATTTCCATATAAATGAAGAGAATGGAGTGTATGCTCACTTAAAATGAATATCTGTTGGTTGGAAAATACTTATTTTTGATGACCTTGAAAAAAACAAGATGGTTGATAGTTAATGTGCACCTTTCACATCAACACAGACAATTCTGCATCGCATTCAAGGAGAATATTATTTTTGTAATTTCGCTCTTGAGGATCTTGCTTTGCACCCCTGTGGCCATGCAGTTTTCCCACTTTCTTGTAATTTGATGGCTCATTCGTTGGAGTTGCAATTGCTTTTTGGAACCGAAATGGGGCGAGTTCCAAATGGAATTTTACTCCTGATGAAAGAGTGGCTTCCCTCTTGACCCAAAACGTGCTGGTTAAATCTAATAGGGGTTCTTCGATTAGAGCTCACGTCCTTTCCTGCAAATAAACACACAAAAGTATGATGGAGCAGGCCGTTGTTGATGCGACTCGCCCTCTGGGAGATGTTACAATTACACAAGAAAAGCGCCCATGTGACCTTTGGCCTTTGGAGTGTGCGTCTGAATGCTGCCCTGTCCTTCCCTGGAGATTCCTGAACTCCATGGGGACCATGTGGAAACGTAACCCTGCCCCCCCCCCCCCCCCCATTCAGCGCTTCTGGAGCACCCTACAGGCTAATGACTCTCTTCCTCAAGATTACAGGCGATGTAGCTGTTATTATCGTGAAATATCTGACCTTTCACTTTGATTCATGATCATAAATGAGCTTTTTGTCAGGTCAGGCGGCAAGACGGATGAAAGCGGTGACAATCAAGCAAACGGAATTTGTTTCACACTGTAATGTACCGTAAAAGATTGCATGGATCAACTCAGCGCACACAAGTAAGAATGTGGTTTGTTCATGGTGTACCTGTATTTTTTTGCCTTTCTGTTTCACAAAGCCTAAATAAACTATTAATACGAATACCTTGAAATGTTGATTTACCACTCAACTCACTGATTCTGCTTCTGATTCATACAGCACAGATCCTGTTCCCTCCCTCCTCTCAGGAAGCCGCGACTCGTTCAGGGTGACATTGGAGAGGAACTGTTTTCCCCATGCATCACTCTCTCATCAAGAGTAGCGGTGGCTGTAGATTAATGAGCCTGGGAACTGATTATGCCGGGCTGTACATCATGTCTGTCTTCCTGCTGCTCGGCCTGTCAATACCCCACCCTACCGTGTCTGCCTTTGGCCTTGTGCTAGACCAAAACCACTGGACCTCAACTGCTGATGTGCCTCATATACGGAGGTTTGTGTACTGAAGAGCTCCAGGACAGCTGGACACTAGTAACATGACAATGATGTAATTTTTATGTATACATATATACACTGAAAAGAATTATAAATGCAACACTTTTGTTTTTGCCCCCATTTTTCACGAGCTGAACTCAAAGATCTTAGACTTTTTCTATGTACACAAAAGGCCCATTTCTCTCAAATATTGTTCACAAATCTGTCTAAATCTGTGTTAGTGAGCACTTCTCCTTTACCGAGATAATCCATCCACCTCACAGGTGTGACATATCAAGAACCTGATTAGAAAGCATGATTATTGCACAGGTGTGCCTTAGGCTTGCCACAGTAAAAGGCCACTCTAAAATGTGCAGTTTTACTGTATTGGTTTGGGGGGTCCGAAAACCAGTCAATATCTGGTGTGACCACCATTTGCCTCCCACAGTGTAACACATCTCCTTTGCATAGAGTTGATCAGGTTGTTGATTGTGGTATGTGGAATGTTGCTGGATATTGGAAGGACTTGGAAGGCTTTTATCCGAAAATAAGTATAGAGCAGCAGCTAAAGTTAAATTTGTATATTTACGGACATCTGAAACAAGTATAGCTTTTAGTCAATAATTCATTGCCTGGTTTTGCACTTCGTGTTCATTTTACTACTTTTTTTTCTTGTGCTGCAGAAAAGACTCTTTCTACATGTCTCTCAGCCAGCCAGTTATAAATGGAGTGAGAAACAGGTGAAAAATGAAGAAAAGCGTCGAGCTTTGAGCCACTTCCTACACACCTGGATGTTTGCGCTTAAAAAAACACCCAAGGAAAAAAAAGTCTTCTTTTTTTTAAGATGTTTGTGATTCTGTTGTTGTCACACTTTGGTGTTTTGCTACGGTGCTGCCCTAAAGCTTGCATTTTTATCTCATTTATCAGTACCTACACAGGTCTCATGAATCTGCCAGCTTGTTTGCCATTCTGCCCAGCCGTAAGCCCCAGGGTGATCCAAGCCTCTCGTAGGCGTCAGTGAGAACAACCGATCAGTGTCTGCCTGTAGCTTTAGGAGGCGCATTGAATGCACAGCAGAATTTATGACATGTTATTAATGCGGCCTGTTTAGTCCGGACTCTGGGTTGTTCTGCTTGAAAAGGCTGAGCACGTCACCAGTCACCAGGGCACTGTTTCTGCCCGGTTTTGAAAAATTTGATACTCACATACACTGTTTATACCTACATATAGTCATATATATGTAAATATATTGCTTATTACTTTGCAACCCAATTACGGGGCACAGTGCACTGTTTAGCAATGCAGTCCTGCTAAATAACCTGAGCAAATAAAAACTAATAGCCTCAGACCGACGCATTCTATTGGCTACTTTGGAATGGGGGCAGTTGTATCGTGCGGTTGATCAGATTAAAATGCAATTGTATTGGGTGCATCTGCTCCAGCGCTCAGTCCAGCTATGCTCATGGGAGCAATGTGTCCCGAAAGTTAGAGATTAAGTTAAGTTCAATTTACCGCTCTCCTAGTTCAGTGGCCAGCTGTGGCCCCCTGAACAGAAAATTTGCTTTTTTTTACACAGACCTTGAGCAGCACTGCCATGCATAAGCCACAGCCATTGATGTACAATGGTGAGCTTTCATTTTGAAAAGCTTAAGCACTAATAATTAAATGGATTGAAACAACTAAAATGGGTCTTTTTACAGCCTGAACTGCCGTGTTGTGCTAGCTGTGTGCATTAATTGCCTCACTCTTATTTAGAGTGTGCGTGTTTGTTACATTTGCGAGTTTGTGTGTATATGTTTTGATGGATTAATCTTTCCAGCACATTAGTGAAAGTGTTTTCTGGATGCAGAGCGGGCGATACAATTTTGAGCACCACAATGGCCCTGCACCTGCTCGCTGCGGCCTTGGAAAAATCTAACAAAGCTTCATGTTTATCCTGATAGTGCTCACGAGTCGTAAAAATATAGATGTATGAAACATGAACGCAAAGGAGAGTGACAGAGGTGAAGGAAACAGACAGACAAAAAAATAATCAAATAGATAGACTCTATCTATCTATCTATCTATCTATCTATCTATCTATCTATCTATCTATCTATCTATCTATCTATCTATCTATCTATCTATCTATCTATCTATCTGTAAGCCAGATGCATTTTGGAAAAGTTCACATGGTCTGTCTTCAGTGGCGCAGTGTTGGAAAAATGGCCCTGTTGACCTTTTCATGTGTGACTGGTAAATTTAATACAAATGGAGCATCTGTATTGTGAAGCTGCAATGATCTCCGTAGGGCCAGTGAATGGGCATCTCTGTCTTAATGGCTTTCTTGTTTTCTCCGTGGCAGTACAATCAATGACTAAACAGTCCACTGAACTGAATTAGTCGGCTGCCTCTATCTGATACGTTTTAACAAGCCCCCTACACCACCCGCAACATTAATATTTTGCCCGTTTGACAGCAAAACAGCAAAATCAATGACCACTTTTTACGGCTCGCCTGCGTTTGTGCACAAAACTGCGGCCGGGCTTGCGGCACGGTTTAAAAAACATAGTAATTATTCTTTGCGCCATAGTCAATAGGGAACCTGCTCTTCTGCTCATATCGGTAAACATTATGTGATAATTGCAGGGTTTGTGGTAGTGGTGATACCTTTCTCTAACTTTTCAGTTTCTCTCTCACTCTCTCTATGCTCGTAATTGCACGTGTAAACCATTTAGCCACCAGGGATGTTGCCAACGTGTTAAGTAATAGTTCACATCACAGTTTTTATATAGATGCTGCTCATTTGATTGCACATAACATTTCCATAAACCAACAACAGTGTACAGTAGCTGCCCGTTCATAGTACTTAAAGAAACAATTTTTATGTCTCATCAGCAGGGGGAGCTTTTACCCTTGAAATAGCCTCAGATGTGTACACCATCATACCACTTTTGGCCGTCTGTCACACACACTCCTCGCCCCCATCTTTCGTTTCATTCCCTCCTCTCCTTTTCTTTTGTCTCTTGTTTCCTCATCTGTCCTTCATAATCTGTCAATTCCCTCTTTTCACTCTCCAATTATTTTTATGTGGATTTAAAAGACACTCTCACAGCCTGCTGAAGTGATTGCGATTGGAAAATGGCTTTGTATCATCCTAATGACCACAACAAGGTAATCCGGAAGCATTATTAAAAAAAAAAAAGCCCTAATGATTGTTTGTCCGAATTGGACAAGCACGTCATTCAACATGTTGTCATCACCATCATCCAAACATCTGTGCCGCTCGGCGTCCTTTCATCCTCTCCTTCACACTCCTCTATCTCCCTCACTGCTTCAGTTAGTCACTTCAAATCCCACTATCATTCATTCAGACTCTTGCCTTTCTCTCGTTCCTCTCGTTTCTTTCACTTCCTCTACTCAGTCAGTCCCCCTTCTCTCTTTCTCGGGGGTGAGAAGCTGACTCCTATAATTACCCAAGTGTCTGTGAAATGAATCATTGGGTGGGTGATTGAGCTGCATGATGGGAAACATCCATCCTGAGCCGAGCGAACGAGTGAGCTGTTCCTCCACCACACCTCTCGATCTGCTTCTCTCTTTCTCGTTCCCTCTCTTTTTCTCATTTCTCCTTCCTTCTCTGTGGCTGTTTTTACCACCGCCGCTGCCAGTACAAAACAGGGTGTGGCAAAGCGCAGGCCATTTGCTCTCGAACTTCCATTAAATTTCACTCTCGCATGTCTATAGCGGACCTTTCGCGGGGGCTCGGTTTATTTTTCCATCGGACCGGCCATCCAAATCTGTTGTCAGATGCTTGTGAGATGGCATGTAAAACATACATCTGTCACAGGGTGCTGGTTGACAAATGTTTCTGGATATCGTGTGCTTGCCTAAGCATGTGAGCTAAGCATTTCCTGCTAAGGGGCAGGAAAGCCTCTCTGACAATGACTGATCCTCGGGCTCTGGTTCTCCAGGATGGTGTTTTCATCCATAGCACGTTTTTTTGGTGTATTTAAGACTAACAGATCAATTGACACAAATGGAAATTCTTTGTAAGACTCTTGGGTGACTGGTCATGTTCACATGCTATTAGACCGTAATCCTACCCTCAATCCATTCTTATTTACTCTGTACTAAGCAAAACTACTCTGTTGTTTTTTATGTTTGTATGTTTGCATGTATGTTTTTTTATATTTTTTTTATTTTTGCCCTCTGTACTTACATTTGTCCATATATATATATATATATATATATATATATATATATATATATATATATATGTGTGTATATATATATATATATATATATATATATATATATATATATATATATGTGTGTATATATATATATATATATATATATATATATATATATATATATATATATATATATATTACACCATGGCTTCAGGTGTCATACAATTTCATTTCCTCTTACCATAGGACTGAAATGACCATTATCCTTTTTTGACTATGACTTCAGTGTTGGTTATACATTTGATCTATGGTTTTGTGCCTTACATGCAGCACATTTTGTGGGGAGATGTTGTTTTTATCAGACTTTTCAAAATCGTTGCCATAAGGATGGATACTTGAATACAATGATCAACAAACAAATAAAAATGTGAGTCATTTTAAATCGTGTGATTATGTTTTCTTATTCGTATCTTATGGTCGAATTTTATAGACCATAGTTTGTTTTTACATTGTACTGAAGTTGTATTTTTTTCAGAATTAATAGATATCAGGCCAGATTTACTAACAGCTTGCGCTGGCACAAACACTCTTTTGGCATAAAAAAAAAATAAAAAACTACTGTCAGGATTTACTAGACGTACTACTGGCACATCCGGGAACTTAACTGTCAATTCGTCCCCGCCCCTTTTTAGGGGAAAACAAACTAGACTTCCCATAGACTTCAATATAACATAACTGCACAAACTAACGTCCGTACACAGCCGACAGGCGTGAATAACTTAAAGGCACACTGTGGAGGAATTCCGTTTTTGTCAAACAGCGACCCCTTGAGTCACTGTGAAGTACTTGTATTTAACGTTACTGTCGTAAATTCCACCCACCAGAGATCTCTCTGCACTCACGGCCTGATCCCCTCCCCCTGTATACCGGTACCTGTTCAGTAGGATGGAGGCTGTAACCAGTGGAAATAAGGCGTGGCCCCTTTAAGAGCTGCGCGCGCTCTGTTGAACTGTCAGCAGTCTGTATTGTATGCTCGCCTCGAACACCCATGTATGCGGGTTATTTCTGTTTGATTCTCATTCTTATCCTATTTTTGTTTATCAAGTAATACTGTGGACGGTAGAACGTGTGACAGACAGTTACACAAGTTCGATTGGGGAATAAAGTGCAAGTTGTGAGATGCCAATTGCCTCTGTGAGTCTGTCTGGCCTCTGTAATAACTTCATCTGTGAGCTATCCCTATTTTTCCTCCTGACACAACACATTACAAAGCGTCGGACATCGAACAGGCACAGATAGCCAGCCTCCGAAGATGTCTACTAGTCCATCAACAAGAACGCCATGTCAGCATCGCTTTTGCATCCATTGCTGATTTTTAGCTCTCGCCGACGAGTGAAAGCCTGGCCGAGTGAGACTCTTGTCCGGTTCTTCACACGGTCAGTTTCTCGTTTTCTTTTCCTTGACTCTTCCGACCGCGTTTTCTTTGTCGACTCTGCCAAGATTCAATTCTGAAATGCGTGCTTTGTTGATGTATGTGACGTCGTGCCATAAAGCAAGCCGTGATTCTCGCGAGATTTGTCGGGGGCGCTCCTCTCAAACTTACAAACGCTGTTTTTTCCAGCGCCGTCCCCCCCAAGCTTTACTACCAGGATGATTCACCCTACTATGAGTTTGTTTACCACTGAAATTACTTTGAAGCTGTTATATAAAGGTACAATTCCTCCACAGTGTGCCTTTAAGAAGTCACTAATATAAAACATGTCAAGTAATTATATGTCCACCCTGCCTGCCATAGAGCGTGAAAGATACATCAACAAACTTAATTTGGTCAATTTAAAAACATGTCCCTTCATTCTCCCAGCGTCAAATTGGTGAACAACCCTACCAAGTGGGGTTATTTATAAGATATATTATAATATATATTATAAGATGTTTACTTTAAAAAACAAAGTAAAATCATTCACTGGCTTACCATGGTTACTCGATGAGGTACGACTACGAGTAAATGTCCGGGTAATACACCTCTGGCCACTGGGTGGGGTTGTTACACCAATTTGACGCTGGGAGAATGAAGGGACATGTTTTTATATTGACCAAATTAAGTTTGTTGAAGCATCTTTCCAGATGCTAATTTGCGCTACTCTAGTTTGCGTTGGTCATTATGGAAATGATCCGTTTGCGTCTGTGTTCATTAAGGGTGCTTTCAGATCTATAGTTCGGTTCGGTTCACCAATTACAAAGTACTACTACTGACCAATAACGCCCTAAATGGTCTAGCTCCTGTGTATTTAATCGACCTTCTATCGCCCTACAATCCATTGCGTTTTTTAAGATCACTAAATTCAAGGCTTCTGGTCATTCCTAGGATATCTAAGTCCACTAAAGGAGGGAGGGCGTTCTTGCATTTAGCTCTTAAACTCTGGAATAGCCTTCCTGATATTGTTCGAGGCTCAGACTCGCTGTCCCAGTTTAAAACTAGATTAAAGACGCATCTCTTTAGCCAAGCATTCACATACTTTTATACCACTGTTGAATCAGATCGAATGCATTAATATTATGAACAGGAACTATGCTAATTATTTCCATTTGCTTTTCTGCTGTTATCTCGGGACGCTAGTCCCGAGGTAAATGGCGTTCGTCAGCTCCAGTTTGTATCCAGCCTCTCACTGAGACTTCAGATCCCCCAACACCTGCGATGAAATGACTAAACGCCTGTGAAGAGATGACTCAACACCGGCGATATGTTATGCCCTAAATTAATACATGATTAATTATGTTTTAATGCACTGCACGCTACGAAGGAGCATCGCAAGTCACTTCAGGAGGAGGCATGCTTGACATTCAACAGAGACTGCACTACTGTCGGTCACAGAAGCACTGCGGATCGCAAAAGCTGCTTCCAAATCATCAGTTCTCATTCTGCTGGATCTTTCTGCTGACTTCGACACTGTGAATCATCAGATCCTTCTATCCACCCTCTCATCACTGGGCATCAAAGGAACTCCTCTCCACTGGTTTGAGTCCTATCTCACAGGTAGGTCCTTCAGGGTTGCATGGGGAGGCGAGGTATCCAAAGCACATCAACTGAAGACAGGAGTTCCTCAGGGTTCAGTTCTTGGACCGCTCCTCTTCTCCATCTACACCACATCATTGGGACCTATCATACAGGCACATGGTTTCTCTTACCATTGCTATGCTGATGACACCCAGCTCTACCTCTCATTTCAAACAGATGATCCCACAGTAGCTGCACGTATCTCAGACTGTCTGGCAGACATCTCAGCATGGATGAAGGAACATCACCTGCAGCTCAACCTGGCAAAGACTGAGCTTCTCGTCCTCCCTGCCAATCCGTCTCTTCAGCATGACTTCACTATCCAGCTAGATACATCCTCATTCACCCCATCAAGGTCGGTCAGAAATCTTGGAGTAATATTTGATGACCAGCTGACCTTCACAGACCATATTACAAAGACAGCTTGATCATGCAGGTTTGCAATGCATAACATCAGGAAGATCAGGCCTTTACTAACTGAGCATACAACAGAACTTCTCATCCAGGCCCTGGTTATTTCTAGGCTTGATTACTGCAATGCTCTTCTGGTTGGACTTCCATCATGTGCAACTAAACCTCTACAAAATCCAGAATGCTGCAGCCCGCCTTGTCTTCAACAAGCCCAAAAGGACCCATGCCACTCCTCTGTTCATCTCACTGCACTGGCTACCACTCGCTGCTCGCATCAAATTCAAAGCATTGACGCTTGCTTACAGATCGACCACAGACTCAGCTCCATCCTACTTTCACTCCCTACTACAAGTCTACATCCCTACCAAAAGCCTACGATCGGTCAAGGAGCGACGGCTTGTGGTACCATCACAGCGAGGCACTAAATCACTCTCCAGAACATTCTCATTCACGGTTCCATGCTGGTGGAATGATCTCCCCACCCTCGTCCGGAATACAGAATCCCTGACAGCATTCAAAAGACAACTGAAAACTCATCTCTTCCGTGAGTACTTAACATAAAAAAAAAAAAAAACTTTCCTTCTCTTTTAAATCTTCCCTTGTCTGGCTTTTACTACTCTGAGCAATGCCTGAACTTTGTATTTTGAGCACTTCTTGCGTTGTTCTTGCCTCTTCACGATGACTCGCTTGCTTTAGTCCTCAGTTGTAAGTCGCTTTGGATAAAAGCGTCTGCTAAATGACTAAATGTAAATGTAATGTTGCTAAATAGTGACATGCTCATCATCCATAATGCCATAATGCACAGCGCAGCTGACTACGGCAGCTGGTTTAGTCCAAAAATGCGCAGTTCTTTGGCAGTTGGGTCTGTTCGAATGTCGGATCACGTTCTCACCACAAACAAACCGCTCCAGAGTTCGTCTGAAAGCGTACCGAGACTACCTCGAGCTTGTTTGGTCTGCTTTTGGTGCCAGCCCGAGTGCTATTCCTGCTTTCACACCTGCCCAAACGAACCGCACCAAGGGGGAAAACGAACTCTAGTGCGATTCAACCGAACTAAATGAGGCAGGTGTGAAAGCACCCTAATTTGCACATCGTAAGTAGATCACGTGCAGAACTTTCCACTGACATCTGCGCTTTTTTGGAATAGTGGAATTTACCATGTTTAAATCTATGTAAATCTAGCCCATAAAGTCACAATTGTGAGAGATGAAGTTGCAATTATGAAAACTAGGGCTGGATCGACGCTCTAACGTAATCGACTACAATGTTTATGTTTATCCCTAATCCCCTGTTCACACAAAACAAAACTCTAGAGCAGATGCTAATGGCTAGTATGGCAGTGCCGCTTAATACGGTTGCGTTCATACAGCATTATGTTTTTTGCGCACCTGCACATTTTCAGGACTCACTGCCACATTATCTACATACCCGCGCTGAATGAACGGAACCACACTAGACAAATAGTTGTCTGCCATATCATATAATGTGAGAACCACTGTGAACTGTATAATCATGACGGGTTTAGTTTACTAACAGAGACAGAGAAATTATTTGCGTTCCCCACTGAAGATGGATCCGCGAAGATGGATCCGCGATGTGCGCGGCTCAAACGTACTCTGCACTTGGTTGCTAAGCATTTAAAGTTGGTTGTTTAAAATATCAACCAACAATATGGATGAACTCACGACTCGATTGGACTTGGATTTATTTAATAACACGCTGTCAATTGTGATAAACCTTTCCAATGTTAAGGACATTGATGTTTATTTTACTGTCGCTGAGTCCTGAAAATGTGCAGGCTCGTATTAAGCGGCAATGCCTTTATTTTTTTTGTGTGTGAAGCATGACAGGGGATAAGGGATGAATATAAACAGTGCACAATCAACTTAATCAATTAAGTCACAATAAGAAAGAAAGTTACAATTACCTTTTTATTCTATTTCTACTCAGACATGGAATCGAGCTTCCTGACAAAAAAATAAATCTTGATGGTGTCTGTAGAATAGAACATTTTATGCTATTGTATAGTGCCATTCAAACTTTAAAATAATAATAAAAAAACAATAAACAATTATTCATGGTTAGTTTTTCCCATCTTGCTCCTCTGTAATGTCTATCCAGAAATGTGCTCACCTGTAGTAACCTGAAGTCATAGACAAAGACTCAAAAGATTCAAAGTTGTCCCCAGTAACTGCCTATACACAGCATCCATTTCAAGTTTACGGGCGACACATTTTTCATCTAGTTTTAACACGTCTTTGTCTTTGAGGCTGCATTTCACAATCCACAGCCCCCCATCAGAGCTGATAGCGCGCTGTGTCTGTGAAGCCAAACGGTAAATTACTGTGAAGCTGGCTCTCTTAGTCAGACACTCTCAAGGCTTCCTGCTTTGATGTTGCTGCTTTTCTCCTTTTGTGGAGATGGGCAGAGGGAAGGCGCAGGGGTTTATGGGTAAAGCCTCTCTGAATCCGGAGCCTGGAGAGTTGCTTTGTGGTGGAGACCAAGATGACTGGCATGACAAAGTCAGCGGGACAGCAGACGGAGGGCTCAAAGGGACGACCATACAATGATTGTTTAATTAGCCTTTCTTTGACGCTCAACCAAAACACAACTCAGTACACTTTGTTATGATTGAACATCCATGCAGACACACACTGTCTTGCGGGCTATGTTCAGAGGAGCACACTAGCTTGCTCTTTACTAAATACTGTGCAGTATTCATTGTATACTGTGTATTGTTAGTTAAAATTAGTAAGTGAAATAAGCATTTATCCAATGTTTCTGTTGACCAAACAGTAGAGCAGTGCTAGCAACACCAAGGTCATCGGGTTTGAATCCTAGTCAATCCATGAACTGATAAAACATGTACATTAAATGTTAGTCATTTTGGATAAAAGTGCACATGCTTATTTGTTGTCACATTACCTTGTCTCATTGCAGTCAGTGGTGGCTAGTTATTATCCTGGAAATAAAATAATTTATTTAGCTTTTTTAAAATGTTTATTTTGTGTTAAAATATCTTAAAGTCACACTATGTAATTTTTTGCCACTAGAGGTCTTTTATTCAAAACAATTGCATAGCGTGATGACCCCTTAATTGGAGTTGTTGTCTTCACCTCTACAGCCGGTGCATAATACGACGTGACTCGGGCAGATATCATATTCATGGATGACCGGTAATGTATTAAAAATGTATTAACGTTACGAAAGCTGCTGGACCGAAATGAGCCGCTGGTGCGATTACTAATGAGAGACAAGCACGACACAGCTTTTGTTATGCTGCAGACGCCGCTTCCACTTCTTCCGGTCATGCGTGTGTGGGGTAATGCAGTGCTGTTTTATCATATTAGATACATTTGAGTGTGCGTACTCTGTGCGTTCGCTCAGCGGCTACTATAAGAGACACTTGTTGCACACTGCAGTGAGCTAGATCGATATTAGGCATATGGTAAATATGGTACTCGTGGTAAATCAAGAGCTGTATAACAATAAAACATAATATATTAGAGCATCTTTGGTGTTTCCATTGTTTCCATTGTTCCATCGGAAATCGAGGGTAATGCGGGTATGATGTCATTATAATGCGACGCACAGACACCGTGTCCTGGTTAAAACTGCTCTATTTCTCTAGACTTGAACATTCTTAGAAACATCTGGGATAATGTAAGTACACAAATCAACAAAATATATAACATTGCTCTAGTAGTTTGGGGATATTTTGGTTCAAAAATCTTACATAGTGTGCCTTCAACATTTAGAACATATTATGCCTCCAATGGTAATCTAATCTAGGTATTTCATGAATATAGAAACACAATATGTGTACTGTAATACTGCAGGAACAGTACCTACTTTGAACATATTGTCCTGTTTTTGGTAAAGATCTATTTTATTGCAGACATTCCACATTGATTTGAATGATATATATTTGAATGCAACTATGCATACAGAAATGACTTTAACATTTTATATGATCTATATGATCAAAATATTGATTATGGATTGTGAAAACTACAAACTCAAATGATTCTTTACATTTACAGGCTTTAAACGTAAGCTGAGCACAGTTCATTAAAGTGCAGTTACTCCTGGAAACCCTATCGTGGGATATCGCTTTTGATCACCAGACACTCCACCAGCTTGACGTCTGAAAGCCACCAGACTTTTTTTTCCCACCGACTCCGCTGAGTTTAATTCACCTCCAGCGGCTGATTTATAGCAGAATGGAGAGCCGTTCTCACCTGTCGACTGTGTGGAGAAAATTGAGAATGGAGGTGTGCTGTGACATCTGTGTTGCACGACCGTGAACTGAGTGTGAGCAGGAGCTGAGTCTTGATGGCTCTGCCTTCATGACCCTTTGAAGAGGTCTGGGTGAAATAGCCTTTAGCTTGATTTACTCTGTTGCTCTCTGGGCTTTCGCACATAAACTCTCCTTCGCACACTCGTGCACAAGCATACTAAAGCTTTCATACCAGAAGAGTTCTTTGTTGCGATGCTTGCTATTTGAACAAAGCCAAAAATGTAAATATTAAGAATTGGCGCATAATTCATCTAGCAGTATTTGTATAAATCTCGGATTTTTTATTTAAGAAGGGACTAAGGCACCCTAGCTTAGTCCCTAGCAACCACCATGAACACCATAGGTACCACATAGCAGCTGCCTAGTAACACCTATCCCTTTTTGTATTCAACCCCTTCCACCTGTGCTTTTCGCCAGAGATTGTTTTTGTTTTTCAAATGAATGCCCTAAACACTGCAAATATTATAAAACAGCATAAACACTGGCCAAAGTTGCTTTTCCACCAAATTATTCAGAGAACCTTCAAAACATGAAAAGCAGTGACAGAAGGAAATGAACTGGGCCATTTATTTTTCATAAGTGCATCATTTATGAAACTATTATTGCAAATATCGTCAGCTGTCCATTTATTATTCATTCCAGTTGTATATGAAACCAACCGTTTTATGAGTTTTATGCAGGCCAGACCCAGAGGAAAACAAACACTGTATTCCAGACCATGCTTTCGTCACCTGTTCTTGTTGGTCCCGTTGCCCTCCTCTCAGGATTGTGTTTTATTGCCTAAGAGTGGACTTTAGCCGTGGGCAAGTTGAGAGAGTGTGGAGGTATTGTAGAGAGCTTGTTGAGGGTTTATTAAATTTGGAACGGGAAGGGAAAATTCTCACCTCATAACCGGGCGCCACAGGTTATTTTTTGGAGGGGGCAGCGTTCAATCATGCCAAGATTGGGGTTGTGAGTTGGGGATGCGTGGGTTTGCTTTGTGACTCTCTGACTGTAGGCGGTAATTATGGAACGTGCCGCATGCTGTCACTGTGGGTAAGTGATGGTGGTCAGGATCGGTCAGGTCAGCAGCTCTGCAAATCTGCCTGTCAATTGAGCTAAGCTTGATTCTATAGTTGCACTTTTACTGTTTTAGCAGCATTTATGTTGATTTGAGTTGAAATGGTGAAAAGAGGGATGCGTAAATATTTCTCATTATTAATTTAACTTTTCTTTAAATCAAAACAAACTTGCCCCCAAATAACTAAATTTGCTAAATATATTAGGAATAGTTCAACTATGCTCTTGTCATTCCAAACCTATATGACTTTTGTGTTGCTTTATGTGCGATGAACCAAATTTTTTTTTATGGATTCCAACACAATCTCATGGCAATTTGTGACTCTTTCACTTTTTCCCAAATTGGTGGCTTATTAGGACAATCTAATTTGTACTGCTTACGCCCCACTGACAGTTAGCTGTAGGGGAGGGGGGGGCTTCAAATTGTTAGAATCGCATCATATGACTTAAAAAAATACTTTCGATTTTCTCATGAGATCGGGTTAATTCCTGATAAACTTACCATCTGCTGTAACTCTGAAATTTCATTTTCAGTTTTACAAATTCACATTTGCCATGTCAAGACATTTTTTGGCAAGTTTGACATCAGTGACACTAAACACTGTTTTCAAACTGGTGTCTCGTAACCAAAACTTGTAACTGAAAATGTGGTTATTTAAACTACTTTAGATTTTTCAGCTTCTTTTAAACACACACTAAACCTCATTTTTTAGTTTTGCAATTTACATTCTGTCATCATTTACTCACCTTTTGTTTAAAACCTGTCTGGTTTTGAAAAACCTATTTTCCTAAAATATCTTATTTTGTGTCCCACAGAGGAAAGAAACGCATATATTTTTGGAATGCTATTAGGGTTAGTAAAAGATTACAGAAACATCCAGCCATAGCATTGATAAATATTTGATTGAGGACAGAAAATATCTCACAAAAGACAGAAAAAAGTTTCACTCTTGTCAGAGCTAAGCAGTGTCTTATACATGATAACATTAAGATCTTTTCCAGAGCCCTTTCCTGTCTCCGCTTTTATCTATTCCCATTCAGCACCACAAGTGTAATTGGCAGAAATTGATATTTAAAATGCCAAACCCTGCGCTTCATTACAACAACGTCTCCACTAGTTATAAATAGGCTAAAAAGGGCAGGGAGCAGGATTCAAGCTAAAAAAAAGGCCTTCTTGTTAAATAATGATTTTAATGTAATTCCAGGGATCATATGCCTCCTTTGAAAGTCATTACCAGGCCGTGAGTGGCATGCACCTCTTTGTCGGGAGGTGGCAAATGAGCAGCGGTTCTGTATTTTTCTTAAGTGCAATATGAAGGTATTAATTTCCCAGAGTCGGGCTGACAGACCAGGGTGCTGTTAATACAAAATGATCACATTTTCACTTGTAGTCAATATCACCAGCTGACAGTCGGCTCTGATTTTTCATCTGTTGCTGTACAAGAGCTGGAATGATATGTGGCCTCCCCCGCCTGGCGAAGGGTACCTCTGAGTGACTCGAAGATGGAAATAGCATTTTTTTCCGAGCTATTGGTTGGGGAAGGTCGTGGAGAAAGAAAGAGAAGACTGACTTTAATATGTTATGGAAACAGCAGAAAGAGAAAATTCTTTTCACACATCCTGAAGCTTCAGTAAGCAACAAAGCAAAGGCAGGGGCCAAAGAATTCTGCTGTTTACTAAACTTGACTGCTTGTCAAACTCTCACTGCTAAACCTAGATCAAACCTTTCCCAGCTGAGGGTTCCAAGTACAGAATGTGTAGTCAACTTCATCTCAGGCAGTGCGGAGTTTGCTGTTGATCTATGAAAAAAAGTGGATACGGTTGCATGCCTAGATATGATGTAATGAGGCTCTCCTTATTCTTATTTTTGACGTAATTAAATAGCAACACACACACACACACACACACACACACACACACACACACACACACACACACACACACACACACACACACACACACACAACACACACACACACACACACACACACACACACACACACACACAAACACACACACACACACACACACACACACACACACACACAAACACACACACAAGCACAATCACTATCTGTATTCAATGGCTGATTTGTACGTGTTCGTTCTTAATACTTTAATGGTTATTTACATTTTAACATTATTAAGAAGTTTGAATTTAATAATTTATATTATAATTTTAACTTAATATATATATATATATATATATATATATATATATATATATATATATATATATATGTGTGTGTAGAAAGTAAATCAATCTACAGTAACAAATGCTGTAAAAAGGATTGCTGATTTATATTTCATGCTATCTATTGCATCACCTAATGTTAACATTAATCCTTATTGTAAGTTTTTACAGAAACACAAATATTGGCCTTTTTTCTCCAAAACATATATTATTGCAATGAATCTTTAGCAGACTCCTAAATTTGAAGCTTACATTTTTTTCTTATTGCTAACACACAATTTTGCAAACTAGTCTGGTTTTATCAAAATACTTAACACAATTCACAAAACCATACACTAAACTGCAAAATACCTCATATCTCCGGCAAAATGAAGCACTGCAACCGAAACTACACATGGCATTATCAAAATCAAACTTTTGCATGAAATGGCACACACTTCATTCATTTTACCAGATTTTTGCCTGACCAACTACACACTGTTGGGCATAATGAAAAGCACCCCCATCTTTAGTATGCTTTGCCATAATACTATAATATGTATCAGATTGTTCACTTGCACAGAAATATTTGCAGATACACACACATGCTGTTGAAACATTTTTTTTTATTTTCACTACAGTAAACAAGTCAGTGCAACATATGCACAGCAGATATATTTACATGGGACTGAACAAAAATATTCTTACAAAAAACAGTAAACTGAAAAAGAAAATTTCAGATAAAATATATAACAGTACAAAAAAGAGGCAAGAAAAATAATTAGGCAGCATCTTGCCGCACAGCCGGGTCAGGCCACAACGCCTCGTCAACATCACAGGCAATATCTTCCCTTGCCAGACATCGAGGGAAGAAGCGCCTTGAGTGCCTTATCCATCCCTGAATTGCACCCACATCAATCTCATCACATGCCTCTTCCATGGCCAGCACAAAGGGCTGCCGGTCGTATACCTTCCACCGCCATGCCGAAAAGAACTCCTCTATGGGGTTCAGAAATGGGGAGTATGGTGGGAGGTATTGCACGAGAAATGTTGGGTGGTCAGCAAACCAGTTTTGGACTGGGGCTGCACGATGAAAGCTCACGTTGTCCCATACTACAACATACCGGTTTCTTTGATGGTCTGCATCATTCATACGCTCTGGTGGTATCAGAATGTTGTGTAGTCTGTCCAGAAATGTGAGAATATGGACTGTGTTGTATGGTCCAAGGTTGGCATGACGGTGGAGGACACCATGCATACTGGAGATGGCTGTCATCATGTAATAATAGACGAGAAGCAAATGCAAGTAAACAGTAGATTTAATAAAGATGATGATGATGATGATGATGCAGTACAGGCAGATGTAGAACGGGTGACACAGGGACTTCGGTGGTCAGGATCCGGTGGTGAAGAGACGATGGTGCGGTGACGGTGAAACAGCAGACGAAATCCAAAGACGAAGACGGAGAACAGGAACTGGAACACAAGGCAGGAACTGGACACTGGAACACCAACACGAACGACATCAAACAACGATCTGACAAGGATGATAGAACAGCGGTAAGTATAAATAGAGTGGTGAGATTGACTGCAGCTGGTGAAGTGAATGAGGATCAGCTGAAGTGGATCAGGTGATGTCATACATTCACGCCCACTACACACGTGCATTCAAACCACAACATAAACACGAGACGAGAAGGAACAGAGAATGTGTCTACCGTGACAGTACCCCTCCTCCTAAGAACGCCTCCTGGCGTTCCCAGACTCCTTACCCTGTCGATTGTAATCATCGATGAGGGAGTGATCCAGTATGTCTCTAGCAGGCACCCAACTTCTCTCCTCCGGACCGTAACCCTCCCAGTCCACCAAGTACTGGAATCCGCGTCCTCTCCGCCTGGAGTTCAGTATACGATTAACCGAATACGTGGTCTCCCCATCTACGAGTCGCGGTGGGGGAGGAACCGGGACAGGCGGATTAATATGAGAATGAAACACGGGTTTAATTTTAGATACATGGAAGGCGGGATGGATCCTCCTGTACGCGGGAGGCAATTTGAGGCGCACTGCCACCGGGCTAATGATCTTGGTGACAGCAAACGGGCCAATAAATTTGGGAGCAAGTTTGTTAGATACGGAGCGAAGAGGAATGTTCTTGGTTGAAAGCCACACCTTTTGACCAACGACGTATACGGGAGGCTTCGACCTGTGGCGATCGGCCTTAGCCTTAGTGCGCGCCCCCACCTGGAGTAGAGTCTCACGGGCTCTAGTCCAGGTACGGTGACACCTCTGAACAAAGGCGTGAGCGGAGGGGACCGCGACCTCGGATTCCAGACTGGGAAAAATTGGTGGCTGGTAACCTACACTACACTCAAACGGAGATAGGCCCGTAGCCGACACTGGCAACGTGTTGTGGGCGTACTCCACCATGGAGAGTTGTTGACTCCAAGAGGAAGGATTCTTGGAAACCAAACATCGCAACACTCTCTCCAAATCCTGGTTGGCTCTCTCGGTTTGACCATTGCTCTGGGGATGAAACCCTGAGGACAAACTAACCGTCGCCCCCAGTAATCTGCAAAACTCTCGCCAAAATTTGGACACGAACTGGGGTCCCCTGTCGGACACCACGTCAATCGGAAGGCCACGTAAACGAAAAACGTGATCTACGACTGTAACCGCTGTCTCCTTAGCTGAGGGTAATTTGGGTAAGGGGACAAAATGGGCTGCCTTCGAGAATCGGTCCACTACAGTCAAAACGACTGTGTTCCCCTGAGAGGGCGGGAGGGCGGTAATAAAATCTAGTGCGATGTGGGACCAGGGTCTCGAAGGAACCGACAGCGGTTGGAGTAACCCATCTGGAGGTCGATTGGAAGTCTTACCAGTGGCACAAACCGAGCAAGCCAAAACAAAATCGTGAATGTCGCGAGCCATAAGTGGCCACCAGAACCGTTGCTTGACCAAAAAGCTAGTAGGATTAACTCCTGGATGGCAAGCCACGTTGGAGTTATGACCCAACTGAATAACGTCGGACCGTAATCCCTCCGGCACAAACAATCGGTTCGGTGGGCAACCGGGCGGAGGCGTTACCCCTTCTAAGGCCTTCTTGACCTTCGATTCGACCTCCCATGTGAGTGTGGAAACGAATAGAGTTTCGGGCAAAATACACTCGGGAGTAGACGGGCGTTCGGAAAAATCAAATATACGGGATAGTGAATCGGGTTTGACGTTCTTGGAACCCGGGCGGTATGAAAGAGTAAAATCGAAGCGACCGAAAAATAATGCCCATCGAGCCTGCCTGGAGTTCAATCTTTTGGCGGTTCTGATGTACTCTAGGTTCTTGTGATCAGTCCAGACAATAAAAGGTACCCCCGACCCTTCTAACCAGTGGCGCCATTCCTCCAACGCTAACTTAACTGCCAACAACTCTCTGTTACCAATGTCGTAATTGCGTTCGGCTGGAGATAAACGATGAGACAAAAACGCGCAGGGATGCATCCTGTCGTCTGTGGAAGAGCGTTGGGACAACACTGCGCCTACTCCCACCTCTGATGCGTCGACCTCCACCACGAACTGACGTGAAGAATCAGGGGCGACAAGGATGGGGGCTGAAACAAAGCGGCCCTTTAGTTTGGAGAACACAGCTTCGGCTGTGTCTGACCACCTGAACGTAGTTCTGGGGGAGGTCAAGGCAGTCAGAGGTGCGACTAGTTGGCTAATATTGCGAATAAAACGCCGGTAGAAATTGGCGAATCCCAGAAACCTCTGCAGGGCCTTGCGGGAATCTGGGCTTGGCCAATCTACCACAGCCTTGATCTTTTCAGGGTCCATCCGCACTCCCTCAGACGAGACGATGTACCCTAAAAACGGGACCGACTGTGCATGGAAATCGCATTTCTCCGCCTTGACAAAAAGCCCATTCTCTAGCAACCTCTGAAGCACTCGTCTGACGTGTTGCACGTGTTCCTGGAGAGAAGAAGAAAAAATCAATATGTCATCCAGGTAGACATATATGAACTGATCGATCATATCTCGCAACACGTCGTTGACCAGTGCCTGGAAAACTGCTGGGGAGTTGGACAGCCCGAAAGGCATGACCAAATATTCAAAGTGCCCCCTGGGGGTGTTAAACGCAGTTTTCCATTCATCCCCCTCCCTGATGCGAACCAAATGATAAGCGTTACGTAAATCCAGTTTTGTGAAGATGGACGCTCCCTGCAACCTCTCGAAGGCTGAAGACATCAACGGCAAAGGATAAGTATTCTTTACCGTGATGTTATTCAGCCCTCGGTAATCAATACAATGTCGCAGAGAACCGTCCTTCTTCCCCACAAAAAAGAACCCCGCCCCCGCTGGAGAAGAGGAAGGGCGAATGAACTTGGTTGCTAGAGAATCAGAAATATATTTCTCCATAGCCTCCCTTTCTGGAATAGAAAGTGAATATAACTTGCCTTTAGGCGGAGACTTACCTGGCAGTAAATCTATAGCACAGTCATAGGGACGATGCGGAGGGAGAGAAGCAGCACGAGACTTACTGAACACCTCCTTCAGGTCCAGGTACTCCGCGGGCACGTTAGACAGATCCTCTGCTTCCTCCTGAAACACAGAAACAGGCACAGACGAACAGGCAGACACGAGACAAGACTTATGACATTCCTTGCTCCACTCCAGTACTGATCTATGGTGCCAGTCCACTCGGGGGTTGTGACGGATGAGCCAGGGGTGTCCTAGGACAACGGGTGCAAGGGGTGAGTCCATGATGAAGAATGAAATAGTCTCAGAATGGTTGCCGGAAGTGGTGAGGGTGATGTCTTCAGTGCAAAGGGAAATGGTGGGGAGTTCTTGTCCATTGAGTGCGTGAACGGCAATTCTGTGAGTGAGGGGTCTGAGGGGAATCTGAATTTTCTGTGCAAAAGTGTGGTCCATAAAATTACCTTCAGCCCCAGAGTCCAGAAGTGCATGGCAGTCGTGCTGTTGGACTGACCACCTTAGTCTTACCGGAAGGAGTGTGGAGGTAGATGTAATCGATGATGAGGTCTTCCTAGCGGAGATCCCACCTGATAGTAGCCTCAGTTTTACTATCGGGCTTGGCCTTTTACCGGACAGTTGTATGCGTAATGTCCCGCTCCTCCACAATACAGGCAAAGGCCCTGGGATCTCCGCCTCTCCCTCTCCTCCCGGGAAAGCCGAGCTCGACCCACCTGCATGGGCTCGGGATCGTAGACGGGGCTGACCACGTCCCTGCCGCTGGATCGTGGAGGGTCGGTCCCTGCGAAGGTACGGGTGGACGGGGCTCGGCGCTCGACCCTAGACAGCCGAGCGTCCACCCGCAGAGCCAAGTCGACCAACCCGTTGAGAGTGGTGGGTAGATCCAGGGCGTAGATCTCCCTCTGGACGTGGTCAGCCAACCCATGCAGGAACATATCCCACTGCGCCTCCTCGTTCCAGCCGCACTCCGCCGCCAGGGTCCGAAATTCAATAGAGTAGTCCGAAACCGACCTTTCTCCCTGCTGTAGTTCCGCCAGTCTTCGGGCTGCCTCTCTCCCAGAGACAGCCCTGTCGAAAACTTTCCTCATTTCGGCGGCGAGGGTCTGGAACGAGGCGCAGCATGGGTGTTGGTTCTCCCACACCGCCGTTCCCCAAAGCGCAGCCTTCCCCGTCAGCAGAGTGAGAACGAACGCCACCTTCGCTTGTTCCGTGTTGAACGTGCGGGGCTGTAAAGCAAAATGCATCGTACAGTGGGTCAAAAATGCTCTGCAAAAGGTAGTCTCACCGGCATAATGCTCTGGCACTGGAAGACGGGGCTCTGGCTGGGAGGGTCCTTCTGGTGGTATGGGAGGAACGGTCGGTGTGGGCGGCGCAGTGGGACCCTGTAGGCGTTGGATCTGCTGGGTGAGCTCGGACACCTGTGTCACCAAGGCCTGTACTGCGCGTCCCGTGTCGCCGATCTCTCGCTGCTGCGAATCCATCCTCCTGATGCTATGGTGAATGAATTCCTCCATCGATCTCTGTGATGCACTCGCTGCTTCTCTTTCCTGGTCAGATCGTTCTGTCATCATGTAATAATAGACAAGAAGCAAATGCAAGTAAACAGTAGATTTAATAAAGATGATGATGATGATGATGCAGTACAGGCAGATGTAGAACGGGTGACACAGGGACTTCGGTGTTCAGGATCCGGTGGTGAAGAGACGATGGTGCGGTGACGGTGAAACAGCAGACGAAATCCAAAGACGAAGACGGAGAACAGGAACTGGGACACAAGGCAGGAACTGGACACTGGAACACCAACACGAACGACATCAAACAACGATCTGACAAGGATGATAGAACAGCGGTAAGTATAAATAGAGTGGTGAGATTGACTGCAGCTGGTGAAGTGAATGAGGATCAGCTGAAGTGGATCAGGTGATGTCATACATTCACGCCCACTACACACGTGCATTCAAACCACAACATAAACACGAGACGAGAAGGAACAGAGAATGTGTCTACCGTGACAATGGCAGCGCACATTGTGATGTTCCCACCACGTTGGCCAGGAACATCTATAATGGCTCTGTGGCCAATGACGTTTCTCCCTCTTCTTCTGGTCTTTGCTAGGTTAAACCAAGCCTCATCTATAAAGATGAACTCATGTGGGATTGCATGAGCATCCATTTCCAGTACTCCCTGAAAACAAAGAACAAAAATTTGTCAATATGGTGTTACAACGTTATGGTGTAACAATGTTGTGTGTAGTGTACTGCAGTCAATATACTTACTTCCACATATGCTTGTCTGACCACTTTGTTTCTTTGAGAGTTTCTCTCAAACGGCACCTTATAAAGTTGTTTCATTCTGATTTGGTTTCGCTTGAGAATGCGAGCCAATGTGGACAGACTGACTCGTTGAATGTTGTTGAATAAGGTGTTGTCTTGGAAAGTGTGGCTTTGAATTTCTCGTAATCGGATTTCATTATGTTCCAAAACCAAGTTTACAATGCCAGCTTCCTGTACCCCGGTGAACATTTGGCGCCTTCCTCCACCATGGTGTCGTCTCTCAATCCTTTAGAAAAAAAAGAAAAAAAAAAGAAAAAAAATTATATATATATATATATATATATATAATATAATATTTAGGCTGCATTGTCCAAGCCCTATATATATATATATATATATATATATATATATATATATATATATATATATATAGGGCTTGGACAATGCAGCCTAAATATTTTTCCCCCACAGTATAGTACATTGTACAGGAAACTTGTACAGTTCATGAATGGCTGATGTCATACACTAAGTAAACAGGTGTCACCCAACTGATACACTATGACATGGGGTGTACTACATGTGTACTACATGAAATTTTGGTTATATACCTGTTCTCCAGTCTAAAGGTCCGGATGACAGAGGCGACAGTAAAACGGCTCAAGTTTGGCTGCACTCTCTGTCCAGCCTCACGCATTGTCAGCCCATGGTTGATGACATGATCTACTAAGGTTGCTCTGATTTCATTTGAAAGTGTTTGTCTTCTTTGGCCATGAACTCCTCTACCTGCTCTACCCCTCCCTCTCACTCTTCCTCCCCCTCTTATTCTCAACCTCCCTCTTCCTCTTCCTCTCTCTTCAACGTCTTCCATTGTTGTTGTAAAAAAAAAGGTGCTCACTTGTGGTCTTTTCATAGTGCTTACATCCTGATTGAAGTGTTAACAATTAACCATTGAGGTGTTTGGCCAGGTGGCACATGTAATTGACCAATTAGCTCATGTAGTGTCATTTTGAATGGCATTGTTTTGAAATGGCAAACATGTGACTTTATGTCAGATTGTTGTATCTTATGCAGAGAACCGTGTTCAGTGCATTTAAAAAGTGCCATTTTGAAATGCAAAATGTGTGTAAAGCAGAAAATGTGTTTAGACTTTTGGAGACTTGAGAAGAAGTTTTGCTCTCTGTGTGTCAGTTTAAATAATTGTGCTGTGCATGTCAGTTTAGTGTGTTAGCAATTGGAAAAACTGTAATTTCACAAGGTATGTACTGTATTTTGTGAAATAATAATTTAGAAATACTAAATTTAAAGATTTGTTTTGTAATTACAGTGTAATTATCATGTTGTGCAAATCTAAAGGCATTAGATGGTTTTTATGGACTTTTTTAACGAATCTTTCATTGTGCTTTTTAATCCTTTTAGTACTTGTCTTTAATGTACAGCCAAACTCTCCCTTATGATGTGCATAAAGGTAATGCTTGTTTATGGCACTGTAAGGGTGTTTATGGCACTTTTTTTCTGTATACAAATGTAACCATCACAGAAGTACTGCACCGACAAGAAGAGGTTGTTCCTGGCAACATCAAATAGCAGACAATACGCACATAAATGTGTTGAAGTCAGTTTGAAACGTGTCAGAAATGACATGGATCATACACATGCTCACAGACACCCTCGGCTGTCTTTTTGAACCCAGAGCTTGGGGAACAAGAGGTTAACCAATACAGGTCATGCCAAGGGGAGGGTGTCAACGTCACACTACATGGATTGATCCTCGCTTGCGTTGCACACGAGAGACACGAGGGGTGCATTGGAGGGATCTTTTCTGTCTTTCACAGATGAGAGGAGGGGGAGAGTGCTGAATAATGCGCGAGAGAGGGCAGAAGCAAAAGAAAAGATGAGGGAAACAACATCCAGAATAACAGAGCTGTCTAGTTGAGGGCAACAGGTCACAAAGAGAGAAAGAAAAAGTAGCTGGAGAAAATGAAAGACTTCTTTCGCACTAGCAAACTTTTATCTGCATTCTCCACCATCTGACAGCTGATTTGTCCTTTTAGATGAGTTTTAGGTTTTTCTATTCCATTTTTTTTTTTGTTACTGAGCAGAAATCTGGGTCTGTCTTAAATAGTTCATTCCAAAAGAAAAAAAAGAATCACATTCGTTCCAAATGACAGAATTTTCATTTTTGGGTGAACTACTAATGCAAAACCTGATATGCTCAGTACGGATTATCTATTATGAAAGCTTGTTTCCGCCATTTCCGACTTTATTTCTCAGAACTGCGTGATGTACAGTCGCATTTGCGTGTTATAAAGTCAGGATTGTGGGATATAAACTCTCAACTACTTGTTAGAAAGTTTAAATCTCGCAATTCTGACTTTATAACTTGCAATTGCGACTATATCATGCAAATCTGACCTTATATCTCCCAATTGCGTTAAGTCAGAATTGCGAGTTTATTTCTCGCAATTGTGAGTTTATATCTCACAATTCTCATAAAAGGAAATTGCGACTTTATATCACACAATTCTGACATTGTAACAATTCAATTCAATTCAATTCAAATTTATTTGTATAGCGCTTTTCACAATACACATTGTCTCAAAGCAGCTTTACAGAAAGTGCATTTCGGAAATGTACATAGAATAATACAGTTAGTTAATCATGTATTAATTTATGGCATAACATATCGCCGGCTTTGAGTCGTCTCTTCACATTCGTCGAGTCGTCTCTTCACAGGCGTTGGGGCATCTGAAGTCTCCGTGAGAGGCTAGATACAAACTGGAGCTGCCGAACGCTATTTACCTCGGGACTAGCGTACACACACAATTGCAACTTTATATCACGTAATTCTGACTTTATAACTTACAATTGCAACTTTATATCTCATTCTGATAAAAAGTCAGAATTGTGAGATAAAAAGCTGCCTTTTTTATTTTTATTCTGTGGCGGAAACAGGCTTCCATAGTCTATTTGGGTGGTGATCATGTTTTCTCTTTTAATGGTGATTTTTCCTGGATCCCTTCACTGCTTGCATGTAGCTACTAAAACCTGTGAAGTAACTGCTAAAGATAATCTTCATGTAGATTCATTTGAATTGCATTAAGTGATATAATCAATATAATGCAGTGTGGTATTTCACACTTTTATATGCTAAAATATGCAAAGAAATGAATATGTAATATTTAAATAGATATATATTTTTTAAATTTTTAAATGGATTTTCAGCAGGGTATGTCTTGCATCCTGTATGGTGTTGAAGCAATTGTACCGCGGCTTCTTGTTACAGTATGTGATGGAATCTGCTTTCTGTTGTGAAGTTTTACTTGATGAATAGATTCCTTTCCTCTGCCTGCTAATGAAGATAACTTTTCCCAGGCATTTCAATTACACATTTTATTACAAAAAATAGGTGAGCAGAAGGTTTATCAGAAATGTGGAGGTGTTTTACAACAATTGAGATATCAAGCTTGGTGTAGAGCCAGGTTCAGACTGGATGATTAGATGCCAGGTGTAGAGCGGATGAATGTGTGGTGCTATCAGGGTA
This sequence comes from Siphateles boraxobius, assembly GCF_051911475.1. NCBI lineage: Eukaryota > Metazoa > Chordata > Actinopteri > Cypriniformes > Leuciscidae > Siphateles > Siphateles boraxobius. The sequence continues at coordinate 14,797,779 of NW_027509186.1, read as the reverse complement.
GTTATTTTCCTATTTGTCATCATTTGCGCTACATTTGTGATTTTAATTGTGCTAAAATGTTTGTGGACGCCTCGAAACGGTATTTCTATTTTCACAGTGCTCTACAAACAATATCACTCGAAGATTGACGGCTATAGAGTGCCTCAATGATTGATGATGAGTTTTTGTAGGCCAAAACCCAGAAGTTAGCATTTTAGCATCTTCAAATGCTAACTCACTTATGGGTTTTGGCCTACAATAATATATCATTAATCATTGAGGCACTCTATAGCCGTCAATCTGTGAGTGCTATTGTTCGCAACAGTTTGTAGAGCACTGTGAAAATAGAAATACCGTTGTGAGGCGGTTCCATGGAACTAGAGGATGCTAAAATGCTAACTTACTTCTGGGTTTTGGCTTACAAAAATACATCATTAATCATTGAGTGTACTGAAGTCAGTTAGTTTTTTAATAGATTTTTTTTTGGTTAAATGCCTGAAATAAGGTCTGTGGTTAACACAAGCTCAAAACATTTTCATATTCATATTCTATAACTTCAGTAACAACCCCTTGAGATTTGTTTAAGGCTTTTACTTGTCGTTTGCTAACAAGTGGCTAAATGGGACTACGGGTGTTGTCAGAGACATTAATCATCATAAGACGAACAGGTAAGCTAATTTTGTGTTTATAATCACTATAACTCAATTATAACGCAAACTTTCATGGAAAATGTTTTTTTTTAAATAAGGACTGACAGAGTCATCGGGACGGATATGTAGTTCGTTTGTAGCCTACGTTTAACTTCGTACTTCTAGTGATTATATTTAGGATTTTAAATTCAGAAAAGATGTAAAGATTAATAAAATGTGTAGGAATCACAAACATTTGTTGGTCACAGAGCTTTTTTCAGCAATAATCCAAAAAACAATGGAAAAATCCTATTGGGTTTTTGTCGAGGGAACAGGGTGATGCAAACTTCCGGGTCGGCCTACACAAATACGTCATCTCTGCAGTGCTCTATTGAACAGGAAACGAAAGTAGCTACCTGTCACAACTAAAATAACCAAAACCGAGTCATTTTACAGGAGTTTTTCTAGTACAGGCTCCAAAAAAGTACAAGCATTATGGGATGGCACAAGCTCATCTCGGATACCGTCATGGCACTCAGAGCAGAATGTTTACATGTTTACTGTTGGCATAATTTTGTTTACCTTGACATTCCCTCAGACAGCTTGGAAGACAGGCTTCATTTGAGAGGAGGGAGCTGGAGGACAGGAGAGATTGAGGGAGGAAGTGGAGCTTCTCTAATGGAACGCACATCTGTCGAGAGCTGTCCTTCCATGCTGACTGCAAAAAAATAATGCATCGCCCCCACAGGTCATTATATTCGGAGTCGAACCCTCACGGTGCACAGCCTTTTGTGCCAACCCGAGCCCATAAACGAAACATTGTGTGCCCTCATCAGTGGCTGGTAATGAGTGCGTGCCCTCACCTTAATTACTGTCGCAGTCGGGAAGGCTGTATCGATAGGTAAAATCGCAGGTGTGTATTTGGTTATGGATACAAATGTTCCGCACATGTTTGTTTGCAGAAGGCTGTAAACAGACAAATTGGCCTATTAGCATGCGTGGAGGTTTTTGATAAAGTATCATCATTTTCTTTTTGGGGAGAAGAAGGTGGTGATAAAGTATCTGGCAGAATAATGAAGCTGAGGCGGGGACATTTCAGAAGCCTCCTTTTTTTCCCAGTCTCACCTCCCCAGTCAGAATCAAAACGTTAGTTACTAAAATGTACTTTTCCGGCCTTGTAATCACTTCCACTTAGAAAAGGATCTGCCGTGAGATATCGGGTTTATCATCACTCTTTAATGTTACGGTACATCAATTCTGCCACCACCAGGCAGTAATAAACACCATCAAACTGTTAGCGCTATCTCATATATTTTAATGACAGGCCATATGTTTTAAAGCACATAGCTTTGTTGTTTGCCACATAGCTAATTCCTGGGATTTAGGTAATACTTTTTCATAAGTTATGGAGGTCGTCTTTAAATAACAATCTCCTTTATTCATTTACAGTGTCCTACAGCAGTGTTTCCTATAGGATTTTCCTGTCTACTGAACTAGGGAGCTGATTGAGAAGCACCGTTGGAGTCTTTACTAACAAGCTGATGAGTTGAATCAGGTGTGTTTAATCAGGGGGGAATCTCCAGGACCAGAGTTGGGAACCACTGAGTTGGCTCATACTGTATTAACAATTAACACCACGGTACTCATCAGAAGTGTAAGATCATTTGATACAGATAGTGGGAGGGAAAGTGTGGGTGCAGAAGTCAATCAGTTAGCAGTAGGCTACCGGCTAACAGCCAAGCTCTGCCAGATGGAGTGTTTTCTGGCTTCACCTGTATAAACACATTTGCTGTAAAGCCCCTTAAGAGACGTGACTGGAACAAAACAAAAAATCCAGCCGTTTGCTCCATGCGTTTGATTGTTAGGGGGTTGTATAGACCCCTTTACAGTTGGTAAACATGATGACGTTTTTATGTGGGCGGAGCTTACAGTAGGTGGAGGCAGAACGATCCCCCTGGCCGCTTTACTAACGTTAGTTTGCAAGGTTTGTTAGCTTGTTTTTTAACAATGACTGGAGAAAATCCGATTTTATCTTAATGTGCAAAGTCACTCACTGTCCAGGACCGCGATTGTTATTTGCAAAAGTTAATTTTAACGGACGGAACCAGATTGGATGACCCATACACACTCACTCAATGGATGGACGATCTGACAGGATTAACGTTAACGCTAGGCTACCTCCGGTTGAGTTGCCTGACTTCTACACCTATCCGATAGAGAAACAGAGCGTAAAGAGAAACTGAGGGCATAAAAATCTTTAGATGCCTATAACTATGTGCTGAATGGTCAAGTACAAGACTTGTGTGGTACGATCCGCAGTTCTGCCTAGCCAGCGCCAAGAAGATGACAATGTAAAGAGTGACATTACGGTGCAATTTTAATGATGTGAATATTATCTAGAAGTAAAAATTCCAGATACAGCATATTCATTTTTCATTGATTCTAGCACCCAACAACACAACAAGATGACATTCAATAATACTAATACTAATTTAAGCTCCTTATTATGTAGCCGAATCTGTGCTGGTTTGTGTTTGCCGCCTCCAGTTTTCACTTTGTTTTGCCTCCAGCTAGCGCCGTGACGTAATTGTGACGTCGCCACAAAAGGGGTCTATAGGGGACCATAAACAACACCCTAGAAACCACATAGCAACCTGCTAAAAACAACTTAGAACCCCTTAGCAACTGCATAGCAACACCCTGGCAACCACCTTCAACATAAACTACTCTTACAAAAATCTCTTTCATTCTATCTATCTATCTATCTATCTATCTATCTATCTATCTATCTATCTATCTATCTATCTATCTATCTATCTATCTATCTATCTATCTGTCTGTCTGTCTGTCTGTCTGTCTGTCTGTCTGTCTGTCTGTCTGTCTGTCCATCTGTCTGCCTGTCCATCTGTCTGCCTATCCATCTATCTAGTCCGTATTGAGAGTTGTACATGTTATATGAACAGAGCGGCACACCAGAAGGTCGGCTGAGTGTGTCCTCGATGTGACTGTGACCACAGAGAGTTCTGGTAGTTGTGACATGTAGATTGCTCTGTCCCTCGTCTCTGAGAACTGCTGCGTGTGGAGTCCACACATGTTCTCTGGCTTTTTTAATTGGCCTGTATCGCAGCTTGGACATTGCAAAGGGCCATGCACAGTGGAGCAAATGTGCTGACAAAGAGTGTGTGTTCATATATCTGTTGAAGACAGCCTGTTCCTCATTGGACATGGTTGCTGGTGAGGGGATTGGCCTTCTCTCCACTGTCTCTCTGTAACAGTCTGATACAAGTGATCTGGCCATGGGTTTAAGGACAGAATTTCACCCACATGGACACATCCACACATATTTTTGTTGCTTACAGACACACACGTCCACACAAACACTTTGGGGAGAGCATCATAATAATGGGCCTCCATATGAAGCTGTTTCAGTGAGGAGCTGCAGTGGGGTGATAAAGACCTGTAAGAGGTTTGGGATGTGCTAAAACTATAACAATCGCACAACGCTTCATTACTTTCCTTTACTGCACTGACTTTCTGAGGCCGACATTATGCTCTCCACTTTTTTGGCTATATTACCCAGACACGCTGTGAAAAAGTTACTTCACTAAAGTTTTTCCTCAGGTGTCTTGTCATTCCAGGTTAGCGACTCTCGCATGACCACGGGAGTAAAAAAATAAAATAAAATAAAGAGTGTGTAATTTTCATTGTTCATTAGTTAGCTAATTATGACTCCAACTGTCCTTCTCCTTAGGGAGACGCTGTATTGACCAAGAGGTCGCATCTCCAGCTGCTGTTTGATAGCAAATATCCATCTTTCTCCAAAATCTCATTAAAGTGGGCATATTTGTGTAACCATAGTTCACTTCCATGGAACATAACATTTTTTCTAGCTGTCTCTCTTATAGCGGTGGGAAAGTGATCTCACAGTGTTTTATTTCTTATTCTTATTTCTTTTTTTTTGTCAGCAGTAATGTCATGATGGAATCCTCTCTGAAATCTCCACTCACACCAGGCATGACACAACAAGCTATCAGCATCATGTTATTGTTCTGTCCTTATTGAAACCAAAAAATTGTATCATATGGTGTTATGAAGTGACAAAACGTATAGCAGAGCTTCAGCTGGTGCCTTGCGTACACACACAGACAATATATACATGTGTTTTGTTAATCTAATTTCAATTACTTTTGTTTGATTTGCTCATTGCAAACAGCTGAAAACTCTCTAAATGTTGCCAATATACCTGATTTGCAATGGGGGTTGAGTATTTTTAGTATTTTTATTTTATTACAACTGTATATATGAAAGTGTGTGTTTGTATGGGACTGTATTTTATACAGTACTTACTGTTTTGGGTCAGTGAGATCTTTTTTAAAGAAATTTATTATTTTATTGCATTCAATTGAACAAAATTATGACATTTATACCGTTACAAAAAATCATTACACAAATATTTAATATCATGTTTCATAAACGTTGTTCTTTATTAACTTCTATTTATAACAGAATCCATATTATTTATAACATCTCAAATTATATGTCATAATATCAGCATAAATCATATGTGAGCAAACACATTCTCATAGAGGCGAAAAACAAAATTTAAGAAAAACAAATTTTCTTACCGTCCACTGCGTTAACGTTATGTCCTTGAGCTCCAGATGGATTTCCTGTTCAGTCTGGGACATTGGAATGAGAAGTTGAACCATCCACATCATTGGCGAGTTTTCTTAGAATATTGGCGATATCTGCCATGGTCCTACTTGCATGTTTTATACACAATAATTACGTTCAAGACGTTAAAATGGCGCCACAGAAGCAAATTAAGCGGGACAAAGTCTTGGTCTCTCTAACTGTCCAATGACAATGCGTGTTACATTTACAAGTGGGAGACAGGCGAAAGTGATTGGTTGCTCCGCACGTGTGTACTGTCCAATGGCATTTTTTAACTCGATTAACAAATGGATAAAGAAAAGCATTTGGCAAACCGAAGTCTACTGTGTCTATTTATTTATACATTTAAAATGTTTTTATTTATTTATTGTTTTATTGCAATACATTCAACTTTAAAAATGTCTATTACTTTGTCCATTTAAAAGTGATTTATTTATATACATTTTTATGTTTGAATTATTAAATTGATATATTGAATCTTCATTTTATTTTTAAGTGGCACCCCTGGTCCTCCATAGAATAAAACATTATCACGGTTTTCACAAAAATATTAAGCGGCACAACTTTTGGCGGAAACAGTTTTCAACAATGATAATACAAGTGTTTCTTGAGCATCACATCGTCATATTAGAATGATTTCAGCTGAAAATTCAGCTTTGACATCACAGGGATACATTACATTTTACAGTAACATTTTTAAAAAAGTTTAAAAAAATGTATTTTAATTGCATTGAATCAATTGAATTGAATTATTTTTACTGTATTTTTTTATAAGAGACCTTTCAAAAACATAAAAACTCTAACCAAACCCAAACTTTTAAACAGGTGGTGTATGTAAAATTATTAAAATAATAAATATGTTCATTCATTTTCACATTTAATTGCTCATAGATTGCTCTTTCAGAGCTCTTAAATGTAGACCACAACATCACGCACAGTTTCTCTCTCTCTCAGTAGACAAACAGAAAACACTGAAGGGAGACGAGATGAAGCTGTGGAGCAGCACACTATCGATGCTAGCATTAACATCTTAATCAACCTTTCATTCTCAGAAAATAGACAGTTCAGGGCCTGCTTAAGCCAACACACTTACAGCTAAATTGTAATTGTAATTATTTGCTCAATGCTTGGCCAATAATATCCCTTTCCAAACAAATCCAGCTTTAGAACAGAATCAATTGTTTCTCAAAAAAAGAAAAAGAAAAAAAAAAGGCAACCCATAGAGCAACCCATCCAAGCTTGTCACTGAAAAGTTGGGCTATCTAGATGAGTACTGGAAAACAATTATAATATATGGCCATATATATATATATATATTATGTGTTACTTTTGTTACTAACAGTTACTGTTATTTTGCAATAATAACAATAACAATACTATTGCAAAAAATATAAATCATATAAACTCAGTCAAAATTTTGGCATAATAACAATTCATTCATGATTTTGAAAGAAGTCTCTTATGCTCACCAATGACGTACAATTCAACCAATAATTCAGTCTTCAGTGTCACAAAATCATTCTAAAATGCTAAGTTGGTGCTTGAGTATTAATGACGGTTCTTCTTGTCAATGCTGAAAACAACATTTATTTGAAATAGAAATGTTTTGTAACATTATAAATATCTTAACTGTAGCGTTTGATGATTTTTTCAATAAAAAAATGGGTTTCACTTTATTTTGATGGTCCCTTTAACACATTCTGTTGTCTATAAGTAACATTGTACCTTCTAACTCTCATTAGAGTATACTGGTAGGCTTAGTGTTAGAATAAGTTGACATGTAGTTACAAATTTACTTGTAGTCAGTAGAGTGTCTGTTGGAGGACCATCAGAACTAAGAGTTTGCTGATGTGAAGCAGACAGTCCACTAATACTGTAATGAGAGTTAGTTGACATGTAGTTGCAAAGTTACTTAAAGGTAACATAATGTTCAAAAGGGACCATCAAAATAAAGTGTTACCAAAAAATCAAATGTATCATGGTTTCCACAAAAATATTAAGCAGCATAACTGTTTTCAACATTGATAATGATAAGAAATGTTTCTTGAGCATCAAATCGTCATATTCGAATGATTTCTGAAGGGAATGTGACACTGACTGAATAATGGAGTAATGATGCTGAAAATTCAGCTTTGATCACAGGAATAAGTTGCATTGCAAAATACATTAAAATAGAAAATGATCCTATTAAATTGTAATAATATCTCACAATATTGCGTTTTTGCATAAGGCATAATAAGCTACTTTTAAGTGTTACCTGCCTAAAAATGTGCTCTGCCTGGTCAGTGGTGTTTTGAATGTAATAATTTCCGTTGTGATGACTCAGTAATTGTGCTTTTATAGTATTGCAACTAGGAAAGGAACAGACAGCGAGTGGCAAAGGAACTAGAGAGTGACATCAAACCAGTCTCGGTCACATGTTAACCACCAGGGTCTCTGTGGACTTGTCCAGGTGAGCTATTCTGTACACATTTCTTTGCCCCTGGCACGAGTAAAGCTTTAATTTAGTCTCTCTCATCTCCCGTTCGGCCCCCTGGTGGGTCAGCGCTACAGGAAAATATAGAGGGAGAGATATCAGTGGATGAGAAAAGCAAAGTCATCCTTCTCTCTCAGCTCATGTCTACTGTTGCATCAAAATCCACTGAGATCAAATGGATTTTATTTCACATCCCTTTCTGTGGAGTTACATGACACCTTCTTAAGGTGCTATCATCACTTAAAGGGGAAGTGTGCAATTTCTGAGCCACTTGCATCACCAAACGGAATTGCAAAAATAAGTGAATAAATAAATAAATAAAAAGAACTCCTCCACTCATCAGACATTTTTTGGATACAGTCTCAGCCCAATTCTTAATAAAGTTTGTTGTATTTTTCAGGCAAATGAGCCCACAAATTGTTTTTGCATATTTAACATATTCATGTTTTTCTTTTCTTTTTTTTATAATGATGTCGAGGATAATAGGGTCTGAGATTCACCTGGTTATTAGAGCAAAGCACCTTCTTCAACAGCCATCACCATCCTCATTAATGAAACTCCACTGTAGGTTCATCAAAAGGCTCATATTAGCATTTAATTTGCCTTGATCTATTAAGATAAAAGAGTTTGATAAAACTATGAAAAAAGTATGTTTCAGCACTGAAAATTTGCATTTACTGTACATGCCTACAGTCACAGTGCAGATTTTGTCTTTTAAAAAGTTGTCTGCCCAGTCACAGGAAAGTACGGAGCCCCTAAAGGGACATGGTGATGAAAAAAAAATATTAGATAGGTGGAAAAATATATATTTCAATGCTTTTGCGTTCACTCGCAAAACTTTTGTGTTTTCTGCAGACAAATGCAAAGTTTCTCTGGGGAACCCAACACATTTGCGAGAGAATGCAAAAGCATTGACAAATAATTTTTCCTCCCATCTCATATTTTTTTCCTTCACCATGTCCCTTTAGGGGCTCCGTACAGTAACACGCAGGGAAAACGAAAGATACTATCATTCCTAAACAGAAAAATGGCTAAAAATATAAGAGTAAAATGTGAAAAAAATGGTAGTTTAATTTAATTCTCACTTTTTAAAAAGTATTTTATAAATTGATATAAAATAAAATATGACATCCAGGAAGATCAAGACCTTGTCGAGTCCTCCTATCATTCTTGTTCTATGTGTGACGAAATGTCAAAACATGATCAAATCATGAAAAATCAGCAATCTTAAATTCTAATTATTTAAACCTTATGGAATCTTCCTGGGAAAAAAAGAACAATGATTTGTTATGCAATCACTGGAAGAATGTTTGTCCGTTCCCGTTTTGCAATAAGACCTTCTCGAGCTCAATCACACAGAGGATTTCAAACAATATCTGGACTCTGGACATACCATAAAGTGTTCTGGCCTTCCATAATCAAGTCTGTTTGCTTTTCACCGCTAGATAGTTCGCCTAACGCCCCATAGATCCACCTTAAACAAACTCGCAAGGCTTAGCAACAAATCAATACCTCCCACGATCGATAGAAAAAGAGCCAAACGGCTTTTTTGTGCCAGCTGACTTCTTAAGGGACAAAGAAAATCCATCTTCTCTCCACTCTTTTATAAGCACTTAATTATATTTTGTGAAATACTACTGACCCACTTTCTCCCTGATGCCCTGTGGTCACACAGACTGTTTTCTTGCTGTGTTATCTTGTAGGTTATTGATAATACAGAAAAATATGTTGTCGTTTGCGTGGCTTGGAGGAGGCTGGCATGCTTGATTAATTGCGTCTGCCACTAGAGGGCATCGGCTGAACCTCAGGGGCACAAACGTCAACCCTTTAAGTTAATGGATGATCTCTATCAAAAGCAAGATTATGCACCACATGTGTAATTATTACCACAGCTGAATGAATTTGCATTAAATAAACTGACATTCCCGCATGAGAGTGGCAAGATTTGTTTTTTATGCATGCATTGAAGAAACGTCCACTGGATCATAGAGAAGGACTTCCTTCCAGCACTGATGTCATTTTTATTTCTTTTTTTTTTACCTTCAATTCTCTCAGTCTCCCTCACCACCAAATCCATACCTGCTTTCATGACAGATAGAGCAGGCCTGGAGAGACTAGAGAGAGAGAGAGAGAGAGAGAGAGAGAGAGAGAGAGAGAGAGAGAGAGAGAGAGAGAGAGAGACATTTTTAAATACACCTTTATTATAACAATTTAGTCTTGACTTATTCACACTTCATCCAATGAACATTGATTACTATCAGATTACTAAAAAATTAATTAAAACCAAAGTCCGTTTCCTTTGAATGGAATACCTAGGACCATAAACAAACAACTTGAAGGAAAAGGCCTCACTTAAAGATAAAAACCAATTGTTTAAAAGGGTAAAAAGATCCCTTAAACGTGAGCATTGCACAAATGGAACACTGATTCTACCTCTAAACAAAAAGTGAGTGAGAGAGAGAGAGAGAGAGAGAGAGAGAGAGAGAGAGAGAGAGAGAGAGAGAGAGTGAGAGAGAGAGAGAGAGAGAAAAGCAAAAAAAGAGAGAGAAAAAGAGAGAGTAAAGCCTTGTTTAAACATCTGCTGTGAAGCTCTGTAACTTACATGTGCTCACTTTATGTCGGTGTTTTTATAACTTCAGGTTAAACACAGCACTGTTTTCTGAACGGACTAGTGGCAGTGTGTAGAAAATATAAACTTAGACAGTGGTGAAGAAGTGGCTTTCCAAATGTACATTTACCGAACCCATGTGAAGATAGTTTATGTATGTAAGCAGTCAAACCTTTCCTGCACTGCATTATATATCTTTAAGATGTCATCTTTAACATTCACAACTACTTCATTTATTTGAGTAAATGTTAAGAAATATTTGTTTATTTACTTTTCTTATCAAATCAAAGTTTGGCAAAGCTACACTATTGTGTGTGTGTGTGTGTGTGTGTGTGTGTGTGTGTGTGTGTGTGTGTGTGTGTGTGTGTGTGTGTGTGTGTGTGTGTGTGTGTGTGTATAAATATATACCCCTATTGTATCAACTAATATTTATTTGAATTAGATTTCATTGGTTTTTGTGGTAACCAGTGTTGGGGATATTTACTTTTAAAAGTAACGTGTTACAATATTGCACTACTCCCTAAAAAATTCAGTAATTGCATTACTTAGTTACTTTTTATGGAAAGTAATGGGCTGATACTTTTGCGCTATTTTTTCTTAGCGGAGCTGCACTGAAAAAAACAAGTAAAATTTACTTAATTCACCCAAACAATATAAAATTGAATTAAACCACACTTTTGTAGTATATGCTTTACTTTAGAAACATCTAATACTAATATAGAATTTACTTCGTCTTCGTGGGCTTGCTTGTTTGGTGTCTTGTTTGGTGTATTTTTTTTTTTTTTTTTGTCAAATGCAAAGGCACTTTTACACCAATTTCAGATACATAGAGGAATCTGTAAATATTGTAATGTACTTTAACTTGGGTTTAATTGTTTATTAAAAATAAATATATATACAGGTCCTTCTCTAAAAATTTGCATATTGTGATAAAGTTCATTATTTTCCATAATGTAATGATAAAAATTAAACTTTCATATATTTTAGATTCATTGCACACAAACTGAAATATTTCAGGTCTTTTATTGTTTTAATACTGATGATTTTGGCATACAGCTCATGATAACCCAAAATTCCTATCTCAAAAAATTAGCATATCATGAAAAGGGTCTCTAAACGAGCTATTAACCTAATCATCTGAATGTAATTTTTATCATTACATTATGGAAAATAATGAACTTTATCACAATATGCTAATTTTTTGAGAAGGACCTGTATATATAATGCACTATAACGTACATTATGAATACCTTCATAATGCATTATACATAATGGTTCATTGTTGTCTATATTACCTTTATATTGATTTCCTTTTTTTGTGTTTGTAAATTTAGTCCAAAGTTTTTTCCAAGTAAACACGTCTAATTCTCCATTGACCACCATTTATTTGGAAGCTCCTAAAGCATGAAATGCTAATTTGCAAAAATTGCATCTGCTCAGCCAGTTGCATCTGGATTCATCCAATAAAACTGAAGCGACATGAGGCGGTGCACATTGCCACGTCACTTTTTGGCGTGCGCAGAGAGAGAGAGAGACACACAGCTGTATAATCTTGCACATATGTATCTTTCCTCCTCTCTGTTTGACTGTTTGACATGTGGTTTGACTTGGCTCTTGCCAGATGAGCTCTTCCTCTGACAGCCTGGATCCAGGCCCATCAATTCTCCCGGGTCCACCTGTCAGTCCGCGTTTCCTAACGCCGTCTAAAGCGGCGCTGGCAGCCCTTCTCTGTCCTTCTCTCCTGTCATTCTCTGTCCTCTCCACTATCTCTTTCTCTTTATATTTCAGAGTTAATTTAGAGAGCGTTCTGCACTCGCATGCTGTAATGTACCTTCTCTGTTCGGTTCGTGCAGGGTTAATGTGGCGAGTGTCAAGAACCATTAGCGTTCAGTATCAACGGACCCCTGGTGATGCGATATCTATCTAAAGATGCAGCACTACAAGATTTATATTTTCTGGCTGATAAATTCACCAGTATTTGTTAAAATATTTTGAGTTTTTTACGCCATTCCCAGGGTGTTGCTGGGAAGTTGCTAAGGTATTCTGAGTGGTTGCTAGGGTGTTGTTTGGATGACTTTTTTATGCATTTCATCCAAAGCAACTTATAGTACATTTATTGTTTTATTCATCCATAAACTCTTAAAAAATAAAGTTAAAAAAGGGGGGTTTGGTTACACTTTATTTTAAGGTGTCATTGTTACAATGTATAATTATACATTTAAGTACTGAGCAATAATGATTAACTACATGTACTTACTTTAGCGTTAGGGCAGGATTAGGATTTGGTTGAGGGTTAGTTGCATGTAATTATGCATAATTTACTGTTATTACTGTGGTAAGTATATGTAAAATATGTAACAAGGACACTGTAAAATAAAGTACCGGGGGTTTTCATAGCGATGCAATACAAGAAACATTTTGGGTTCCCAAAAGAACCTTTCTGTGAACAGTTCTTAAAATAATATTTTTTTTTTCTAAGTGTAAAGAATATTTGAATAACCCGGAGAACCTTTTAAATTATAAGTAATCTTTAGGTTCAATGAATGTTAAAGGGTCTTCATAGAACCATAGACGACAATAAATATAACCTTTATTTGTAAGAGTGCATTAGGAATCAGTTTATTCATTCCATTTGGGGATCAATGCCATAATAACGTTGATGATAGCGCCATGCTCTACTAATTTTGGGTTAAAAATATAATAATAAATATAAGCAACTGTAATGCTGAGGTTTAAGCACCACCGATAAAGTCCAGAAAATGTCATCCAAGTGTCTGATTTGAAATTCCAGACCTCAGCGGAGATGCTCTGTGATCTTTAATTGATCAGAGTGTGCTATCAACCCCTGGACTTAATACTCTCATATACGTTAGTCTAATGAAAATGAAAAACTAAATTAAGTTGAAAGCCATGTTATGAATGCAGTTTTAAAGAGACATTTTCAAATTAATATATCACGCTGAAGCTGTCATTAGGAATTAACAAGACTCAGTTCAGTGCTGACATATTGAGGACAATCCTTGACTTTCTTGATCTAAAGTTATACAGTATAAAATATGCACTGTTTAAGGAGTCATATCATATATTGTTCCTTGAGGTCCACTCTTAATTTTTATTCAGATACCAGTAGCTTTATATTATATTATCTGATTCAATGAAACTGTATTGTCTGATTTAATGAAATCGAGTGTATTGAGTGGCTAAATACTTTGTTACATAAATACTAAATCATTTATGTATATAAATACATAATAATAAATAATTTGCAAATGTCAAAAGACTTTAACCTATATAATGATTATTTGTATACCCTATGGACAATTTTGGAAATACATCGATCCCTTATTCTGAACTAAAATACAAGAGAACAAAGTTTTCATTTTAAAAAGCTTTAACGTCTTTGTAGCATCAATTTTTTTTCCTGCAACATTTTGCTTAAAGCAACACCAAGGAACTTTTCCTCTGCGGTCGCCCTACAGGTTTGAAGCGGAATTGTCCATTACCGCTGTCGTAAATAATTTAGCCTACCGCAGGCTAGTGTCGCACGCACGTGCTCTCTGTTTATCCAGCACCGGCTTTGGAATCAACAATGGCCACAGACAAGGTAGAGTACGATGCATGATTTTATGAAATTATGTATGGCGACATCACAAACAATTGTAACGCTTGCCGTAAAGCAAGTCAAATTAGTAGTTCCCTTTCGAGGGAACGAGACACTGCGTCGAGAATCGACTCTTTGGGGACGCTCCCTTAGGGTGCGCCTCTGAAGTATGAATGAAACTATTCCAATCCTGATTGGTGTTGCGTCATGAAGTAACATGTGACGGCATAACCGGATGCATAAAAGCGACGCCGGCACACACACACACTAGCTTTTCGCTCTTCAGCAAGCGCTCTATGTTACGACTGTCTGTCTTATTTGGTGTTGTTTGTCTATCCCTATATATATTATGGCCAGCCAGCAGTTCAGAATGTGTGTGCACCCCTGTCCTCGTTTTATTACGGATGGGGACACGCATGTTTTGTGTGTGAACTGTTTGGGAGCGCAGCACGCCCAGGCAGCTCTTGAGGGAGCTGCCTGCGTATACTGTGAAGCACTACCCATGAGGGTGCTGCGCTCCCGGCTGGCGTGCTTTGATAAGCTCGGTCAGGCTCGCGTTCCCCGCGGTTCTGGTCCCGCGTCTGTTGAGGCGGCGCGGCGACTCAGATCGTGGGGTTCGCAGCGGGATCTTGCAGATGAGAATGAGACTGCTGCGGCACTTTCTCATTCTTCATCTGAAGATCCCGAAGCCCCTGTGAGTGGTGCAGAAGCCCGCGCTGCGGCTTCTTCTGCCCACGACCAGGTCCCGGTGCTTGAGCTCTCTGCTTCCGAGGAGGCAGAGGTGATCAGCATCGAGGATGACCGTGAGTCGAGCGCGCCAGTTCACGGCCAAGCTTATGAGGAGCTGGTGGAGGTTGTGACTCGTGCCGTGGCCAGACTTAACATCAGCTGGCCACAAGATGAGCAGGGAACGCAAGTCGTAAGCAAGTTAGACGAGCGTTTCCTGCGGCACAGGTCACAGCCTCAGCGCCGGGGTTTGCCGTTTTTCCCCGATCTCCACAAAGAGATCTCGAGATCGTGGGATAAACCGCATGTGTCCCGTGTCTCCCGTCCATCTGTTGTCGATTATAGCAATGTTGTGGGGGCACGGGATATGGGTTATGGGAAGATGCCTAAAGTTGAAGAAGCTCTAGCCGGTTATCTATCTCCTGAGTCGGCATCTTCCCTTAAAACCCCTGCGCTGCCTAGTAAGCCCTGCAGAGATACATCTGCTTTAATAGGCAGGGCTTACATGGCGGCAGGTCGGGCTGGTTCATGTCTGCACTCTATGGCTATCTTGCAGGCATACCAGGCCGATCTCCTGAAAGATTTGGACGAGGGGGAGGGGCCAACTCCTGAAGATATTTCAGAGTTGCGCAAAGCCACAGATTTGTCTCTCCGGGCCACTAAAGAGCGGCCCGCGCTATTGGCCGCTCTATGGCAGCTATGGTGGCCACGGAGAGGCATCTGTGGCTCAATTTATCTGGTCTAAAGGAGAAAGATAAATCTGTTCTGCTGGATGCGCCGCTTTCGCCTTCTGGCCTGTTCGGCGACGCCGTTACATTGGTTGTCGACAGGTTTCAGGAGGCGAAGAAGCAATCTGCGGCGTTCCAGAAGTTCCTCCCCCGAAAATCGAAGTCCAAATCGAGTAGGGTGGGGCAAGAACATCAGCCCCAGCCATCAACCAGCTCCTCACACCGGGCAGTGCAAAGGGAGAGCGTTTCCTCTAGAGCCCCTCCTCCGGGAGCTTGGCAACGTTCCCAGCAGAAGTCCCCCAGCCAGAAGGGCGATTTAAGGGATGTCCTTCAGGCTAGGAGGGCTTCAGGAAAGAGGTCCTAGCCAGAGTGGTGGGATCTCTGAGGGCTGTCCCCTCCGTTGTAGAACAACCGAGGTTGTTCTCACAGCGGAGCCCTCTAGGAAACGATGTGAGTTGCCCGCCGTCGGTGACGCTTCGGGCCGCATCATATTCCAGCGAACGCACTGTGGGTCGTTTTTCTCGAAAAATAAAAAACGAGCGTCAGTTATGGTCACGAAAACCGTATCGACTACACCCTGCCGGTCTTCCGCTTCAGGGGGTCGAGAAGGGTGAACGAAAAACACCAGAGGCCAGTCTCGAGAGGCTGGTTCCCTTAGTAGATTTTGTAGAGGCATGGTATCATCTTCCCAACATATCTGCATGGGTCCTGCATATAATAAAGTCAGGGTACAGACTGCAGTTCGGGCACCGCCCCCCAAAATTTTCTGGGGTGGTGCAGACTACAGTGGTTCCAGAGCAGGCTCAGGTGATGGAACAAGAAGTGCAATCTCTGCTGCTAAAGGAGGCCATAGAACGTGTTCCTCATTCAGACAGGGAGTCCGGATTTTACAGCCGGTACTTTATAGTTCCAAAGAAGGATGGGGGGTTGAGGCCAATTCTAGATCTCAGGGTTTTGAACCTGTCTCTGATGAAGCTCAGGTTCAAAATGCTCACTATTCCTCTCATCGTGAGTCAAATCAGATCCGAGGACTGGTTTGTCACGATAGATCTAAAAGACGCCTATTTTCACGTATCCATCCTTCCATGTCACAGGAGGTTCCTGAGGTTCGCTTTCGGGGGCGAAGCTTACCAATATCGGGTTCTTCCGTTCGGCCTAGCACTCACTCCCCGCACATTCACCAAATGTATGGATGCAGCACTTGCTCCACTGAGACTTCAGGGCATCCGCATACTGAATTATATCGACGACTGGCTCATTCTGGCCCAGTCTCGAGAAATGGCAGTTCGGCATCGAGATGTCGTCCTTGGCCACATTCAAAAATTGGGGTTGAGACTCAACACAAAAAGGAGTGTGTTAGAACCGTCCCAGTCCACAACGTTTCTAGGCGTTGTGTGGAACTCGACTACGATGCAGGCACGCTTGTCTCCGGCACGTATCGAGTCCATTCTGGCGATGGTGTCCAAGTTAAAGCTAGGCCAGGCCACTACTGTAAAGCAATTCCAAAGACTGCTGGGCCTCATGGCAGCGGCATCCAACATTATACCTTTGGGCCTTCTACACATGAGGCCCCTTCAGTGGTGGCTGAAAGCCAAGGGGTTTTCCCCCAAGGGGAATCCATTTCGTATGATCAGAGTAACGCGCAGATGCCTTCGTTCTCTAATAATATGGAAGAAACCTTGGTTCCTGTCCCAAGGGCCAGTGTTAGGAGCGTCATGTCGCCGGAAAACCGTTTCGACAGACGCCTCCCTCACTGGCTGGGGCGCGGTCATGGACGGCCGCTTTGCCAGGGGTCTGTGGCAGGACCATCATCATTCTTGGCACATAAATTGTCTAGAGATGTTGGCTGTGTTCAGGGCTCTGAGGAGCTTCCTTCCAGACATCAAGGGTTACCATGTTCTAGTACGATCGGACAATACATCTGTGGTAGCTTATCTAAACCGACAAGGGGGACTCAGATCGCGCCCTCTGTGCAGACTGGCGCATCAGGTTATTCTCTGGTCCCAAGGGAAAATACTGTCTATCAGAGCTATGTATATTCCGGGGGTTCAGAATCAGGGAGCAGACATCCTGTCGAGGCAGGGGCTGAGGCCCGGGGAATGGAGACTTCATCCAGATACGGTGAAGTTGATATGGGAGAGGTTTGGGCCCATGGAAGTGGATTTATTCGCGTCTCGAGAGACGTCCCACTGCCCACTTTGGTTCTCCCTCTCACATCCAGCCCCACTGGGGTTGGATGCCATGGTACAGGCCTGGACGAGGCTTCGCCTGTACGCATTTCCCCCGATCGCTCTGCTTCCGGCAGTCCTGGAGAGGGTCCGTCAGGAGGGCATCAGTCTACTTCTGGTTGCCCCAATGTGGCCGACCCGAGTATGGTTTTCAAATATAATTTCGCTCCTGATAGCTCAGCCATGGCAGATTCCTCTGAGGAGGGATCTATTGTCTCAGGTGGAGGGCACAATCTTCCACCCTCAACCAGAGCTGTGGAAACTGTGGGCCTGGCCTCTGAGGGGGTTCAGTACCTAAACGCTGGTCTATCAGCCGGGGTGGTTGAAACCATACTTAGCTCTAGGGCTCTGTCTACTAGGAGATTATATTGCCTCAAGTGGAATGTTTTCGTTACTTGGTGTAGAGAACATAATTTAGACCCAGTTAACTGCCCGGTGGCTTCAGTTCTGGAGTTTCTTCAAGATCGTTTCTCTGCGGGTCTCTCCCCTTCAACGCTTAAGGTGTCGTGGCTGCCATTGCGGCTTTCCATGCGCCATTAAGTGATGGGCCTCTGGGGAGGCACCAGCTGGTCATTCGTTTTCTCCGTGGTACTTGGAGGATGAGACCGACAACCAGGTCCAGGGTTCCTGCCTGGGACCTGGCAGTGGTTCTGGAAGGGTTATCCCTGGCCCCCTTCGAACCTCTTCAGTCGGCTTCGCCTAAAGATCTTACCTACAAATTGGTCTTTCTCTTAGCCATCACCTCTTTTAAGAGGGTGGGAGATCTCCAAGCCCTGGCAGTGACACCAGCTTGCTTGGAGTTTGCCCCTGGCAAGGTTAAGGCCTTTTTGCACCCGAGACCGGGCTATGTGCCTAAAGTGCCTGCTAATACGGCTAGGTCTACGACCCTTCAGGCTTTCCATCCTCCACCTCATGTGTCGGCAGAAGAAGAGAAACTTCATTTGCTCTGCCCCGTCAGAGCTTTGAGTATTTATCTCGAGAGGTCCTCTTCTTGGAGGAGGTCGGACCAACTGTTAGTGTGTTTCGGGTCACCTAGGAGAGGGCTCCCGGCATCCAAGCAAACCATTAGTAATTGGATTGTGCAGGCTATTGCCTTGGCTTATGAGGTGCGCAATTTGCCTTCACCTCTGGCCATAAGGGCTCATTCTACTAGAGGCATGGCGTCCTCTAGGGCCCTCCTCTCGGGAGTTCCCCTCCAGGAGATCTTTGAGGCAGCCGGTTGGGCTACCCCACACACTTTTATTAGGTTCTATACTCTGCACCTCCCCAGTACGCCTGGCGCACGTGTGCTCTCGTCCTGCTGAGTGCCTGAATCAGTTTCACTCCTGGGCAGGCCTGTCTTCGATGCGTGGCCTAGTGGGCATTCGTTCCCCAAAGAGTCGATTCTCGACGCTGTGTTGAGTTCCCTCGAAAGGGAACGTCTCGGGTTATGACTATAACCCTTGTTCCCTGAGAAGGGAACGAGACACTGCGTCGTCCTGCCACGCCCCTCGAGGCCTTAGAGCGTCTTGCTTCATCGCTAGGCTAGTGTGTGTGTGTGCCGGCGTCGCTTTTATGCATCCGGTTATGCCGTCACATGTTACGTCATGACGCAACACCAATCAGGATTGGTATAGTTTCATTCATACTTCAGAGGCGCACGCTAAGGGAGCGTCCCCAAAGAGTCGATTCTCGACGCAGTGTCTCGTTCCCTTCTCAGGGAACAAGGGTTATAGTCATAACCCGAGACGTTTTCTTATGTCTCATTAGAACTACAGAAACGCGACCCGATCTGGCAACCTTACGTAGCGTGGATATATCAGATAAAGGACCGCAAAGCTGTGGCATAAGGGCATTTCACCATGTCACGACTTGATGAACCACTGAAACGATTTTGGAAACATTATTTTAAGGTAGAAAATCTTACTTAGTGTTGCTTTAATAATGCATAATTATTTTGATAGAAATTAAGAGACATTGTCTTATTTTTATTTGATATTTAATTCAAAATGCCAACCTGCCCTCCACCTGCAAACAGGATAGGGTTCATTCTCAAGTATACTTCTCATAGTTAGGAGCTCCTCACTTTTTGTTTGGACTTTTCTTTTTCGCAATTGATTACTTGTGTATGCGCAGACAAAAAAACTGGGCTGCATGCGGACATCATGTGATGTTCCATTTACCTTGGAGGAGGGATGTAGGATCTGGGAATGACGCCACATACAAGTTGACCGTATTCCAGTAAAGAGATTGGAAAAATGCTATTTTGCACAGATAACCCTGAAGTGTGATGTCCACAAATAGAGTTTGGAGAGTACTGTGTGCACCAATAAGTTTATTAAGACACATTGAAACAGAAGTGCTAATAAACAATATGTTACTACTGTTTTGCTACGGTTGATGGGCTGAGCAGCCATATTGGATTCTGAAGTCAAGGTTGTTGCACTACTACCCCCCAAGTTTCCCAGTAACAAATCCTACTTGAGGGGGCATTCCATTTAAAAGTTCCTACAGTAACTGGGGACTAGGAATTTCCCACTTTCTGAAAACAAATAGAATGCACCATTACATCAGCAGGCACTGTCCATGAGACAGAGTGGAATGTTGACAAACGAAGTGTAAGCTATTTTGTGCTTTAAAGTTCCCTTATTATTTTGGCCTCTTTCCACATGTTGTTAGTGTTTTTAATACCTTTGCCCCTGTGTGTTTTCATTTTATTCCGTGACCATGTCGCAGTAATTTATCAAACCTGCCTGCATGTAAACCTGTGTCGTGATTAATTGTTGTGTTTTGGGGTGATATGTGAACACCAAATATATGGCCTTGTCATTTATCATGAGAATTCACCACAGGGACATAAAGTTCATACGGCACTGGAAATATTAATGGTCCCCGAAAAAACATAATTAATCAGTCTCACGGCTTGCGCAGTAAACGCTAATGTGCTTAATGTATAGGCTTTCTCGCCAATGCTCTCAGGTCTCTTGATACCTTACATGCATCGAAACTTTACGGACTTACATGTTTTCCACATACATTCAGTGGATCTCATCTGGCTTTTCTTCATGACCCATTTTATATCAAGTGGCAAATCAGCAAATCAGTTTCATTTAAAAAAAAAGTCTTTAAAATTTTAATTCTTAATATATGCATGTAGATTCAGTAGATTCAGGTGCGATGGATGGATGGATGGATTGATTGATTGATTGATTTATGAATGGATTGATTGGATTGATTTGATTGATTGATTGATTGACTGATTGATTGATGGATAGAAGGATAGATAGATGGATGGAGGGAGGGAGGGAGGGAGGGAGGGAGGGAGGGAGGGATTGATTGATTGATTGATTGATTGATTGGTTGGTTGGTTGGTTGGTTGATGGATGGATGGAAGGATGGATGGATGGATGGATGGATTGATGGATGTATGGATTGATTGATGGATGGATGGATGGATGGATGGATGGATGGGTAAATAAGTAAAGGTTTAGGGCTTTTCTTGTAATTCTTATAATAAATAAGTAAAAATAGAATTTTAGTAAGAGTACATTAGTAAAAGTATTCTAGTAGGAAGATGTGTTTGATTCGTATCGGTGAAGGGAAGCACAAGACTAATATGAGTTACAGCCCTCCTAGAAACAATCTAGTCTCTTTTGTTTCCTTTATGAACTACGCCAAGATCAGCATTACGGCCATACAGGGTGAGTACATAAAACATTTATTATACAATATCCACAGTCTCTCACACATATCAGATGTACAATTTCCTTTTCTGTCAGTATGATCTTGTTGCTCGTGGCCGTGTCCTTCTTTGACGACCATCTTGAGTCTCACTGCGGTAATCCTTTTTGTCTGTGTTTGTACAATTTGTTCCCCCCACTTTCCTTGGTAGTGGCATGAAATAAAGCCTTAGGTACAACAAGAGCAATAATCTGTTGGCACATCGAAATCTTTAAAGAGTCTGGCCACGTCTTCAGCATTGGACAATGATCTATGGGGCATGATAGGGAATTGATTAGCCTCTGTTTGCGCGCAGCACCTCGCAGTAGTAAAGCAAGGAACAAGGGAGCAAGGAACCTGTCATCGCACATTTATGCTGCCGAAGGAATGAGCTTCCCCCCTCCCTTGCTTTTGAAATCGAAGCATGCCCTTTCAAAACATGCTGGGAAATCCACATTTTCACATGTCCTTCCAATACTGGGCCGGCGAGCGCCTAAAGCACTTGAAAAAAAAAGAAGAAGCAATCCTCTAGCACGTCTGCCAACAGCAAAGAGGGGGATAAAAGAAAACAACAAACAAACATTAATCTCGTCCTTTAATTTATTCATTTCAGCCATGATTCTGGCTGGGTGAAAACCCCTGCTTGCTGCGTTTCAGGGGAGTGATGGCGTTTTTGCGGAGCGTTAATCTCACAGGAGCAACTGTGTGTGGAGGATTAGGTTCTGATAGAGAGCCGGTCCCGCTGATTGGACGACGGAGCTGTTCACACATCAACACCAAAGTCCGTTAGAGAGCAGTTAGAGCCCGAGTCCGCTCTAACATTAGCATAGCCCAGAAGCACTAGCCTTCACACCGCATTCACATCAACTCGCTGATGAGCTCTTAAGCAAAGACACTAATTTATGCTCAGCTGTTTCCCCCGCAGTGGCTTTTAGTCGTCCTGTTCTTCACCTCATTGTGGAAAACTGAACTTATAAGAGTTTGTGTGGTACATTTGAGCTTGGGAAGCATATGAGCACCCTAGCAACACCATAGAAACCACTTAGCAACACGCTTAAAAACTACCTAGAAGAACAGTTCTGTTGGCTCAGACCAGGCAGGATAGCATTCGTTGCCCATGTGCATTGATGAGCCTTGGGTGCCAAACACCCTTTGGCTGGTTTGTGGTTTGTCCTTCCTCGGACCACTGTTGGTAAATTCTCACCACTGCTGACCGGGAGCAATCCACAAGCCTTGCTGTTTCAGAGATTGCCTTGCCATAACAATTTGGCCCTTGTCAATGTTGCTAAGATTTTTATTCCTGCCCATTTCTTGTGCATCCAACATGTGGATTACGAGAACTTATTGTTTGCTTCTACCATCTAATCTACCCAGACCTTAATATGTGGCATTGATAGGAGATGATTAACAATATTTGCTTCAACTGTGACTGATCATAATGTTTTGGCTTGTGTGTGTGTGTGTGTGTGTGTGTGTGTGTGTGTGTGTGTGTGTGTGTGTGTGTGTGTGTGTGTGTGTGTGTGTGTGTGTGTGTGTGTGTGTGTGTTTGTGTGTGTGTGTGTGTGTTGTGTACGTCTTCCTCTACAAGATGCAAAAGCAGGAGAAACTATTCCAATTTCCTGTGTTTCCCACCAATGAAAAGCATTTTAAGCACTCTGCTCTGCACAGGCAATCTCTCTTGGCCATGTATACATTGTTGTGTAATCAATCCACCTATCTGGGCTGAAATGTTAAATGTCCTCGTATGGTTCTGGCTAGACAAATCACTCGGGCTGAAGAAGGCAAACCTACATGCCGTTCAAGGCATTGTGAGTAACACCTGTGTAAATTGTGGAAAAGTGACCTTTTAAGCTTTGATTGGCGTGTCAGGGAGCTTGTGTGGGAATGACACTTTGCTGATGTGTTCAACAACAGACAAATGTCAAGATTGTGTTTGAGTGGGTGGAAAATAAGAGGAATGGCTATGTGATTGTGTGTATGTGCATAATATGTGATGTGCGAAGGCATTAATGTATGGATGCTGATGCTAATGTATGCATCCGTGTGGGTTTTGCATGTGTGTGTGTGTGTGTGCATGCATATTTCACCTATTTGATTTGCAAATGCGAACACAGGACATTAAATAAAGGACTGAAATTATATCTGCTCTTCTGCCGTATTACCAATGCATTTGTTTAGGTTTGTCCATTCTGATTTAGAGGCATGAAATGGTAAAACCGCCCATAACTTCAAGGGGGCTGAAACAAACCAACTTCTTTTATTCATGACCACACAAATCACATGAAACAGGACTGGGACCCATTTCAATCACTCTTTGAGGCAAAGATCCTTCTTGTTCTTCAAACACGGCCTGCTAACTTGCTGCACCTTGCTGCAAGTGGAAAATCCACGAAAACTTCTGAGCCACCTCGGCAGAACCGTGGCTGTTCAACTTTTAAATTCACTCGCTGGAGATGCTCCAAATTATTAATGGAAGTACATTTTCCTGCCCATGGATGTCCGGTCGTTAGTCCTGACACTTTTTCTGATTAACAAGGTGTTCGTATGTGATTAACAGCGATCTGATTGGGCTGTCAATCTTCCAAATAGACACCTTACTGCGACTCAACCCATGGCTGTTCCTCTCCAAATGGGTCGGTATGGACGCCTCTCGCCACTTCTTCATCCTTACGATCCCAATAGCCCTCAGTAAATTTCCCGCTGTCTGTATCAATACGTGCACCCATGGGACGCGAGCCCACTGCACTTTTAAAGCTTATGACCACCGCGTCTTTCTGCCCGTCAGCAGCCAGAGGATACAGCGAGGTCAATGGGGCTAGACTGGAGGTCAAACTCTGTAATGTGCACCATATTTTACAATAGGCATCAACTGTCCCATCAGCAATAACAGGTTGTCTTCTCCAGGGCTAGTTGCGGTTTTACGCAGGCTACCCATTGAATAGTATTGTTTTTTCTTAGTGCTGTATGCTGATATATGATGTGGATCAGGGGTTTTCAAATGGGGTCCGTAAAAAAGTGCTTGGGGATCCGTGGAAAACGTTTAGAGAAAAAGTGTAAAAAATGTGTTAAAATTGATCAAAATAAGGTTAAAAAGGATTTAAATAAATAAACAAAAAACATATAAAAATAAACAAGTAAATAAATAAATAAAATAAAATAATGTATTTATAATATTATTAATATTTATAAAATAAATATGTAAAAAGAATAGAAAATACAGTATTATAACAGTTCAGTTTTCAAACTGAGGTTAGTAAAAAAGAGTGCTTGGGGGTTTGTGGAAAAGTTTAGAGAAAAGTGTAAAAAACGTTTAAAAAAAACCCAAACAAAAATAGGATTAAAATTCATAAATAAACATAAATAATTAACATATTAAAATAAATAAATAAATAAATAAATAAAATTGGTTTTAAAATAAATGCAGAAAAAATACAATCCTATAACTCTACAGTACTATGATTGAAATGTAACTTAATAGAAATGCAATATACATTTGGTCTTTATATAAGAAGCTATATAGATGCCTTTTAAATTTTAGGATGGGGTACCCTGGCAAAAGGACGCACATATTTATGGGTCCGTGGCATTTAAAAGATTAAAAACCCCTGACGTGGATAATCACATTCTGAGAGAGTGATTATTGTATTATTATTTTATGTGATGCATCTTATGTCGTGCATAGGAAGCCATAAATCGATTCATTTTAATCCAACCTGTCTGTATGTTTTAAAATGTCATTCAACACATACATTACACATCCAATTTCATATATTTTTCCTCCCTTGAAGTTCGCATCGTATTGATCGATCTCCATCTCTGTTAGCGTTTGGGTTTGCACATGCAAACGGCATTAGAAGCTACGTTATCAAAATGATCCTTTAACTCCGGTGGAGTTTGACCCATGTGCACCCGTTTGAACTCATTATCCAAACAGTCCTGACCCTGTGACCTCTGAAGAAAAAGTATTGCGAGGCTGGCTATCATCTCATCTTCTTTCAGACTTCGAGAACCTCATCTCGGTGCCTCGCCGATAAGATACGTTTCCTTGTTACTTACTGCTATAGTTCAATTATCTCTGTTAATAAATGGATCTCTGTATCATGACTGCTCGCTACGACTCCAGAACATAAATTCTTAATGCAAAATTGATCCATGTCAGATTCCCTTCGGAGAATCAATCACAGGCGATCGATGCGATGCAATATGCTACTGGTCCACTGGTTTAGATGTGTATTTTATCAAACATATGAACTTTCCTTTTATCTGAAGCTGGGGTCTTAATGCACAGCGAAAGCAGGGAGGAAAACGGCCTGGCGGGAGTTGATTATTGACCACAGTACGATGTTAACAGGAATGAGCAATGCAGCAGGATTCATCAGAAAATGAACATACATCATACATAGACACACAAGCAAGCAAGCGCCTCATCCTGGCTGCTGGTGGTGTATGACAGGCCATTTGTTATCTCCAACAGATTCATTTTCAGCCAAACGCAGGAGTCCCAGTGACAAATACTGTGCGTGGCATGCTTTACTGTGGTTCTTCACCTTACCCGTAAATACAGGCTTTCTGAGCACCCCCAAAACCCCTGAGCTGTCATCACACCTCGGTTAGGTCTGAAATAAATTGAGCTCTGCCATGAATTTATTTGAGCTTTTGCCATATTTATTAACTGGGGAGATTCCCTATTTTCAGGGGCAGAGGAGTGTATTAGTTCAGAAAAACTCCACAACCCTTAAATCAGGCGGATGTCAAAAAAGGTTCCTCTAGCATTTCTCGCTACCCTTGTGACGGAAGCCTTTCACCCATGTTAGCCTGCACCAAGAGCTTTGGGAAAGTTGTTATCCAGCAGAAATTTCAAAAGGTGTTCTTTGGTCTTGTACCATTGACTCGGACTCCGGTGTTTTTTCCCTGATGGATTTATGTGGCACATAAATTCAGTGCACTACTCCCTGCCTGTGGCAAGTGTTCCCAACATTGCTGGGGTGCCTCTTTTATAATATAAAATCCATATCACTTTTGCTGAAATCATATTCCTGTTACTTCTTGGAACTAAATGCTAGCGCTGCAGTTGTAATAACAAATGGGTTTTGAATTAGTTTGAGAGGTATTGTCGTATTTGCACTTTTGAAAAAGTATTCTAACTTGTACTGTAATCTACTGTGTTTGAATTGAGCATTATATCAATTTATATTTTTAAATTGATGATGGGTTTGTACATGAGGATTTACAGCCCGGAAAGTACTGCGTAGTTAAGACGAATTTACAGCGTAACTTTCGGTAATTATAGTGTACCTATAAAGTACTGGCACGTAAGTATAAGGGAACAATATGTAAAGTTTGGGGAATAAAGAGGTAACATCCAGGATAATTAAAAATATATTTATACTGTAAGAATTATAGAAATAAGGGGTACTTATTCTACTATTATGATACAGAAATCGTACATTTGGGATTAATTTAGCGAGAACATACACTGCATACCTTTTTGGAATAATTGTGTACCAATAAATACTGTATAGGGTTTTTAAAAATTACAGGGTACATATCTATGCATTTATACAGGTTTTTTATTTTTTTATAGCAAAATTGCAGATGTTTAAGTTTGGGCTTACATGTTTCATGGCAAGTAAAGCTAAAACTATTGCATTTTTTTAAATACAGGGAAATATACTCCTGTTCCATGTAGTAACGGGGTAAGTGGTGCTTATTACCCGCTTGTTCCATGTAGTTACAGGGTAAGTGTGACATTGTGGGCCGTAAATTAAAGTGGTGCTTGTTACCCTCTTGTTCCATGTAGTTACAGGGTAAGTACAATAAAAATGCATACACACAATCTAATATCACTGACTCAGAAACCTTTATTTGAAAAACAACTTATTACAGTTGGTCTGAAGCGATAATCTACAGTTTAAAATATTGTAATTTTTCTTTCAAACACCTATCGTTTCACTTCAAAAGATATTGATCCATCCATTGGTGTCGTATGGATTACTTGTTATTGCAGTATGTGCTGATTGATGCTCCAACATTTAGGAACAGATGAGTTTCATTATATGTATTCCCATATTTATTGATTTTTTAAAACCTTAATTTGTGTTAATCTGAAGAAGGAAAGTCGAATACATCTTGGATGGCATGAGGGATAAAGATGAGTAAATGGTGAGGACGTATTGCTGGGAGTACTGCATTTTCTATTAATACATAATACAGAGTAGCAAGAGACATGATTTCTTCAGATTCATCAGTGGAAAGAAAGAAAAAGAAGAGGAACAAAAGGAAGAAGCTAAGCAAGATAAAAAAGAGGGGACCAAACTTGCTACTTTCTGTCAAGACTTAAGCATTTAAAATGAATTTTTAATTAAAAAAATTAATTAAAATGAAAAATAAGTGTTGGAAATTTGTTTTGAATTAAGTTGTTTTTCAAATAGTTGGTTTCCGATTCAGTGATAAAAGATTTTTTGTATGTATTTTGTATTTTACTTAACCTGTAACTACATAGAACAAGAGGGTAACGAGGACCACTACATGAAACAAGAGTATCTTTCCCAATATATGAGAGCAAAAATTGCAATTGTTTTAGTTTTCAGTGCACTTTTGTTAAAAATATTACTGTATAAATGCATAAATATGTACCCTGTCATTTTTAAAATGCCTATACAGTATGTATTGGTACACCATTATTACAAAAAGGTACACAGTGTATGTTCTTGCTAAATTGCTTCCAGATGTTAGATTTTTGTATCATGATAGTAGAATAAGTACTCCTTAGTTCTATAATACTTATAATATAAATATTTAGTTTTATTCTCCTGGTTGTTACCCCTTTATTCCCCAAACTTTACATATTGTTCCCTTATACTTACATGTAAGTATGTTATAGGTACACTTTAATTACAGAAAGTTACACTGTAAAATCGCTTTAATTACGCAGTACTTTCCGGGCTGTAATCTAAAGCGTTACCGAAACTTCTACACACAAATATATATATATATATATATATATATATATATATATATAAAAATATAAACGCAACACCTCTGTTTTTGCCCCCATTCTTCATGAGCTGAACTCAAGGTCTAAGACTTTTTTTATGTACACAAAAGGCCTATTTCTCTCAAATATTGTTCACAAATCTGTCTAAATCTGTGTTAGTGAGCACTTCTCCTTTGCCGAGATAATTCATCCACCTCACAGGTGTGGCATATCAAGATGCTGATTAGACAGCATGATTATTGCACAGGTGTGCCTTAGGCTGGCCACAATAAAAGCCACTCTAAAATGTGAAGTTTTATAACACAGCACAATGCCACAGATGTCGCAAGTTTTGAGGTAGCGTGCGATTGGCATACCGACTACAGGAATGTCCACCAGAGCTGTTGCCCATGGATTGAATGTTCATTTCTCTACCATAAGCCGTCTTCAAGATGTTTCAGAGAATTTGGCAGTACAGAATTTTAGCGTCTGGCACTTTGGACAGGTGTTCTCTTCACGGATTAATCCCGGTTTTCATTGTGCAGGGCAGATGGTAGACAGCGTGTATGGCGTCGTGCGGGTGAGCGGTTTGCTGATGTCAATGTTGTGGATCGAGTGGCCCATGGTGGCGGTGGGGTTATGGTATGGGCAGGCTTATGTTATGGAAAACAAACAAAGGTGCACTTTATTGATGGCCTTTTGAATGCACAGAGATACCGTGATGAGATCCTGAGGCTCACTGTTGTGCCATTTATCCACGACCATCACCTCATGTTGCAGCATGATAATGCACAGCCCCATTTTGCAAGGATCTGTACACAATTCCTGGAAGCTGAAAACATCCCAGTTCTTGCATGGCCAGCCTACTCACCAGACATGTCAACCACTGACCATGTTTGGGATACTCTGGATCAGTGTATACAACAGCGTGTTCCAGGTCCTGCCAATAACCTAATTCAGATGCAGGACAAAACAAGTGACCATCTTTATGAGTGAAATCATTCAGTCAATCAATTCACTAAAAAAACAGTTCATTCCAGCAAGTGATAAGAGTGATGATTTTTGGATGATATTCAGACCAACAGCACAATTGCGAAGGTGATATTGCTTTTAAGCAATTCTGAGTATCTTTTAGACATAATATTGCATTGTCTGTTTGTGCTCTACCAATAAAATGTTTTCAACAAATGCGCCCTCCAGAGGAATGAGACAAAATGAGACAAAGGTAGTGAGTCGTTGAATGATTCATTCAAACGATTCGTTCAAATAACTGATTCATTCAGGAATGAAAGACCGTTAACATGTGTTTGGCTTGGACTTGAAGATGCATCAGTTAGTTCCCTTTCAGTCGATAACGTCGGACGTAGTCGACGCGACTGAAATGGGATCACGCTAGGGAGCCTATCGTCTTCGAGTATTATTGAACGAGCCAATACACATTGGCGTGCGAGATTTGCATCTCACACTCCGCCCCGCAGCGCGGGTATAAATACGGAAGTGGATGCACGCACCATTTGCCTTTCGCTTCGGAGCCGAGCTTCATGTCTGGATCTGAAGAGTGTTGTTGTACAACGAGCGAGTGTGTCGGCGCTTCTTTGGGAAGTCTCTCCTGGTGTCGGATGGGTACAGCGCGAGTGCAGCGGTGATCGCGAGCTTCAAGCTCTCAACTGCTGTTTTCACAGCAACCAAATTTCTGTTTGTGTTTGTTTGTCTGACGGTCGGTTGAGGGCGAGAAAGTGAGTGCTTCACTGGCACAGGGTGCACCATTCCTGTGTCAGTGTTGCCGCGGTCATTCCCCTGTGTGCTCCGGCACTGGTGAGAGGTTTTCACTTCCTAAAAGAGCAACACGGGTGCGTTTGCGTCTTTTTCAAGATGTCATTCCGCCCGTGCGTTTCTGGGTGCGGTCGTTCCCTGTCTCTCTCTGATGGTCACAATTGTTGTATCATGTGTTTGGGCTTACAGCACGCTGAGGCAGCTTTTGTGGACAGCTCATGTTTTCACTGTGGGAACATGACTGTCGCAGTGTTGAGGGCGAGACTCGCCTTCGTCCGCGGAGAGCGAGTCCCCATTGCCATGCCCCACCCCCGGGTGCTGCATGGGATGGGTGACCGGAGGGTAATGTTGGATGTCCCGCCCGGTAACCATTCCCTGTGGGCTCCTCACCCCTCCCTTCCACTGCTACCATTGGAGCCTCCGGTGTTATCTGCTGGTCCATCTGTAATGGGTGGGCCAGCGGTTCCACTCGGGGCTCCCCTGGGGGACAGGATGTCGATTGCAGCATCGGAGGGTGAGCTGATGTCTGGAGATGACGACTCGGCTGCGTTGTCTCCCTCCGGGAGTTCAATGTTGCCCGAGCCGGATCCAGAGTTATCAGCTATGCTGAAACGGGCCGCCGAGGCTGTCGGGCTCGAGTGGAACCCTCCACCGTGTCCTGTTCAGTCTCGGTTGGATGATTGGTATCTCGGGGCGGGCCGTGCTGGTTCTCAGCCCGCCGCCCCAGTGCCCTTCTTTCCCGAAGTGCATGAAGAGCTTACTTGGTCGTGGACGGCACCTTTTACTGCTGAAAACGACTTGAGTAGTTCTTCCTCCCTCACTACCCTTGTCGGAGGAGCGGTGAAGGGTTATGAGGCTATCCCTCCAGTGGAGCGGTCTGTTGCGACTCTTTTATGTCCAACGGCCGCTGCATCCTGGGTGGGGGATCCTTGTTTCCCCTCGCGGGCCTGTGAGTTCGCGTCAGGATTGGCGGTCAGAGCTTACAGAGCTTGCGGGCAAGCCGCTTCCTCTTTGCATGCCTTGGCGTTGTTGCAGGTCTACCAGCCCAAAACACTCATGGACATGCACGAGGGTAGTTTGGACCGGGCGCTCGTGAGTGAGCTCCGCACCGCCACTGACCTCGCCCTCCGGGGTACGAGTGTCGCGGCGTGTGCGGTCGATCTAGCGATGTCCACTTTGGTGGTCCAGGAACGCCATCGTTGGCTCAGCCTGGTTGAGATGGCGGATGCGGACAAGGTTCGGTTCCTGGACTCCCCAATTTCCCAGGTTGGGTTGTTCGGCGACGTGGCGGAGAGCTGCGCCCAACAGTTCTCTGCCACCCAGGTTCGGACGGAGGCTCCCCGACATACCCTATCCCGGCGGCCCGCTGTTGCCTCCACCCTGCCGCCGGAGATAGTCCCTCCGCCCGTTCGTCGCCGAGGGCGCCCCCCTGCCGCTGCCTCCGGTTCCGCGGGGTCTCCGCAACAGCCTTCACCCAGGCCCCAGCGTAGAACCAGCAGCAGGCAGGCCGCCCAGTCTGTCTCAGTCACCGCCCAGCCAGGGGGCGAGTGTCAGAAACATTCCTGAGACAGGCCACCCAGGGATGGGGGGACTAGCTCTTCAGATGGTTACCGTTCCACCATTGGTTCTCCGGAGTCCAGTGGTACCCCAATTGTCAGAAGAGCGAATTTCTCCGTCCCTGGGTCCCAAGAGGGCGAGGCTGGCGGCTTGCGACCCTGTGGAACAGCCTTGCTCCCCCCAGCCCCCTCTTGTTCGCCAGCCCGCAACACGAGGCGGTCGAGGACCCGGTCATCCGCCTTCTCTCCCGTCCTCTGTTGCCCCGTGGAGACAGGTAAGTGCAGCACGGCTCACTCAGACCCCGCTTCGGGCCGCCCACGGGCCTTCCGAGCCGGGTCCCTGCCTTCCACCGCGCTGCCCCACCCCGGGTATGCCTGTGTTACCCTTGGTCCCCCTGGTTCGGTTCGTCGAGGCCTGGAAAGTGCTCTCCAACCCGTCCGGCTGGCTCCTCCGTACCATCAGGCTCGGCTACACGATTCAGTTCCGCCGGAGTCCGCCCAGGTACAGTGGCATTCGCCACACTTCAGTGTCGAGCGAATCTGCTCCTGTCATGCGCGCGGAGATCGCGGTCCTGCTGGCGAAGGACGCGATAGAGCCGGTGTCGGTAGCCGATATGAAGGCCGGCTTTTACAGCCCGTACTTCATTATACCCAAGAAAGGGGGTGGGTTACGACCAATCCTGGACCTGCGAGTCCTGAATCGGGCCCTTCACAAGCTCCCGTTCAGAATGCTGACGCAGAAACGCATCTTCCAATGTGTCCGTCCCCAGGAT
The DNA here is from genome assembly GCF_051911475.1 of Siphateles boraxobius. Lineage (NCBI taxonomy): Eukaryota > Metazoa > Chordata > Actinopteri > Cypriniformes > Leuciscidae > Siphateles > Siphateles boraxobius. The sequence goes on along the minus strand of NW_027509186.1, from coordinate 14,765,353 downwards.
TGGTTTGCAGCGATCGACCTGAAGGTAGCGTACTTTCATGTCTCCATCCTGCCGCGACACAGGCCATTCCTGCGTTTCGCGTTCGAGGGTCAGGCGTATCAGTACAAAGTCTTACCCTTCGGGCTGGCCCTGTCACCCCGTGTCTTTACGAAGGTTAGGAGGCAGCCCTCGCTCCCATGAGAGAGCAGGGCATTCGTGTTCTCAACTATCTCGACGACTGGCTGATACTAGCTCAGTCTCGGGAGCTGTTATGCGAACACAGGGATTTGCTGCTCCAGCACATCAGCCAGCTGGGTCTTCAGGTCAACTGGGAGAAGAGCAAACTCGCCCCTGTGCAGAGGATCTCTTTTCTCGGTTTGGAGCTGGACTCGGTCCAACACACGGCGCGCCTCACAGAGGATCGCGCCCGGTCGGTGCTGAACTGCCTGAATTTTATCAAGGGCAGAACAGTGGTTTTTCTGAAACAGTTTCAGAGGCTCCTGGGGCATATGGCAGCCGCAGCCGCAGTTACGCCGCTCGGCCTGCTTCATATGAGACCACTCCAGCACTGGCTTCGCGACCGAGTCCCGAGGTGGGCGTGGCGGAGAGGCACGCTCCCTGTGAGAATCACCGCGGCCTGCCTCCAAACCTTCAGCCCGTGGTCGGACCTTTCGTTTCTCCGGGCCGGTGTGTCCCTAGAACAAGTGTCCAGGCATGCTGTGGTCTTCACAGACGCCTCCAACACTGGCTGGGGGGCCACGTACAACGGGCATGCAGTAGCTGGCACCTGGACGGGGTCCCACCTGCATTGGCAAATCAACTGCCTCGAGTTGTTAGCAGTACTCCTTGCTTTGACACGCCTCAGGACGACGCTGCTCGGCAAGCACGTACTGGTCCGGACGGACAGCACTGCGGCCGTTGCGTACATCAACCGCCATGGTGGTCTACGTTCCCGCCGCATGTCACAACTCGCCCGCCACCTCCTCCTATGGGGTCAGAAGCATCTGAGGTCGCTTCGTGCCGTTCACATCCCTGGCCTGCTCAATCGTGCCGCCGACGAGCTCTCACGACAGATTGTGGCCTCGGGAGAATGGCGGCTCCATCCCCAGGCGGTCCAGCTGATATGGGACCACTTCGGGGCCGCACAGATAGATCTGTTTGCCTCTCCGGACTCGTCCCATTGCCAGTTGTTTTATTCCCTCGAAACGGATGCACTGGCTCACAGCTGGCCCCGGGGCCTCCGCAAGTATGCGTTTCCCCCAGTGAGCCTTATTGCACAACTACTGTGCAAAGTCAGGGAGGAAGAGGAGCAGGTTTTGCTAGTTGCCCCTTATTGGCCCAACCGAACCTGGTTCCCCGAACTTTTTCTCCTCTCGACAGCTCCTCCCTGGCCTATTCCTCTGAGAGAGGACCTACTCTCTCAGGGACGGGGCACCATATGGCACCCGCGTCCAGACTATTGGAGACTCCATGTGTGGTCCCTGGACGGGACGCGGAGGTTTTAGGTAGTCTACCACAGGCAGTCGTAGATACCATCACGTCAGCGAGAGCCCCCTCTACGAGGCTTGCTTACTCCCTGAAGTGGAAACTGTTCGTTGAGTGGTGTGCTTCTCAAGGAGAAGACCCCCGAAGGTGTTCGGTCATTTCCGTGCTTTCTTTCCTGCAAGAGGCTTTGGAGCGTCGGCTGTCCCCCTCCACCCTCAAAGTGTATGTCGCCGCTATTGCCGCACATCACGATGCAGTAGACGGGAAATCCCTGGGGAAGCATGACTTGATCGTCAGGTTCCTGAGGGGAGCGAGGAGGTTGAATCCGCCTCGCCCCCCCTCTATACCCTCTTGGGACTTATCTCTGGTGCTAACCGCACTGCAGAGACCGCCCTTCGAGCCTTTGCAGGTAGCAGAGTTAAAAATTCTGTCCCAAAAGACAGTTCTCCTACTTGCTTTGGCCTCCATCAAGAGGGTAGGGGACCTGCACGCATTTTCGGTCAGCGAATCGTGCCTGGAATTCGGGCCGGCTAACTCTCACGTTATCCTGAGACCCCGGCCTGGATATGTTCCCAAGGTTCCTACCACCCCCTTTCGGGACCAGGTGGTGAACCTGCAAGCGCTGCCCCCGGAGGAGGCAGACCCAGCCCTGGCTTTTCTCTGCCCCGTTCGCGCCCTGCGCTTGTACGTGGACAGAACGCAAAGCTTTAGGACCTCAGAGCAGCTCTTCGTCTGTTATGGAGGTCAGCGGAAGGGAAAGGCTGTCTCCAAGCAGAGGTTGGCCCACTGGATAGTGGATGCCATCATCTTGGCGTATGAGTCCCAAGGTGAACCCTGTCCCCCCGGACTGCGAGCTCACTCCACAAGGAGTGTTGCCGCTTCTTGGGCGTTGGCGCAGGGTGCCTCGCTGACAGATGTCTGTAGAGCTGCGGGCTGGGCGACACCTAATATGTTTGCTAGATTCTATAGCCTACGTGTCGAGCCGGTTGCTTCCCGTGTGCTCTCTTCTCATAGAAGCCAGTAACACCGTGAGCCCCGGTTCAGTGTCGGCTTGCTGCGCCATTCCCCTCTTACGGACCGGATACGTGCGCCATTTCGCTCCGGTGGAATTCCCTTCTCCGGAACCTGTTGAGCTCCTCCGTACCCCCCCCAACGTCGGACGTGGCGGAACGTCTGGTGTTAGGCCTACCACTCGTATGCAGTGTGGAACCTGTGTTAGGCTGGGTCCATATGTTGCGGTCCCTACGGCGACCCCATATGTGTATTCTTCCACGATACGGCTCCCCAAGGTGAGCCCGTGTCTTTCCCTTGGCAGAGTCCTGCCGTCACTGTAAATTGGTGTGTCTCCCCCCTCTCTAGGCTGGAGCCACCCCAGTGACATTCCATATGTTATACTGCCCGGCTCTCCGCCCAGTTCATATGTGTATTTCCCCCCCCCCCTTTCGGGTTGGTTGGGCTCCGCAGCGTCCCTTCCTTCCAATGTTGGGCACGCTTTCCCAGTGTTACCAAGTCTAACTGAGTGGGTCTTGTGGAACAGCAGCGACTTCCTGGCCTAAGCCCTGTCCTTTTCCGCTAGAACGTCGGGAGGATCAGAAGGCTTTTGTCTAGGCACTGGAAGGTGGCAGCGTTAGTGGCGTGTTCAATGGTTGATCCCATTTCAGTCGCGTCGACTACGTCCGACGTTATCGACTGAAAGGGAACGTCCTGGTTGCGAATGCAACCCACCGTTCCCTGAAGGAGGGAACGGAGGACGTAGTCCCCTTGCCACTACCGCTGGACCACCGCTGACTCCGAGTTACGCTCGGCTCCTCAGCGAAAAGCAAATGGTGCGTGCATCCACTTCCGTATTTATACCCGCGCTGCGGGGCGGAGTGTGAGATGCAAATCTCGCACGCCAATGTGTATTGGCTCGTTCAATAATACTCGAAGACGATAGGCTCCCTAGCGTGAGCCCATTTCAGTCGCGTCGACTACGTCCTCCGTTCCCTCCTTCAGGGAACGGTGGGTTGCATACGCAACCAGGACGTTCTCTATTGGCTTTGCTTGGAAACATTTTTATTGGCAGAGCACAACAGACAATGCAATATTGTTTCTAATAGATACTCAGTACTGCTTAAAACCAACATCACTCTCGCAATCGTGCTGTTGTTCTGAATATCATCCAAAAATCACTTATCACTTGCTCGGGATATTAATGAATTATAATTCATATAATTTGTCATACACTAAACACAAATATGCCATTTAGCTGATTGTTATGATGTAAAGTACATATTTTGGTAGCCTATATGTAGCCGCCTATGTGTTTTCTTAATTATTATTCAACCACACCATTGTGGCCATTATGCTCTAGCAAAAATCATATTTTGTTTATCCAAACTAAGTGCTGCCGATTGCTTACCCCTGGCCATTTTCTGTGAAGACATTTAAATTAGCTATTTATTTTTCCAAAATACACTTTTCTTTACCTTTCTTGCAAAAAAACAAAACAAACAAACGAGAATCAGCATGTATACAGCATTCTTTGTGTAATGAATATTTGAAGCAATTTATTTTGTATTAATATACAGTAGGCAAAAACTAGCCTCTTCATACTCCAAATGTAAGGGCTGAAGTTTAAAAAAATAAATAAAAAATAAGTATTGAGTCACGGCAGCAGAAGCATCCAGAGGCATTTCACTGCCTAACATGAAAAGCGATCCTATTTTCTGGGAGCGAGGCAGAGAGAAAGAGGAGAAATATTTCATTAAGAAGCATCTGACTCCAGTCTGAGTGCCTTCTCTCTGCTGCTTATCCCTGAGAAGCCATATTTCCAGCCAGTTATGGGACCATAAATTACCTATTGACTACCTTATTATGCTTATTCGATTTGCTGTGATCAAGAGGGTTATTGAGGTGTCAGGCCCTAGTGCCAGGGTTGATAGAGCCTGTCTGGATGCCAGACACTGCCAGGGAGATCTCTCACAAGCCGCGCTGTACCTGAGTGAGTCTGAGGCCTTGTGTAATCGAGGAAGTTGATAGTTCTAATGGAAGGAGTGGGAGCCACGACTGAATGCCAAACTGGCACTCATCTGCAGATACTCTATTATGGAGACAGATGAACTCAAAGATGGTCTTCCGGTCTAGAATGCATGGGTACACTGGCTGCGGTTAGCATTACTACGTTAGTAAAAACCTTTCTACTCGTTGGACTAAGAATGGCACCAGTGCATGAAGCTGTCTGGTATTGTGGACAAAGTCAATGGCTGTGCTGAAAATGAAACTTTAAGGTACACTTTGTAGCTTTTGGTCCTCTAGCGGCTAAAAAAAACATTTTGGTTGTGCTTCCGATCTGCGTGACTGTGCGGATGGATATGGTTATCCTTCTGCTCATAAAACATTCACTACTAGGCTTAAGAGATATAACCAGTTAAGATGGAAAGGATCTCAAGCTGACTAGCTGAAGACATTACTGTAGCTTTACTCATTAATAGAAACGGTACGTTCTTGAAAATAAACTCCAGTACAGCGGTACAACAACCATAATCAAATGACCCTTCACAATAAATAATGCTTTACAATAAACTCTGTCAGAGAGCTACATATGGCAATTTATCTGTTCAGTAAAATACCTCACCTGTTGAGTAATAAAAACACCATCTCTGCATCACTTTTACATTTTAACATTTTAGGTTTCGCCATCTCTGAAAAGCCAAGTCAATTTTGATTCTTGTTTTATTACGAGCTCTGTTCTCTTTTTGCCAGCAGACTCTCCTCTGTTAACTGGTTTTTAAGACAGTTGATTCCTTGAAGGTTGGAGATTTAACTGCTCCATATCAACCTTTCTCACTTGTCCTGACAACTAACCTGTCTCACAACCATACACGTACACAAAGGGGCCGGGGAAACTTTTCTCTATTTGTCACGGTGCGGGTGGGAATAATTCCGTGGATTCCAGTGCAGAGCGAAAGAAGTGTTTAATGAAGATAAAACATAAAATAAACAAACCAAAACTACATAGAGCAAAGCAAGGCAAGGCGCAAACACAAACACAAACACAAACACAACGTAACAAATACAACGAACAAGCACAGGACAGCAAACACAGGGAGACTAAATATGAAGGCAAACAAGGAGGGTAACGAGACAGACAGGTGGAGCAAATCAACCAATAATAATGTGACCGGGGATTTAGGTTTACCACCAGGAACACATTTGGGGGTTCTATCTACTTTAAGTTTATTCCTTTAATGATATAGAAATAAAAACTACTGATGTTCAAATGTGGTTTATCGAGTTAATTGATAAGAAACAGTTCCAATTATTTAAATGTTCACAAAATAAACAGAAAAGAGCAGAAAGAAACAAAATTAAATGAATGAGATTCACAGAGCTGGTGACAATTAAAACCAGCTAAATATCACAGTCCACTTGTGTATGATAAACACAAGACTCTTAAAAACGGCACTGCAGTAATACAACTGTTTAAAATGCAAAGAAAGAAAAGGAAAAATCAAAAATAAGAGTAACGTCCGTTATCAAACTTTTCAATACAATACGGCAGTGGGAATACTGTTCACAGAAAACAAAACAATGTAAGTACATTTTTATTTTACCCACTTATTTATCACTTTAGAGAAATTAGAGAAAATAACCCTCACATAATAATCAGCTTCAACACACCAACACTTTCACTTCACGAAGGGCTGAAATCTCCAACAATATGATGCACACTGTAAATAATCACATTAAATTATGTATACATGAAAACCACCTGAAACAAAATGGAAAAGATGAAGTATATCACATTTGGCATAACGCCAAATAACATGGCCTAGACCGCATGGAGTGACGTCATATCATCGTGGACATTACACACAACATAACTTACCAAAACATGGCAGTTCTCTAAATCAACACAAAATATACATCCACAAATGGTAGTAAACAACAATATATTTACAAAACATTTTATTTACCCATGGATGACTCAAATTGTCGACAATCTCTCAAGAATGCGCGTCTCTCTTGCACTGCCCACTGCACATCTCACCAACAAAATATACTACGGATGCCGTGAGGCAAGAGCGCAAACACGTTGTCATGGACAACACACAAAGCGCCACCCGCTGATGACTCCAAAGAAATACAGGTAGTCTCTGTTTTTATATTTAAACATGGAAAATAATAATTAAATAAAAGACTTTAACGTAAGGGAAAAAAACTAACTTTAAAGGCATTTACCACCCGGTTACATCAAGATAACATGAGGGAGGGGTCAACAATGACGAGAGCACATGGCTCAACATAACAAACACCCATGTGCAACACAAGACCGGACAGACATGTGACACTATTGAAGTCCCCATGAATTCAAAATTGACCATACTTACTTTGTTTGCCTAAATTGATCGTTTTTTGGTGAACAATTCATCCATGCAAGTCAATCCACACAAAACATTTTTTTGGCTTCGTAATCTTTAATCAAAATCTGAAATTTCCCCTCCCCTCTGCATTGGAGGACCTTCCCTGATGACGTAGGTTTGACGGTTTGGGTGTCTGCTTAACATCCGTAACGACGCCCCTCCAACTGACAGTACACAGGCTGCCTGTGTGTTTGAATGAAACACCTACTTTTCTAGATCCAATCAGGTGCTAGTTGGAAAAAAAGCCACGCACACTATTTTGCCTCATTTAGTATTCCGTTTCTCTCGGAAATACGTCACAACACTGGAGAAAAGTCGTTTGCAACTTCCGGTTCACGGGGACTTTAACGAATATGATGAGACACACACGAACAAGTGATTAAATAGTTTGAAATAATTTATTGCAATATCTTTTTAACGCATTCACTGAATTTTGATATAGATTACATCTAGGATATACGTTTGTTTTAGTACAACGACAATGTAAAAGCCAATTATTAACTTTTGTAAATAACATGCTGTAATTATATTTACTAAAATTTTTCTCACATATACATTTTTATTTTTTTATTTTATAATATTATAAGGCAGCAATGTATAGGCCTACTGCTTATTGTTTTTTTTTTACTTTACAATAAAAGTACATGAATAAGCATGTACTAATACCTGAATTAATAATTACTTTACTATGAACTAATGATGAGTTAGACATGTACTAATGAGGAACTAACCTTAACTACGACATGAGTCATATGAATTCCTGCATGAATATACCATCTTAACTACACGTTAGTACATGCTTGTTAATTAATGCATTAATTAACATTTCGGGGTAAACTAAATCAAACTTGCTCTAGAAAATGGACACATTTTGTGGCCCAAAAGAAGAGCAAGAACCCTAACTGACTAACATTCAACTGCATTATGATATAAAGACAGTAAACCAATCCATAGAATAACCACATAAATAACCATCATCTGTGCTAACACTGATTTTAATTTTGAAAATTGCATTTGATAATGAGTATGTTAGTGTAGGTATTTCACTCTTGATGGCAGCAGTGGAATCACTTAAAACAGAATGAGATTATTGTTTTTAATGATGAATACATCACTGTGTGTTCAATGACTAGGTTAAATGTAAACATTGCAAGACATCTAGTGTCATTCATGGATGTTTGTGACAGTTGCTGGTGTCAAATTTATGAACAATTTTACATTGTGCCCTTTTAGTACATCTTTCTTCTGATCTAGAACATGTTTCATTTAGTTTACCCTGAAATGTTAATTAATGCATTAATTAACAAGCATATACTAACGTGTAGTTAAGATGGCATATTCATGCAGGAATTCATATGACTCATGTCGCAGTTAAGGTTAGTTCCTCATTAGTACATGTCTTAACTCATCATTCATAGTAAAGTAATTATTAATTCAGGCATTAGTACATGATTATTCATGTACTATTATTGTAAAGTGTTACCTAGGTATCCTAGGTAATGCCTAAAAATTGGACCTAAAGCTTTTGTTGCACTTTAATGCCTAAATATGAGCTAATGTTTCATTATTTTCACCACTTTCAACACACTAAACCACAAGTCTTAACTTTCAAATGTAAAAAACGTATTTCTTTCAGCTGTACAATAGATGGCGATAGAGAATCCAAAGTTCTGTAGAACAGCTTTATATTTGAGAAACAACGGCTGCATCCAAAATACGTACACTCTTATAGGTACTTATTTTAAATAAGTAATTAGTTCACGAGCGCTAAAGCAATATGTTCTAGTATAAATGTGTGGAGTATAGGGATTTCCCGAGTCTTCATCACACGCTTTTGAGCTTCAGTTTTTATCATATTTGATGTGCACGTTAATAACAAAAACTGTAAAGTCATTTATTTACTGATTATTTTTGTCCGTCATCAGACTGTGACATCATTGCCATAATGTGTTGCTGTGGGTTGTTGTCATATTCTGGTTGTAATGAGCATATGAAGAAGGAATCTCAAAAGAATAAACAGTCTTTAATAATACTGTATATCCAAGGGAGAACAACGAAAAAACACAACCATGTTAACCAAACAAACAATAAACAAACACAAACTAAGGGTTTAAATACACAGAGCAAACAAAAGAGCTAATGAGTTAATTAACATGCAACAGGTGAATGGGATCAATCAAACACTGGAAAACCAGGTCAAACAGACAAACAGAACAGAACATCTTGCATCGGACTTGACTGATAGATTGGCATTCGGACACCACAAGCTTCATGCATTCTAACCGGCTTAAATCCACTTTTTTTTGTGCAATTATTCTGCTTTTAGTACATACAAATACAAGTGTATGTCAGTATTCACACATTCATAATTGTTACCACACAGTCTGTAAACAGTTTCAAGTGTCTACCACTGTAAAAGATGTAAACATTTACTAAAGTCTTTATACAGCTTGTATTGCCTATAAATATAACCAAGCACTAGAAAAATACTCAGTATCAGCAGACACTCAATATTCAATGACTCGGATCAGATCGGGGCCACAAAAAACTTGGTCAGGACATAGCTAGTGTAGTATGAATGTAATGTAGATGTACTACATCTGCCATGTTGTCATGGGTTAATGTGACTACCAGCGTCACTTGCGTCATTTCACTGCCATTAACAAATCCTCTCCCGTGGGCTCAAGGGATAGTAAAGTGTCCACTTCAGAATTTTAGCGGAAGTAGTATAACGTGGGTACTTTTTATTCACGGTTTTATGACTTTGAATTACTGTCAGTTCAGACGCTTCTTTTGTCACATAATGTTTCTTCACCTATTATATAGTTGGGATTTATGCAATTTCGGATGCGACCTAGAGTTATTTAGAGCAAGAGCTATTTACGCAAAAGGTTTACTGAGGTCCTTGATGTTCTAAAGTCTCTTAATCAGTTGACATAAGAAGTCATCATGAGGACTTCTCACTGTTTTGTGTTTATCCATTTGAATAAATCAAGAAGGGGCTAAATGGGAAAACAACATGTTCACTTCAATTCATCGCTTCATTTTTAATTTAATGTGGCATCAAGCTCGCTTACAGTGTCTAAAAATTCAAGTTTTATTATCCTGGAACCATGTGGATCGTCTCGCAGCAACCAGCGGCTGCGAGACTTCATTACCAATATGCTCCACAAATATTCTTTACATGCTCGTTTAGAAACGAGCGAGGTCTGTCATTTAGCAGACCGCCGTGTGTTGTAATGGAGTTTTCACTACGGTTGCAGAAGGAGAGAGAGAAGGGTAGACACTGGGAAAGAGAAAGAAAACGCATGAGAGGTGCAAACGGGGAGTGTTGAGGAGGGACCGCAGGAAGTCATTAGACAGGTCTGTTAATTGAGTCAGTGAGATGGAGCGTGGAGTGTGTTTGTCTGAGGACCAGACGACCTTCAGCACAGACACGGGCATTAATTAGCGCTCTGTGCACAGGTGAACTCCTTCAAGCCAAATGAGGAGGAGCTGCCCATTCTTTCAGGTCTAATGTGGTTTCCAGTGATTATCAAGTCTTCAACACCCTTACTTCTTAATGTCTTTCGTTTATGGATAGAGTTATGACTGAATTCAAACACGGAGGGCCCTAGACTGTGGAATCATGTTTCCACCACAGAATAAAAAAAATTAAAAAGGGTAATTTCTACTTTTTATCTCACAATTCTGACTTTTTTTTCTCACAATTGCAAGTTTATATCAGAATTCCGTGATATAAAGTCGCAATTGCGAGTTAAAAGTCAGAATTGCATGATATAAAGTCAAAACATGTGTTATAGTCTTTTTTGACTTTTTTTCTCAGAATTGCATGTTTATATCATGCATGTTGCAATTCTGACTTTATAACTCGTAATTGGGAGATATAAAGTCAGAATTGCATGATATACTGGAAAGTCACAATTGCTTGTTATGAAGTCAGATTTGTAATATATAAACATGCAATTCTGAGAAAAAAAGTCACTAACTCGCATTTGCGAGATTATATCTCACAATTAAAAAAAATTTTAGAATTACGAGATATAAACTCACAATTGCGAGAGAAAAAGTCAGAATTGCGAGTTTATTTTCGCAATTGTGAGTTTATATCTCGCAATTCTGACTTTATAACACGAAATTATGAGTTTATATCTTTCAATACTGACTTTATAAAACGCAATTGTGACTTTAAATAAAGCAATTGTGACTTTATGATTGTGAGATGTAAACTCGCAATTGTGACATAAAAAGCCAAAATTATCAAAATTATCAAAATGTTTTATTCTGTGGCAAGCTTCCATAGTAAACTCTCTCTTATCTTGTACTTTACCTGACTTTCTCTCTGTATCTCATTAACAGCATCGATTCATACCTCCTGGGTCTCGGTGGGTTCAGCTGTGATAACGGAAGATGTGTCTGTCCGCTGCCGCATTCCGGATTTTCCCAGATGTAAACGAGGATTTTCAGTTATACAGATTTTCACTCGCACACAGTCATAGTGCCAAAAAATATGTTGAAAGCTTAGATCTGTGTTTGCATTTTTTATCATCACCTGTCTGATTCCCTTTGAGCGCCGCTGACAAATCCATGGCTCTCTATTCAGCCTCGACTGACTGTTTCATTTATTTATTTATTATTTCAGGAAACGCTTCAAAAGCAACGTTATGGACAGATTTAACTAGAAAAAAAGCCACAAAGCCACTGATCTGACAGCAATAAAAAAAAAATTAAAAGCAGCATTATTGAACAAAATAGGAGTAAAAAAAATAGGAGTTGAAGACTGGAAAATGAAAAGACCCAAAGTAGAAGAGAATTAGAAATGACGAAGAGAAATTCTTTTTTAAGAATATGAAGTAGGTGACACGATATTTACAAGATTTATATTCAGGTATAAGTGCCAATTTACAGTTAAATCTTTTATAGTTTTACTCAGACTCCTTCTATGGTCATATATGCATGGGAAAAAAAACTGATTTTGGTCAAAACAAGGTACTGACCTTTAAAAACAAACGAGGCGGCTGCAGGGTTCAGTCGACACTTGACCCTTCACAAAAAGAGGTCAAAGGGCCTAAGGTTACACAAATGGCAGAGGTTTGATTTGCTGAATGTGTACCGTTTGGATGAGCTGCAATTTAACAGAGAAGAAAAACACGCCCAAATGTCATTTGTGTGAACACGGCGTGTGGCATGGCGATATTTTCCACAGGGAGCTTTGCAGATAAAGTTCAATATGCAGGGGAGGCTGTTCCGGTCCAGTGTGTTACATTTAAGTTGTTTCTGATTGCTGTCAGATTGTGTGGTTCAGGCATGCCATTTCATGAACACGTAGCAAGATCCAGATGGAATCTGTCATATACATGCATCATATATTCAGTCCATGAGAAATGGATTAATTTATTTAATTTATTAATTATTAATTTATTATGTGTTTATATACATAGTAATGTCCTTATTTTTATTTCGGACATTAAGTAGTTAACAGTTAAAGTCACAGATGACCTAATTGTCCTCAGAGACTACGATCACATCACAATCAAAGTACTGAAATCTGAGAATCTTTTTTCTCTCTCTGTATCCTGGTGTGTCTCTCACTCATCTGTCTTTTTAAGATCCCCATGAAATGTGTTTTCCTATTCACATTCATATTGAAGGTGGGACTGGACATATAAAAAAGTGCATTTTTATTAGACAAAATAACTGTGAGTGCAAGGTAAATTGAATTTTCTTTGAATAGAAAGTTTGTAAATTTACGTTAAACAAATCTAGACCTCAGAGCTAATAGACATGAACTGACAGCCTACAAAACCAGCACTTTTATGATGATAGATGCACTTTTATGGACTTTAAAACATAAACAGCAATTCACTTCCATTATAAAGCTTGGAACTCTGATTGTATTCGTCTGAAAAAAGAAAGTCATATACACCTAGGATGACTTGAGGGTGAGTAAATCATGGGCTAATTTTCACATTTGGTTGAACTATCCCTTTAAGGTTCGGGGCTTGTTCATTTTGCTATCCTTATCTTCAGAAGATTCAAACTTTGCCACGGGTTTCCTTTTCTCTTGATTCCAGGCCACACCAGCTTCATCTTGGCCCTCACTCAGGATCTGAGCTCTTAAATCAATAGCATAACTCAGAGAGAGGGAAGAGACACAGGGGCCAGAGAGGCTGAAATATGTACCTTATAACTCAAAGCATATTTGCTGCCATTACCTGAAGGTGTGACCAAGGTGTTAATAACTCTTCACCGTGGGTGGTGCGTTCCTGACAGGAGGGAGTGTTTGAAGGGTGTGAAGGTGGAGGAGATGGGCAGCACACACACATACACGGGCATTAATGACGGCACATACACAATCGCCCATATGCACATGCTTCAAATGTGGCGAAGACAATGGTTGAATATTACTGCACAGCTTTCTTCCTAATTTTCCATGCTCATCTCTTCATTCCCCGCGGGTATTCTCTGCGGTATTCTTATGCAGTGTGGAGGGTATTGGTCTGCCCTTGGCAAAAAAAAAAAGGGGCTGGTTGTTGCAGGCCAAGTGTAGACATAAATCGCACCAATGGCAGTTTTACTGCCAGTTGTAAATAGACGTTCCTGCCATTTTTTACGACAGCTATCACTAACTCATTCTGATTCTTATTGCCTCTCGAACGCCGCCAATGGCCCGCCTGCCACTCCCAGCGCCCGGCTCTTCTGTGCTGCCCAAAACTTCTGACAGCACCGGGATTTATCACTGTGGTGTAACTGCGCCTTTAACAAGTACTGCAGCATTTAATTGAATCACTTGTTTTTTTGTTCATAATCACACATATGGATCCAAGTAGAGCAGGAAGGGGGTGATGCGCTAAATCCAAGTGGCTTTGGGAATCCGTTTAAAAGGAAGATGTTTGGAAGATGATCAAGGAACGTGAGGTTTGATGTGGTTGGCGGATTATGTGGCAGATGGAAAATAAATGAAAATCACATTTCTTGCCAGTGCTGTGCCCTCAAATTTCACAGCACTGACTATTTTAACTATTTTAAAATATTGTTGCAAGTCATTGATCCCAAAGTGAGTGGGAAATCATTCACAGCAAATATGTCATTTGGAGTGACTCTGAAACATATTTGGACATTTTAGATAATCACGCCACACTGTTTGAGAACCATTAAGTGTTCAAATACCCTTTATCTTCATATATACTGTATATATTTCATTTTAACAATATATTTTGTCATTTGAAACCTTACCAACTTTGCTTTAAAAATGTGTTTGTTCCTTTATATAATTTGTTATATAATGAAACTTAAGGAATGACTTCAGTGTCCATATACGTTTTTCAGGTCCATGGAAAAGACAAACTCCTTTCTACTTAAAAAAAAAAATCCAAACAGAATGAATTTTGATGACCAAACATGCTCTTATTGCATAGTATTGTTTTTTTGCGTGTGTTTCAGGGGATATATGAGGTGTACAATGTACACAATGTGATGGTGTTTCGATTCATCTTGCATCTATGACAGGGATCTAGATATAGTCCGTATTTTACTATGGATTTGATGTCTTATTTATGTAGACTGGCTCGTGAAGCCATGCAGAGCTATAGCTTTTTCAGTAAAATTATCTTCCAGGTATTCAGCCTTTGTGTGTGTGTGTGTTTGTGTGTGTGTGTGTGTGTGTGTGTCCGCAAGACAACATGCAGAGGATATTGTTTTTGTGATGATACCAGGTTGCACAGCAAGCTCTGTTGACAAAGATTTGTTTGTTTATGGCATTAGTGTGTCAGGTGGTGCGTAATGTCTCTGCTTGCTGTGTCTCGCTCACACTGTTGCCCGTGTTACCCTGTCGGACAGTGAAGGGATGGATTATAATTAGGGCTGTCAATTTAATGCATTAAATTAACATGATTTACATATATTTTTTTAAATTATGCAATTAATCAATCCTCTTTAATCTGTAAAAAAAAATGTGCCCAGCATTAAAATATCCTTAAAATCTTCACCTTCATGTTTTGAATTGAAATCAGTCATTAAACCAGGTTTCTCTTTAATGATTTGAAAATAAAACACAATATATTGACTTCTAAAACTGCATATTGTAATACTTTTCAATGATTTGGACTGTCACATTAATGTAACATTTAGAATCTTCATTTATCTCCTCAACAGATTTAATTTGGTTGATGAATTGGCAGGTGATATATTATTTTGATCTTTTTTTTTTCATTGATTGACAGCCTTAATTGTAATTCTCCAGTTAGATCAGTCACTTTTAAAACGTATATTTGAGATGAATTTTTATTCCATAAAATGTAATCATATAATTGCCCTCTACCTCATAAAAGCCATGTGGACCAAAGCTCTTATTATGACAGTATATAAAAGCCATTGTGTATATTGATTCACAAAACCCATTAAGACTGAACGAATCATTGAGGCATGAGCATTGTTCCCATCAGGGGACGAGTCATAGTTTGAATTTCAGTTTGTCCATATGCGCCTTTTCAATAAGCCCTTGGCTGCTTTGGAAACCCAAGCACTTTGTTTTTCAATGCTCAGCTTGCCAGTTTTTGACGTATGCGGATAGTTCATTTGTACAGTAGATTTAAAATTCATAAGCCGGGGCACTCAAGGCTAATAATAGCCGTTGTCACAGCAGTTATTTCCTGTGTTGGAAGTTGCATCGCTCTGATTGCAGCGAATTCTAATTGGAATGTTAATCGTGAGCCAGATGGTAGCAATGCTATACAATTATTAGTATTAGTATTATTTCAGTGCTGCATAACAGTCGTGCACACAAAGACAAACACACAAATTGGGTCCGGTACAGATTTGCAAACCACGCTGTTATAGTCATGCGAGAAGTGGGCGCAAGGGGTGGTTGTTTGGATTATTGAGACAAGAAAATAGATTATCCAGTATCTTGTAGAGCTGTTGCCCAAGCTGAGAAACTAGTTACACAGGAGCCAGATTGCCATCAGGGGGGGATGTATTGTGATTTTTCGTGCAACTTCCTGTGCCTGAAACGCATTTCATGGTGAGCCATCAAGATCTGGGCATCGCTGCTAGACTCTCGTTTTCCCTTTGGTCTGTTTTCTGTCTTTCATGTTTCAGTATTTTGCTATAACGAACGCCACTTTTACACACTTTTTTACACATTTTACATTTTGGTTGGGGGGGTGGTGTTCTTGTCTGGGTGTGATAACCCGTCAGGTTCATCCCTTCATGGCTCCAATGGCACCTCTCTCTGTGTTTCCCTTGACGTTCTAACACTTCCCCTTAGTCTGTCTATCATCCTCCAATTGGCTCATCTCCTTCTCTTTTGTTCTCGAATGCAGAAATAAAGAGGTAAAATGTATTTGTTTAACACACCCATCTACTAACATTTTAGGCAAATAGGCTCCCGGGGGAGGCTTTACATTGATGAGGCGAGCGCTAACTGGTGTGCTACCTTTCAAGATTTACGCCGTTCTTTGATTTAATGCTACACCAGAGCTTATGCCCATTATATCAGCATCGTAGGAGCTCTTAAATGTTGTACCGCCAAAGAAATGCAATCGTTTTTATTGATGACATTTCTGTTTTCCCATCCTAAGATACTAATTCTCCATCTTGGGCTTTGGTAAGGCAATAATTAGCAGCTTATGCAAATCAGCCTTCATTTATCAGACAATCGCAGTTCTTTAAATTACAGAGCGTGCTGAGAAAGATTGTTTCTTCGTTGGCTGTGGCATTGACTTTGTCCTTATATCACAAGGCCTTGGGTTTTTATAGCATTAGCCTTGTCTCCAAACATTATGCTTTTTAATTGACAAAAACAACAAAATCATTCATAGGCTCAGGAAGTCCTATGGTGAGAAAATAAAGTATGATGATGTGAACATGTAATCTTTCAAATGTTGCTATGGTTCACCATGCTTTACAGGTGCTAAGAAACTCTATTAAAGAGTCTGAACAGTTGTTCAGTGGCCTTCAGGTTTGCAGTAGTAACACAAAAACACATTCCAAACCTTATACCAGAGTTTTGAATTTATTTATTGATGACTGGTTCACAGTGGAGCATATGAAATGAAAGCGCTTTGTTTCAGGCTCAGGTGTTGCTGTGGAGGCTGCTGAATTCATGCCTAGTTTTACCGTTGCCACAAAAGTTTGCCTACTGCCGCAGTTTGTCTTGATTAAGGTGGTTTTCGTTTCTCTTTGCAGGATCAGATTTATCTGTATTCATTTCGGGTTGTACAGCATGTTTGAATTAGGAACAGATGCTCTTTCTCAGGCAGCTAGGTTGTAATTAGGCCACTATGTTTCTTTTGATTTTTCAAGAGGTGACGATCCAAAAGGAAACGAATGCTTTTGTGTGAATTGAGGTGTGATTGTGTTTGTGTGTTCGAACTTTTGGAGACGGTCGACCATTTGAAGGTTCATCTACTGTTTAAGATTCTGTGTAATTTCAGTGTATCAATTAGCCATGTCCAATTAAAAATAATGGATAAATGAGGACATGGACATTCATGGTGTGTATTAGAGATAAGAATTAGACATGTAATGGTTCCGGTTACGAATCCTCTTAATGATTATTGTTCCTTAATGATTCAGTTAATGCATTTTTTAGTATACTTTTGAGGAATACCTCGATGGTTGAGGAACCATCTAAATATACTATTGTATTCCAAAGATAAGCACTATAATCAATACTATCAATAATAAATTATATTTTTATTTTTACATCAAAAAGACATCCTAATTTAGAATAAGCTATTTTATTTCCTGTTTTTCACCCTCTCTTTCGAACACTCCATTTTGATAGACGTGCTACTTTCAACACTTGGTCGTCTACTGCTATGATTGGGTAACAGTTTTGCATATTAAAATAATTGTTCCCGCCATTGTGTGGAATTGTTTTGAAAACTTCCGATGTTCGAATTTACATATAAGTATTACTTAAACTTTATTAGCCACAACCAAGACTTATAAAGCATAAGTACTTGGAGTTGACGCACTTTACTTTGACAAATTATAACTTATGGTGTTTTGTGTAAACAGAATTATGAATGAATGTACCATCATTTGTCACACTGTCGTTTTCATGGTCTTTTCATCATTATTTTTTTTGATAAAATGAAAGACGTATTCATTATCATTTGCAGTGTCGTGTTTTAAATAATATGAAATGTGTTGTAATGTCTTTCTAATGACAAAACGGAAGATTTCACTCACTGAAGCTTTTATTCAGGATTACAGCAAAGGCCTTCAATCAAAACAAAAACAAAAGCTGCGTTCTTT
Organism: Siphateles boraxobius; assembly: GCF_051911475.1. Lineage (NCBI taxonomy): Eukaryota > Metazoa > Chordata > Actinopteri > Cypriniformes > Leuciscidae > Siphateles > Siphateles boraxobius. The sequence goes on along the minus strand of NW_027509186.1, from coordinate 14,747,219 downwards.
ACGTGCTTTCTTCCATGTCCGGGACCCCCACATTAACTTCATAAATGCCGAAGCAAGGAAAGAACAGCAAATCACAAATATAAATATGTAGTACATCAAACGATCTTTAAAGGGATATTTCACCAAAAAATTTAAATTCTCTCAGTAATTACTCACCCTCATGTTGTTCCAACCCCATTGGACCTCGAAAAAAAATCTTCGGAACACGAATTAAGATATTTTGATATATATTGGACTATTTTAACAATGTCTTTAATAACTTTTCGGGGCTGGCAAGTGTCAATCCCTTAGAAGCCTATGGAGGAGTGATCCAGCTCTCAGATTTAATCAAAAATATCTTAATTTGTGTTCCGAAGATGAACGAAGGTCTTACGGGGTTGGAACAACATGAGGGTGAGTAAATACTGACAGAATTTTCATTTTTGGGTGAACTATCTCTTTAACAGACAAAGCAATAGTAATGGTAAAGACATCATTACTCGTACCGTAACTCATACTCACACTCATTTTAATTGTTGTAACCACTTTTTTATTTTTACTTTTTATAATAATATATATTTTTTTTAAATACAGTTTAAATGACAACTGTATAGGGAAAACATTGCCTATCATGTACTCTGTTAATATGAAGGAATTGTTCACAGGGGTTTTACTCTTATTTTGAACTGTGCATTGAATTATGTTGTGTTTTACGGTTAAAGGAAATGTATGTAAACTTAACAAATAATGTCCTGGCAGAAAATGACAAGTACCTTTTCTGGTTTTCTACAGCTTGTTTTCTTGCAGTATAATATTGGCTTTAAAAGAATTCTGTTTTAAACCGAGATCTTGACTGAAATCTTATTTTGATACATGATGATGCCGATATTGTGATGTGGTGAACACACTTACTCTCTCAAACTGATTTTATATAATACAAACACGTTTCTTCAATATATCACATGAGATGTTGTTTAGTCTCTCACTGTCTGTATAATACATGAGATTGGTAAGTACATGTGTGTTAGTAATCACCCAGTGTCCAAGAGGGGTATCCTTGGTGCCAGATTAAAAATGCAAATGCAAATATGCAATGTAGTATTTGAATTTTGTCAGATTGTGTGTGCACAATTGGCAAAAGCAAATAAAAACTGAATATGCAGTGAATTTTGGTGCATCTTTGATAACTTTGACCGATTTGTCATTTTAACTAATTAAAAAAAGAACCAGGTCAGAGTAATTTGTTCATGAATTGGACGGCACATTGTGATGTTTGTTTGTTGTTGCCTGGAACCAGCAAGAACAACACATGCCATGTTGTTTGTTTGTTGTCCTAATATTATTTTATGGTGCTCAGGCTTTCGCTCTCTCTCATCACATTCAATTGAGAACTCAGCTAAAATAATTCCTTTTGCCGTGACACTGTAGATTCAGAAGTGACAGTGACTCTGCTGAATAGAAGTGTGGAAAACACTGTCAGTTTTTAATCAGTTCTGCCATATATACATCAACAAAAATATGCAGACATTCACCCCCCCCCCCCCCCCCCCTCTTTAAAAAAAGGAATACAACTGATTTCCAAACCTAGTGTGGGTTGCAATTTATTTTACAGTATTTGCACTTTCAATGTACTTACAGTGTACTTACCCACAACAATATTGAGTAATGTAAGGACACTACATGGGTTAAGGTTAGGTTTAAGGGTGTTCAGGGTTAGTACTAGTTACTACAATAGTTACATAGTATGTACATGTGAAACAGGAGTGTAAAATAAAGTACAACCCTAGTGCGTGTATTTGTAATTGTAATGGGAAGCAGAGGTGTAACGTCCAGGTTCAGAAAGTTAAAGTCCTCCTCAGTATTTTGTTTCAATCACCTGGATTTGCTAATTAGCACAGTTTTTCAGCCAGGAGATTGAGCCAATTAGTGAAATCAGCTGGCTGAGTTATTGGGTGGAATAAACATATGGCAGAACTTTTACTTTCTGACCCCTGGACTATACACCTCTGATGGGAAGCAGTACATGTGCATGTCTCTTTGTACAACCTTATATGTGTTTCCCTCAAGCACTAGGATGGGTAATGCATATCACTGACATTTAAAATAAACTTCTTTTGCCTCTCAGGGAAAAATGTAGCCATCAAGTTGCTTCATACTTGAACAGACATGATGAGAAATGTTCTTCAGGATGTAGAAAGTGTGAGCTAAGCAGTAAGATTGAGTGCCATATTTAGTCTTTATGTAAAATTTGACTGTGATGAAAGGGTACCATCAGAATATGTATTTTGCCATTCATATTGCAAAGAGCCTAGCATTGTCATTGGAATGTAATTCAAACCATTTGATTGACATTAAATGCAGCCAATCAAATGATTTATAGATGTACTGCAATGGTTGAAAGGGGAAGGTCATCTAGCGCTCATCATAAATCGAGACTTATTCATGTAGATAACATGACATTTTTCATATGTCATTGTTTGCTGTAACTGTCAGCCAAGTTATCACTAATGGCACTGCTGCCGCTGCAGACGTTATTTACGTGCTCTCTATGAATCCAAATGATGATAAATCTCTTGCATGTTTCATACAATCTAAAACCCCAAGCCCAGCAAGCATTCACACTCTGACAGCAGCTTGGCAAAAATAACAGTCTTTAGCGTAAGCGTTTCGCAAGTGTGTGTGTGCATGTGTTTGAGAGTTTCAAGCAATGTTCATTTGCATGAGCCCCCTGAGGACATTTAATGCTACTAACTTTCCACAAGCTGAGAACCAGCGTGTTTAGGCAAACCTGCTGACTATCGCAGTGTCCAACATCACTCCTTCTCCCCCCTACACTTATCTCTGTGAGTCTCTCTCTTGCTCTCCCTTTCCCTCTCTTTCTTGCTCTCTCTCTCACTCTCTCTCTCTCTCTCTCTCTCTCTCTCTCCCTCTCTCTCTCAGAGTTGAAGCCGAGAGTGTTATTAGTCTTTAAAGAGCCTCTCTGGCTTCCGCTGCCTCAATGTCTGTTATGATCAGAGCTCCAGGATTAGCGCTGTCACCACATTGCATCTCTCCGCCGTTCTGCCCTCACTCTACCTCTCTCCTGGCGCGTCCCTTGTGACCCACAGTGCATGTTACGCTGTTTTTTTTCCTCCCCACCTCCATCCCCTCGCTGGAAACTCCTCCACATAGAAGAACACGCGCTGTGGAGCTTCTTGGCGCGCAAAGTGGGAAACGAGAACGACAGTGTGGGAGATTTCTCACTGTGGACTGGGACAGATCCACTACTGCAGGGAAAACAGCGGACAGCTTTAGACAGCAGTGGCATCAGCGAGAGGGAGCGCGTGTGTGCATGCATCCATGCGCATGTTTCGAGGGTAGACAGAGACGCGCTTCTCACACGCTCATTCTCTCACTCTCGGATGATGAAGGCTCTCGAATCGCTTATGATGGAGCTTGACTGAGAAGCGGGTCTCACTCTCACACGTGCGCTCTTAGACGGGGGCAGAGCTCGGGAGCTCTTGGCAGCGTGGCAGAGGCACACGCACGCTCCACACTTGCATCTGGACTGTGACCGATGACCGGACATACACACCAGGTTCCGTGCGCCCCTCGTGCTCCGGCGAGCATACACACGGGCAGGTGAAGGACCTTCACCTTCGACCCCCCCGAGACCTCTGGAGATGTTCCTCTTCTCTCCTGTGAGACTCACTTTGTTTCTACTGGTCTTCCTGGATGTTCCCCATCCGTCCTTTCAGGGCAGGAATAAGGGCAGATGGAATAAGGGGGGTAAGTTTTGGGAAGACTCTTTCACCTCAGGAAGTCAGTGCTTGTTGTAGTCTGGTTTGTCTGGCTGGTTGGAGGTTTGATATAAAAGTGTGGGACAGTAATCGGAACATTATAGATCCCATCGGGAGATTCTTAAGAACAACTCATGTGTATAACTTTAATTTATTTAGAATTGTTGTTAAATATCAGATAATGAGTTTATATTTTTGGGATGATTTTTGTAGTTGTCTTTCTTTCAGGATGTGGTTGACACTTGACTGATGACATTGCTATCGTGCATCACGATAAAGTTTTTTCCTCTTGTCCCCTCAGCACTATGTTTCCCACTGTGTGTGCAGACGCTACTCAGCTAAAAGCTTTTCCACCACACTGATAGAATTTCACTTCCTCTGCGCTCTTCTGTAGGAGGTTATTGGGCTTCAAAATGCTGTTGAAGTAGACGGTGAGGGAAGGAAAACCCCTTGAGAATTCGGAGTCCTTGTGACCATGTGTGGAGCGCTGATTCTGTGTGCATGGATATGTGTGTGTGTGCTAAACCATAACCCTTGTTCCCAGTGCTGTGATTGTGGTATAAAGTCCTGTTTTACCAGGCTGTAGAGAGGTGTTAATAATTCAAAGCAGACCCCCATTCTAAGGGAGAACTGCTCTTCCCCTTCTCAGGAAGCATCTAATCCCCTTTGTGGGATTAAAGGGAGAGCGGTAATCTTAGTGGCCGCTCCTGGCGAAGGATTGCCGATGCTCATCCGAAGCCCATGGGTGTCGCATACGCAACAGACTCTCGTCTTCAAAGAGTCACCAGTCCTACGAGCCTTCGGTGAACGTGTCTCTCCCGTAACTGCACCGCAGTGACTATTCCTCATCTCCGTGTTGAATTGGCACGTTTAACTCCAGTCTGCGTTCCTACGCACTCCTGCCTTTTTTTTCCCCTCTCAGATTGTATCATGCAGAGATGGAGCTGGTTGGTGTATTCTTCTGGCTCTTCTGATTTAGCAGGTGACAGATGGACTTCAAAGCTGACTCATGTCTTGAGTGCTATCTGGATGGAAATCTGACTCGGGTTTGGTCAGACAGATTTGTTTGTTTCAAAAAGAGATTACCCCAAAAACTTGAAAATTCTGTCATCATTTACTCACCTTCATGTTCTTCCAAACCCATTATTTCTTCTGGGGAACACAAAATGAGGTGTTTATCAGAATGTCCAGGCTGCTTTTTTCACCAATCACAGCCACTATCATTATTTCCATTTTATAATTGGGACAGATAACTCATTTTGTGTTCTACACTATAAAAAAGTCCTACATGTTTGAAACAAAAATTTTGATTTAAGGGTCTAATTAAATTAAATCAAAAATGTAATACATTTATTAGAAGTCTTGCCATTTAAATTAATTTTAAGTAGTGATAATACATTAAGAGGCTCAGATCTCAGTCTGTGTTTTGTAAATATCAGTGATGTTTGCCTTGAACAGCTTCCGTTGAGTGGAAATCATGTTGCCATCTGTAATCTGAACACCCTCCCCCTAGTTTTAGCCGGTTTCTGTTTGAAATGGAAAATGGTATTGGCCTATACTTTCTAAATGGTATAATCTGTATTTCAGAGAGAGGTAAATAAATGTGATATCCCTATAATCTTTGGCTTCTGGTGAGATATAGGGATTTCCATGGAGCAATTAGGGCATGTTCAGAACAGCTGTGTGAATTCGGCTTCAGCTTTCCTCTGTAAAGATGTCACTGCATGCCCAATTACCTCTTCATGACACACTTGAAAAGGTGTAATTTTACCTGTGGATATGAAAAGATCAGCATGGGCGACTTGAGTGTTTGTTGATGTACTGCTATTACCAGCATATAGAACAATCCCTAGTACTAGTTTGCTCTGTGTGTATTTGCAAGTAATATCTCAGTAAAATCTGCATAATTATTGTGCTAAAATTGCAGCCCAGTGCTGTTATAGGTTTATTTACTTTTTTTTTTCACTTAGGCCTATGCTCTAATTTCTGATTTAAGTGTCATGCATTTCCAAAAACACCACTGGCATTGCAAATTTAGATAATTTCTCCTTACATTTCCCCCCAGTTATTTTCTGTGGAAATTTCTGTTTATGTTTAGGGGTTTCAGAAACCCAATGATGTAGGCTTAAAAAATAACTATTTTTTCCCTTATAAGTTCCTCTGACCAAACCAAAACCCAAAATGTAGGTATTATTTATGCTCTTTCTCATTTTTAAGTATATTTTTCAAACTGTTAAGGTGGCCTTGGGGTTTTTTTTTAGGCACCAAACAGCACAGCGTTAAGATCAATGCAAAGTTAATTATTTTTAAAACCAACAAGGAGGCTTTTGAAATCAAGGCAGTGTGAGATAATTTTTCTGCAGCAATGGCAATTTTTATATTAGCATATGTAATTGTGCATCACATTACAGGACATTAATTCTTTTTTTTGTTTACTTTTTATTAGTGCTTTTTAAAGGACTGAATAGAGAGAACCTCGTAGCCCTGGCCCCAGTTAGTGCTCTTAAATGTTTTAGTCTGTGCTTTTTGGTTCTGCTTCTGTGGTCTCCCAGGTTATCTCAACTTAAATTCAAGCATGTTGTCTCCCAATGTATTTAAATGTGACTGTCACCATGGACTGATAGTGGGGAATTCTCAGGGGCCAAGTCGGACTTCATGCGCTATCTCTCATTCACTCCCTGACATAAAAACACACTCTTGCGCAGTTATGCCCTCACACAATTTGTATGTACCAGTCAATCTCTCTATCCTAATAGAGGTTTATTCTCCTGGGCCACCTGAGGGGCATGGCATTTAGAGGGCAAACCGAACCCACTCAATGTCACCCTCCATCTGTTTCAGACCATAACCCAGCATTCCCTTCAAACTCAGCCTGGAAATAACCACTGCTGCCTTCTCCACCAGATATGTTTTTCCCTTTCCCGTTGTTCAGGTCACCGAGCCCCTGAAATGCAGTCCCTCCATATGGCCAATGGTGGACCTCATGAGGACTTGTAAGGCAGCCCACTGTGAGGAGACATTGAGACACACTCTCAGAAATGGTGCTGAATTCTAATACACTAGCCACACTTTGGTGTCTGGCTTCGTTGTGGCAGTCTGGTCCATGAAAATGAGCATAGACCCAGTGCTCAGAAGTGTAATTCTCCCTTCAGGCCTCTGTCTGCTTGTGACCAAGAAGCACCTTCATGCAAGTCACTGCTGCTGCCTGGAGACTAATGAGGAAAAGCAATGTCTCGCTTATGGATCCCAATTCGCGATCCCTTCCGACTAGGGAGTTTTGGGGTCCTGGGTGGGCAGATTTTCAGAGCGGCTAGAAATCGGAGAAGCAATTAACAATTCTCACAACTTGCGGCTCGTGTGGAAATGGATTTCAGGCTCTCTTGCGGGCCTGTGCTTCACTGATGTCTCCACGCTCACTATTATGTGCCTGCGAGACAAGTGATACCAACTGTGCACGGGAGAATAATAATTTCTCTGTTCCTCTGAACAGTTTGTCGCACAGGGCACTTGCAGAGTGCAGCTCAACAATGGCACATTCAATTATTCTCTCCCCTCGCTGTCAATGTCGCAACATCTCGACTGAGCGCCCCCAACCAGACCGTTGCTTTCATAACGGGTAATAATATCTCTCCGGGGAGCTGAAGTGTGGTGGTCTATGGGGGGCTGATACACTCGTACAGGACGTACAGTACATGCACAGAGAAGACACACCTTAAAGAAAGGGAAATGTATTACTAAAATGAACCATGCTCTCTCTCTCTTTTTTTTTTTTTTTGCAGATTTGAGTGCAATTTTCAACTTATCACAGTTTTGCTAAGGAATCAATCTTTTTATATTTGGGCCTTTTGCTGCTTTTTTTATTAGATATGGTAAAAAAAATGTAGCAAGGACATTCAATTATTGTGAATAAAGAGAATGGAATTGGGCCACATTGTTAGGCATATTCAAGTCTAACTTGCTTGTGCAAATGCCTGGCCTTAAACATGTCTAGAGCATGTTCTGCACCACAGTCAGTGTTGGGGAAGCTATTTTGAAACCATTTGGCGAGCAGCAAGATACTCCTGTTTTCAAGTTGTCTTACTATAGTCAGACTACTCTTTTGAGGCTATTGCTAGCAAAAAGTAGCTAACTACATTGATGCTATGCAGGGAGGCAGTATCGTTTTAATTATTTAACTAGTTTTAAGTTGTTAAACTACATGCTACTCCTTTGATGCGTGTTGCTAACTACATTGACATCAAGTAAAGAGGCAATATCTTTTTGATTTAACTAGTGTTTTGAAGTTGTTAATACAGTCAAGCCACTCTTTTGAAGCTAGTGGTTAACTGTCACAAAATGTTAATTCAGAGGGATCTTGTTTGATTATTGACTTTGTTTGTTTGGCTGTAAAACAATTTGAGCAACATAATGTGTCATTAAAAACAGCTATGTAACATTTTGTTATGTTACACTGCTAATTGCTGTTGCTATAGTTTGCTACTCAAGAAGCTACTACAGCTATTGTCACACTACTGATAAATGTGTTAGTAGCAGCACTACTTCCAGTTTATTATTCCCCAACATTGACTACAGTTCTGATGCCAAGTATTCAATTTAACATGAGGCAGATTGTCATAGTGTGTGTTCGTTTGAGAGCTGATCTGCTAACTGAAGTTTAACTGGCACATATAGCGATTATTCATGCTGGCCATATTTCATCATTGAAAACACCATGTTATATTCTATTTCGGGTCTTGATGGACAGCAGGGAAGAAATATTTGTCCAGATTGGACTATATGATCGGAGCACATCTGCCCTGCACTGCCCCTTCCTCTGAACGCTGCCATTTCCGTCACACTCTCTCTAATGAAGCTGCTGTCTAATTGCAGTGGGGAGCTTTCCCAACAGTAACAGTGTTTTATGGGAGATTTTATGCTGCAGAGATGACAGCAGAGGCTGATGGATGGGAGAACGTAGATTTTACGGCCTAAGACCCTCTCACCTCCATCTTCTATTCCTTCCCATTCTCCTTCTCTCTCTCTCTCTCTCTCTCTCTCTCTCTCTCTCTCTCTCTGTCTTGCTCTTTTTGGAGTCAAAGACACACTAACATGAGTCCAAAAGGGTTATACCAATCAAAAGTTTGGACATGCATAACTCATATTTTTTATTAGATGTGCTTGCTTAGTCAAGTAAAATAAACTGTGGTGTACAAGTCATCATGCACACAGTGTTCTCTGTCACAATTGTCACGTATGATACTTTAAATTGTGTGTTTTGTTGAGAAGAGGTGAATAAATCAAATTTTCTTACATTGAAGGATTGACCTGATCCATATCTAGAGACCAGAATGTCATAGATAATTGATATTAAACTCTTTTGATTTTGACCAGTAGACATTGTCTAGAAACCCCCTAGCAAACACTCAGAACCACTTAGCAACTGCAAAGCAACACTGACAACTAGCCAACCCCCCCCCCCCCCCCCCCACACACACACACACGCAAACACTCACACACACACACACACACACACACACACACACATATATGTTTGTACGTTGTTTACAAAAAGTACAACATTTAGTTCTTGCCATTTTATCAATTTATAATGATGATAAATTATATGGTGTAAAAAAAACTATACTACATTATTTATATCTCCATTTGTATAAAGTATTCATGTATAATATTTCAAGGATTTTAGAATAAGCTTTTGACTGGTAGTAAATGCTAATATAATAATGAAGCATTTTGCCCACAGATGGTCAGGCTGAAAATCTAATGGCGTGTGATTTCTCTCTATGCTGCTGAACTGAGATGCTGTTTTTGGTCACATGCTTTTAGTTTCATTTCTTTTGGGCTAAAAAGATTATGTGGTGCATGTCAGCTGGTTTTAAATTTATCTACACCCTTGCTGTGACCTCTTTAAATATCCTCCTTTTATTTTTGCTGTTAGTTATTTTTAAGTGCCGCTTGTCATTATAGTTGAAGTTTGGTAGACTTGTCATTATTTTGAAGCATCTAAGACTTGGCTCCAGAACTTCATTGCCACTTCATGATCCTGTTTAAAAAGCCCCCTACAGGATACACAGTGTCCAGTGACCCTCCTCCTTGTTCCTCAAATGATGTCACAGCCCAAATCATGTCATTAGACTTAAACATCACCAGCTCTGCTTGGACCGTAACCAGTGAGAAGATACCTCAAGGAATTATCTCAGTTTTTCATCCAATGGGATTCTTCCGCTGGAGGCGGACGGTCTCTAGGCCCGAAAACATCCTTCAGTTTGCATTAGAGCAAACATGTCACTTGCTCAGTTCCTCATGCTCCGACTTTGCATCATGTGCTTGCCTCCCACTCTCTGAGCGCTCAGCGCTATAAAACTTTTAAGAGATAAGAAGCTGTTTTTCTATTTCAGGGTCACCATTAGCTTAAATAATGCAAAGAATCGAGGAGGAGTGGCTGAAGGTCTACAGAGGGTCGGAACACCGTCTTGGATTAAATTATACATTGTTATCGCAGCTGGCGAGGCCTGTTCTTCCTCCAAATGCTTCGTGTCTCTGTCTTATCCAATAACATTTGGGAAGCAATTGTGGAACGCTGAGCAATCCTGGCCCAGAATAAAGCGAGATATTGGACCAGGAGAGATCAGTTTGCATCAAGCCGGGAATGTAGCGTGGACAGGACAGCTAAAGGACGATTCCCTGTGGTTTGTGGGAGAAGAGCACTCTCTGCTGAGCTTTCAGAAGTGGAAGTGACCCTGAATTTGCACATTCTTCAGGAAAGGAAAGTTCTAGTGGCTGAACACATGACAGTGTCCCTGAAATTCAGTCTTGGAAGTCAAAAGATGCAAATCTAGTGTTGCTTTTCTGGAGAATTTCACTAAAAACTGTCCAAAATCCAAAGACAACGAGCTTGAATTTAAAAATGGATTCAGAAATGCGTCTTAGTTACAAGGTCCAAAACTTTACATAATTTTTACTGGAAATTAAACTGTACATATAGAAAAGATACTTCTTGTTGAGCTTTTTTTAAGATCTGGAGGGGGAAAAAACCTCTAGCCACTTTTTTTTATAAGATTATGGGCAAATTTTTCATTGAGGTAAAAGTAGGATGCACTAGAGTCGCAATATATGTTTTCTTTATTAGGCAGTTTGTATGTCTCTTTGATTTTAGCCGAGTACATTGTTTGCATCAGCGAGACTATCGTTGCAATGATTTCAGATTTAATTAAATATGTCAATGATATTACAACTGGCAAATTTTTATTATCCATCCTGACTCTCATTTTTGCACTTAGTGGGTGTTAATGTTGGACCCTATTGTGTGAAGATCCCATTTTTGCAGAAAAATATGGAGATACATCCTGTTTTACTTCAATGTCATGACCCAGGGATCATCTTATCTGCTATATGATATTTCTGCATTATTAACAAAACGTATTCACTCTTCATTAACCCTTAAGACCTTAATTTACGCACTAATAGACTATAATGATAAAATAACTTCAGGCTATCAGTGGTCACATTGATAGATGAAGATTACTTATTATCATTAATATTTAATAGGTCATATTATCTTACACTGCTTTTAAGGAGATTTATCATTTCATCATGCAGGAGTTTGGCAAGTTAGGACTGAATTAATGCAAAGCTGCAGCCTTGAATTAACAACTCAAAAAAAAAATACATATATGAAGTTTGATTCTGTTTGGGCATTTCATATGGGCACGTTTCATAATTCATTGTTCTTGAATAAAGAAAGGAGTTGAAGGGCATGAAACTTTTTGCCAGCTGAAAGCAAGACAGTGACAACTTGCTTCTGGTTCTAAAGAGATTATTTTGGGCATTGTGCAATCAAAATGTATTTTGTTGAAAGCTTTTGAGCGCTCTGGGGAGATGCTGTACCAGCCTAATGAATTTCATGTAAAAAAGTGCCCTAAGAAATTGTATAACCAGGATGTTGAATATTAAATAACACCCACATGATACTCAAATTCCACGAAACTGTGCTGTTAAAGTCAGTGCTCATCTTCACAGGCTTAAAAAAACCTAATTATCAGAAGTTTACGAATATGCTTGGTGGAAGCTAGCACTTTGAGCTTGAAATACCTGCAAACAAACAGCCGACAGGCATTAGGGACATAAATGGCGTTGATGTTGCACAGTAAAGGCTGAAGTCTTCAAAAATAACTTCTTGTTTGACAACTCTTTGTCTTCATCCGTGGTCCTTGTTTTTCATTGTCTGCCTGTAAAAATACTCCAAAGCCGTGGTCTAAATATAGCTATTAGATCTCAATGTTGCTTATCCTATGATCTGACTGTTCAATACCGCCTGCAAATCAGTTCCTGTTACCAATTTCCTGCTCATTCTGCGCCCACTTACAAACTGAACTTGGGACAAAAGACACCAATTGTGTGGAATAAATGCCTGGGCGTAATGGCGCTAACTGTGAGCTGTGCTAATCCTTTGCCGGCCCGCTTCAGGAGGCGTCCCTGCGTACACTAAGCTCATATTCACCAGCCCATTAGCCTCCTGCGCACGTCTGCCATATTAGATTAGAGTGTTTATTGTCCAATTTATCATGGGCGCTTTGTCTGGCCTGAAAAATATCTCCCAATTGCCGAATATGTAAGGCTCGGCGCTTCGGATATTGAACACGAAGAATATTAAGTAAGCAACGTCAACACATACTTTTAGTATGTCACTAGACGCTGGTGAGGAGAGTACAAGCCAGCTGAATGAAAAAAAAAAACACAAAAAAAACAAGGGGACAATGAAGACACTGAACTTGAAATGTCAATTTGAATAAATGCTAATTCCAAGGTCTTGTTTTGAGACCCAGAGCCCTAATCTATTTGGCAGGGAGTACAGTCTGCGTACACAACGTTATTATGTCAAACACAGTTTAGCTTAGCCGCGAAGACGCCTCAACTCCCTAACGTCTAGCGGGAGATGCTGCGGTTCTAATGTGACGGCCTTGTCAGTTTTGAGCGATGATGAGGAAGGTGAGCGTGGAGACTGGATTTGGTGTTTAATGACTGGTAAAATTGTAAGGCTGCATTCAAGGTGACCCCCGCTGAGGTGACTAGAGGCTGGGTGACGGTAATCCTTCCTGCCTCTTCGCAGCCCTGGTGGCTGTCACCAACACCAAAAGGCATGTAATTATACTTTTATTTAGCTTTACGAAGCGCCCTGTATCCATCATCCACTCTGCAGACTCGGTTGTTTAGCTGAATGCTTATTAAACATGATTATTTTTGGCTTGCTGAACTCAAGCAAGTCTTAGTGTGTAGATCTACTCAGCATGCATATGCAGCACAGGCTCATTTGAAAACCAGGCCTATGCATACATTTTTTCAAATCTCCAAAAACAAACTTATACAAACAATTAGTTTCAGTTTCCAGCTGAAATTAACACTAGTGGCAGTAAATCACCAACAACTTTTTGGTAGATTAATGATTAGTAAATACTTATGTTTGTGCAGTACTACGTTGGGACTTCAAAACAGTTTTTCCATAGTGCATGCTGTTTGTATCACATAACCAGTTCCATATGAATGGCTTTATGATGTGGTAAACTTGCTCGATGGCTCTATCACTGCATTGCACTTGCGAAGTGGAGCGCATTGGTAAATAAAAAAATAACTAAAATGGCATGGTTGCGTTAGCAAGTGTGTCTTTATCTCATGTTTGATTTTGATAACACCATCGGTTATAGGTTTAGTGTAGGTTCTATGTTATTTTTCAACCATTTACCTTTTAGCGCCATTCACCCTACATTTTATTTTCAAACTGCCGCAATACGTTCAACGACCAACATAAACATTGCCAGATTAACGTTCATCTGTTTCGGATAAAACTACTTGTACTTGTACTCGTACTTGTAGTGTTCCTAACATGACATATCACTTTGAAAGTGTTGTGTAACTCTAAAGAAGCAACGTAATATTATTTTGAAGAAAGGACACCACAGACTCTTTTTCAAAATGAGCCTGGACTGACTATATATCTGATGTGCTCTATCACTTTAAACCGGAAGTTACAGTGAAACTTACGTTAAAGTATTTGGGTTTTTATATTTGATAAAGTCTCAGTTGTAAGTCTCAGTCAAATATGTTAATTTTAATACAAAATTCAAACAAAAGTTATTTTGATGCTCTTCAGATCTTGTGATAGATCGATGTAACTGCCTCTGTTCAGACGCCAGCATGGAGTGAACTGATCATCTTTTCCACTTGACTGCTATTTATAGCACAATAAAAATAAATAATTGAGTATTAGAAGGTCTGTTAAAAGTTACAACTCACTAAAATGGATCATCTCTCGCTGTATTTGGCCAATCAGTATTTCAGTTGTAGAAGGTCATCATTTAAAACACATGATGAACATCATGTGACTTGACATTACATTTACCTTTTGGAACGTCATTGAATTTCCATAGTTTGTTACTTAGAAAAAAATACTTTTGAGAAGAGCATATCGCTAAAATCATAAGTATTTTGTTCAATATATGCACTATTTTAGAAATGCCTTGAATTTAAAAAATCTGTTATTAGCTATATTTCCATCCAAAGTTTTGAATTTAACTTATGCACAAAATTCAAATATTGCATAAAAAAAAAATCACAATTAAAGCAACGTTTCCATCCAGTGTGCATAAGAGAACCAAATCAACACTTCCTGGAAAATTGGAGCAACTTATCTGTAATAGAGTGCGCAGAAGAAACACAATAAATGCTGTCATGTTGTCTTGCACTCGGATGCCTGGTGTTTGCAAACACAATCGTGTGAGACACTTCAGGGACGGGAATTAAACCAAATCATTTTAATGACAGACTTTGGCTCAGGCATTTCAGAATGATCAAACCTGATTTTCAGACGCTGTGCAATGAAATTTGGCCGCTGGTTAGTCCAGCTATCCAATCACATCCTCTGTTCAGGCAAAGTCATGTGACTTTTTTGTAGCACATCTGGGGATTTATTCGGTAAGTGTTTTTCCATCATAGTTTACGCGAATGTCTTCTTATCGGATAAAAAACATTATCCACCTCAATTGAGTTTTAGAATGTTTTCGCATCTTGGCTTTACTATCCAGTTTTTTTTATGCAATATCCCAAAATGTGCGTACGAATAGGTGAATGGAATTATAACTGTTGATTTCTTAAATTCTTAACATCTTTTTGAATAAGTTTCCTGATTCTGTCAGAAAATTTAAACTTTTGAGCCCCTTTTGTTTTGAGCAACAAGTCTATGACGGCCACGGCTTTAGTTGGTTATAGTCCAAAAAGTGTCTTTGTCTTTGGCAGCCAATGTAAGCAGACATCAACACAACAATCTAAAATAATCAAACAGCAATACCTAAAAACACAATAAAAGATCTCAATACATTCAATTATACCTCAACATTTAGATGATTACATCTTTATTATACCGATTTGGAGTTGACTCCAAAAGTTCACTTCCTTGTTCATTCAATGCATAAAATTTGTGCTCAAAATTTGTTTTCGGGCCAAAACGGCTGGAAATGATGGACTGTTCATGACTGTCATCATCAAACTGAGTTCAAGCTCAGTGAAATGATAGAAGACATCACTTTAGCATTATCTTGCTTTGAAGCTCTAAAGAAACAGCCTTGACAAAGTGAAATGTCTGAATATGTAACGCTTCAAAAAAAAAAAAAAAACACTCACAAAAAAAAAAAGTGTGTTTTTGAAGTGCTTTAGCTTGGTGTGCTCCCACCGGCGTTTTGTGGTTAGCCCGCGTCAAAAAGCAGGCAGAGCGGATGAACGGACGCAGGGGAGAGAGCGCAGGTTCACCGGCAGCCGGCCTTGACACTATTAGCCTGGGTGACACATTAAGGTTCTCTTCAGTGTGTAATTTGTTTTTGTCTGTCAATGTGATGGATGTCTTATTTGTTGGCACTTCTTTTTGTGCTTTAGACACATACAAATGACCAACGAAGAAAGGAACAACCAAAAAAAAAAAAAAAAAGGCTGCCCCCGGAATCGGTTTAAGCGCACTTCAGAAGGTGAATGAAAGTACATTTGTTTTAAGCTACATGAAAACAGTACTTTTTATTTATATATTTCTTTACTTCCTGTTTTTTAAATGAGGTAATTAAAGGAAATGGACAGGTCGTGTTCAGGGTAGACGGAGGCGAGGGGGTTTTGGTGGCAGGTGGGACGCAGCGTGAAAGGTTTCGTTACGATTAGCGCGTGAGGCAGAGCTGCGGGCTGACCGTTGTATTTATCACCTGTCACTCATAGCAGGCGCCCACAGCAGCTCACCTTCACAGTACCTTAAATGTCACAGATCATACCCCCATCGTGCTCTCTCTTTCTCCCTTCCTCACCCGGAGCAGTTTAAACCCGAATGAGTTTCTTGTTCGCAGATGTCAGGGGCTTTTCACCTGTTGTGTGTCACCTGAAGCATTTTCGTTTTGTTTGTTTTTTTTTAGATGGAAATGGTGCCTTAAACTGCATTTTTATCATGCTTTTGTGGTTAGTTTTTCTTTAAGAGCATAATCAATATCATCAAGCACTATACACTGTATTATCAGTGGGCACTATTTCTGGTTTCTTATTCAGTTTGTTTCATGTTTCATTTTAGTACATTCTGCGTCGTTGCTTTTAGAGGTCATCACATGAACAAACAGAAAAACTGGTCTCAACGAATCCTTTTGTCGGAGAAAGTGTGAACAACAATATCGATGTACTAACCTATGGCAGTAGATAGTTTTGTTTCCGTTTTATTCAATTTTAACATCCGAATGTTTGTGAGAGGACGGAAAAAGAAATTAGATGTCAAATTGCGTGTTTGACATCGGTTATGTATGGTGGCCGAGAGGTGCAAAACAAATCAAAATTATAAAAACAAAATAACAATTATAAAAACAAAATAACAATTCAGAAAGCACAACGACATTTCAGAAAACACAATAACAATTCAGAAAACACAATAACAATTCAGAAAACACAACGACATTTCAGAAAACATAATAACAACTCAGAAAACACATTAACAATTCAGAAAACACAACGACATTTCAGAAAACATAATAACAATTCAGAAAACACAATAACAATTCAGAAAACACAACGACATTTCAGAAAACATAATAACAACTCAGAAAACACATTAACAATTCAGAAAACACAATAACAATTCAGAAAACACAACGACATTTCATAGAAAACGGAAAAGGTAGGTACATTTTGAGAATGGCAAACTTGTCGCTGATTGGACGAGACACCTGTCAATCAAGCTTTACAGGAAGTAAGAAATTGAAACGTTACTTTGAAGAAGGACATTCATATGCCGTGATTGTGGACATGCTGGCGACATACCACGACATTAAAATGAGCTTGTGCTCAAATGGCTTAAGTTTATCGCACCCATCAACATGCCAAAGATAGTTCGGTCCCATGGAGTGATATGCAGACATCCCAAGTCTCCCGGAAGTTCCCCGCATATTGATAGCGGCCCCCTGATGCCCGCAAATTAGTTAAAAACTCGGAGCTCTAGAGAATCTAGAGCTTGCGAGCTCCAAACCGTGTAGCACACGGCAGAGAGGTAGAGACAGAGAGCGAGAGGCCTTGCGTGTGTGTGCGCCTCACAAAGCGCATGTAAATATTTTTTAGTAATCTTGTAAATAGTTTTAATATCGGGGTATGTCGCCAGCATGTCCACAATCACGGCACATGAATGTCCTTCTTCAAAGTAATGGTTAATGTGTTCCATTTTCGCATTTAGCAAAACAAAGTTGATCACAAATTTCTTACTTCCTGTAAAGCTTGATTGACAGCTGTCTCGTCCAATCAGCGACAAGTTTCCCATTCTCAAAATGTACCTACCTTTTCCGTTTTCTTTGAAATGTCGTTGTGTTTTCTGAATTGTTATTGTGTTTTCTGAATTGTTATTGTGTTTTCTGAATTGTTATTGTGTTTTCTGAATTGTTATTTTGCTTTCTGAATTGTCGTTGTGTTTTCTGAATTGTTATTTTGTTCTTATAATTGTGATTTGTTTTGCACCTCTCGGCCACCGTAGTTATGCTCATCTTTGGTAACTTCTTTTGAAGTAAAACAGCTTTATGTTCAACGAAGCACATAAAAAAGACCTGAACCGGAAGCGATGCAACTGTTTTACAGAATACAGAAGTTTCTTGCGCTTAACCTGTAGGCTATTAGAGAAATTTGAGAACGATACTGATAACGTATTTAAACACTATTATCTGTTTCTGTCATTATTGAGATTAAATGCCTGTTTCAGTAAACAACTTAACTGGAGTTTTGTTTTAGTATAATTTTATACTAGTATAGTTTCTATTACTGTTATTAGTTTTAGCTTTTATTGTTTATATTTTCTGTTTATTTCTATTTGTTAAATTGTATGTGATTTTTTTAGCAATATTTCCATTTATCTTTAATTTATTTTTATTTCAGTAATTTTAGTCCTGCAACTGTTGCCTTGAAAACTAACAGGAAAATAAATTATTATTTTAATAAAAATGTATATTTATATAGTTTTTTTATAGTTTATATTTAATGTAGTTTATTTTATATAGTTTATTATATTTAATAGTTTTTGTTAGCTATACTGCTGAACTGTACTGTAATGATGTGGAAATTTAAGGGGCCGTTTGCATGACAACATTTTTAAGTGAAAACAGAAAACGTTTTATGCGTTTTGGCCATTTACACGGCAACAGCATTTTTGGGGGCCTGAAAATGCAAGTTTTTGAAAACGATAGCGTTATCGTATCAGTGTAAACTACAAAAATGCACATTTGTGAAAACATTGACGTCATACCCATGCGTATAAAGTTTTCTGTCTATTGGCGCTTAGTGTTTCTTTACAAAGTAACATCGCCAACTACTGGCCTGGCATGAATAATACAGCATTTTTTGATGTTTTAGCGGATCCGTGTGAACGAGGATCGTTTTGACAACATAGTCGTGTACCTGAAAAACGTGAAGGAAAAACCTTTTAGTTTTTAGTACATCGTTGTCATACCCTTAATCTGATATTGATAAAAATTAATTATGTTGAAGCCGACGTAAAATAACTAAATGGAAAATGTACCTTACTACATTAATTAAAAAAATATCATTAATGATAATTTTACTTTCATTTACATTTTACATTTATTCATTTAGCTGACGCTTTTATCCAAAGCGACTTACAATTGCTATATATGTCAGAGGTCGCACGCCTCTGGAGCAACTAGGGGTTAAGTGTCTTGCTCAGGGACACAATGGTGTCTCACAGTGGATTCGAACCCGGCTCTCTCACACCAAAGGCATGTGTCTTATCCACAGCGCCATCACCACCCCATTTACCTTTACTGATTCAATAACATTAAAAAGTCACAGTTACCAGTCAATAATAATATGAGCATTGATATATTTTGCATATTTTTGAAAGCCTCAATGAGCACATAATATATATATATATATATATATATATATATATATATATATATATATATATATATATATATATATATATATCATAAATGACTAAACTCTGGAATATTTGATTCAGATTGGTCAATGCCAGCGTCCCGCATGTTAGCCCGCATGATGTCAAATGACTTCTTGAAACAGCTGTGCTAGTTTCATATCTCTTGAATCACTCTCCGATCACTTTCTTCCCATCTTTTGCTTTGCAGAAGTCCTCCTCCTCACCCGTGTCTATTTTGTGATAACGATCAGCTGACTGTACTTGCGTACTGAGCATTATATAGTATACTGTATTCGGGAGAAGCATTTACAACACTGTTGTCAGTGGAATGACGTGACGTGAGTGGTGACTGTATTGTGAGATTGCAGATTCATTACAGTAAGACATTGTGTCAAGCGTGAACACTGCCCCGTCGTATACCTGCATACACGAGAAACTTTGCTGGCATTAATTCACACTTCAATTCATAGCATTGCAGAGTCCAGTTACGTTTATAATTCTCAGTTGTAATTGTTCTCTTAGCTCTGTAGTTACAAACCTTGTTAAGCAAGAGCCGTTTACTCCTGACACCTGCGTGTGGCGAGTTTTCAAGCGATGTGGATGAAATGAAGTGGTTGCCGTTTGAAGGAGACATTGCATCTGACACACTCTTTGAAATGAGCATGTGTCTGATGTCAGCAGCAGTTTTTGGAGGCAATTACAACACTCGGGTCTCACCGAAACACCTCACCCAGTCTGCAGGGCGCACGCGTCTTCAGATAACACTCAGAAAATAATCCCACACGTTAGCCTCATTAATTCAAGCGGCGCTGAGTTGCTGTTTTAGTGCTTTTCCGCTCAGAAGCATTTTAAAAAGACATCGCAGGTTAGTTCACTCAAAGCAATTTCAGCATGATATGTTTTTATGTGATCTGCATCTAAATGAGTATTGAGCCACACTGCAAATGAGACGAGAGTGTGAAATTAAAACTAGGATTAGTTTTTACAGGTCTGCTTCCTTCTGTGACATTATAAACTAAAACACTGAATACTTTGGGATTTGATGGTTACGATCGAGCCTATGCAATAAATCATAACAATCACATACCAAAATTATTCAGTGTTTTAGTTTATAATGTCACAGAATGCAGCAGACCTGTAAAAATGAATGCTAGAGATGCACTATATATAGATGGTCAGGTTGGTAGCAGACAATTAGGCTACATATTTTTATTATTTAAAAGTTCATGCTCAATAAGGATGCATTTACTTTCATGCAAAATACAGTAAACATTTAAACATAATATCACAATTTGTCTTGCGTAGGCTATTAATTGAATATGAATTTTTTTATTAATAAAAAAAGAATAATACAATTTAATTTCTGTGATCAAAGCTGAATTTTCAGTATCATTACTCCAGCCTTCAGTGACACACGATCCTTCAGAAATCATTCTAATATGATGATTTGATGTTCAAGAAACATTTATTATTATTATCAATGTTAAAAACAGTTGAGCTGCTTAATTTTTTTGTGTAAACCAGGATATTTTTATTCAGTTCAAAAGAACAGCATTTATTTGAAATTTTAATATTTTATAGCATTATGTTGACATTGTCTATACTGTTATTTGTGATACATGTAATGTCTCATTGCTAAATGAGACTATTATAATGTTAAAATCTTACAAACTACCGTATGTGTAATGATCTTACCGACCCCAACCTTTGAACGGTAGTCTATTATTTCTTTATATTTGTGAAAGTTTGTTATACTTTATATAAATTTGTTATACTTTTCATTGTAAGTTAAGCGCTGTCCATAGGCCCGTATAATTTCTTTATTTCAATGGTAGTAGGTCAACATTAATTAAATATTTGTGAAATGAGAATGTTTTCTAATTTGAAGCATGCACATCTTTTTTTTCATTTTTTTTTTGTAATCAATGTCTCAAAATATAGATAGATATCTAATATCACTCAATAATTGGCTGTCGGCTTCAGCGACGCTTTCCTCACACACACACACATCTGTTAGTGGCCTTCACCATTTGCATTGCACCCTTTGAAAATGCATCTGTCTTGCCATGTGCTTTGAGCTATGGAAAAGGTGATGTATAATATATCAATGCAAAGGGTCAGCAAGTCATGCTTCATTTTTTTTTCACCAGCGTGCTCTAGGTTGACATGAGTTGATGCAGTTATTCATTATTTAGAGATGTAGTTGGATGCCATCAGATCCATATATTTTTTATTGTCACTTCTTTGTTTATTTTGTGGAAAAAATTTACATTGTAAGAGTACTTACAAGCCTGCCTGAAAAGGCGCTCAAAACGGGTTGTATTAGTCCTTATAACAAAATAGGGAAGCCTTTGATTTGTTTGTGAACTGTGATACAAAATGTTTAAGCTTGCTCCAACATATCATAAAGTGCAGTAGGCTAAGTATCGTACAGCTACTTGAATTAGCAAGCTGACCAGTGGCGGTTCTACATTGAATTACACCCTGGGCGAGACCACCTTCGAGAGCCCCCCCAAAATAAATAAATAAATAAATCACAAAATTATTCACAAACAGTCATATTTTATTATAACAACATAAGATAAAGAGAAAATAATATTTCTCAATTGCACAAATCCAACATTGTCAAAAGACAATGGACACAATTCTGCACAAACTATGACAGTGTAAGTTATCAGAACTTAAATATACACTACTATATACATAAATGTTCCAAAAAATATATACACAATCATATATATTACAAAAATAACAAGAGCAGAGAGCAACAATAATATAAAATATAATATAAAAAAATATACAAATAATATACAAATAAAATATAGAATAAATATTCACAAATACTTTATCACACAAATGTGAAAACACACTAAAGAGAATGTAATTATTACACTATTGCACTAAGAACAGAACATTGGCTGTCATGATGAGGCCATTATAACTGTGTCATGAATATTTTTCTTGACCTCAACTACAGAGGTACAAATTGAATGTTTCATTAAAATGTCATTGTACCACTGTAGTTGAGGTCAAGAAATGTATACATGACTTGAAACTACCTAGAGATTTGAAAATTCCATTGGCTAATTACAGGGCCTAACGTTAACCCAACTGATGGAAATAAATCATAACTGAACTTGTAACAGTTTTGTTGCAAAGCACAATATTATGGTGAAATTAGATCTCGTGTGTCACGGGTCAGGGTGTGTCACCGGTCCCTCTCTGTTGTTTGTTTTGGTCCTGTCATTTCTGCAGCTTGTGACGGTGGCAATTAGCACAATCACAAGCTGATCTTCTCCACCTGTCTCTCGTTTCCTCTACCCTTTATATACCCAGCTGTGTCTACCAATGTTTGTCAGTGGATTGTTTTGTGTCGCGTGTGCGTTTTCCTGTCTGTGTGTGTTCGCTATTCTACTTACCAGTACCTTTGATTCAGGAAGCCTAGACGTGGGGATCGGTGTAGGTCTGTTCACCTGCTGGATCCTGTTCTCTTCTCTGGCTGGATATTCCTGGACTCTCCCTGTCAGTCGGTGGTCTCCTCCTCACTACACGTCCGTAAGAGTGCGGGCTGTCCTCATCGGAACCACCTATCAGAGAGGCTTCACCTTACTTCACTGTGTCACAAGGACTATACATTGTTCACCAAGTTTTGTAATAAACTTGATCCACTTCTCACCACTGCTTTTGAGTCCTTCTCATCTATATACCCCAGAGCTCACGACAGAATCCACTGACCACGATGGACTCAGCAGAGGAGACGGAACTGCGTCGGGCCATTACCCAACATGGCGTTCTACTTGGACGACAGCTGGAGGAATTAGCAGCTTCTCGCCAGGCCATGTCAGAGATGTCACAGCAGCTAGCTGTGATTACACACCGGCTCGAACAGTTGCAGACCAGTCCTCCCGTGGCGCCTACAGCACCTGTTCCACTTAACGCTGAGGTGGCAGCGCCTCGCCGGTCCGAACCTCGACTCAACCCACCTGCTTCCTACTCTGGTGAGCCTAATTCGTGTCGCTCATTCCTCTCGCAGTGCTCATTGACTTTTTCACTCCAGCCTTCCTGTTTTCCGACGGAGAGGTCCAGGGTTGCGTTTGTTATCATGCACCTAGCGGGGCTTGCGAGAGAGTGGGGAACAGCCATGTGGGACAATGAGAACGAGTGCTGCTGATCTTATGAGGAGTTTTCTCAGGAGCTTCGCAAGGTTTTTGATCGATCAGCATTGGGGACCGAGGCCGCCTGAGCGTTGTCGCTGTTGCAACAGGGGACTTGCTCCGTGTCGGAATATTCAATCGATTTCCTTACACTCGCGGCTTCCTGTGGGTGGAATCGCAAGGCACAGTGGGACTACTTTCTTCACGGTTTAGCGGATTACATCAAGGATGAGATTTATTCCTTGGAACTGCCCACATCACTCGACGGGTTGGTTGATATCGCCATTCGGGTCGATAACTGGATCTCCCTTCGTGCTGAGACACTGAGGAGGGGGTTTCCTCATGATGTCAGCAACAGCACACCAGTCATGAGAGGGGCTGCTTCACACCACGTGGGATCCTCGGAGGAGGAGCCCATGCAGATTGGGAGAGCTCATCTCACCGTTACAGAGCGCCGTCATCGCTTGACTAATAACTTGTGTCTCTACTGTGGAGAGGCGGGACACATGGCGGCTGATTGTCCTATAAAGAAAAGACGGCCTACGTTTAAGGGACAGAGGACGGTGAGCGCCACCACAACACAACTACCATCTGGTGGCCAGGCCATTCTTCCGGCGTTTCCACAGTTGGAGGGGGTTAACCACCAGGTGTCGGCACTTATTGATTCTGGAGCAGAGGGTGATTTTATGGACATTGAACTGGCTGAGCGCTTGGGCATCACACGTTCGTTCCTGGCCGAACTGATTGCAGCCAGAACTCTATGTGGTACCCTTCTCACTGAGATTACCCAGTCCACTAGGCTAGTCAACCTTACTATTTCGGGCAATCATACCGAGGAGATTCGTTTCCTCCTCATACATTCCCCTTCCGCTCCAGTGGTGTTGGGGCACACCTGGTTGGTTAAACATAACCCGCATATTGACTGGACACTTAATTTAGTGTTGGCATGGAGTCCTTTCTGTCTGTCTCATTGTTTAATGTCGGCATCATCACCTTTAATGTCTGTTTCTACCCTACAGGAGGAACCGGTGAACCTGGCGGGTGTACCGGAGGTTTACCATGACTTAAGAGCGGTGTTCAGTAAGTCACGAGCTGCATCCCTTCCTCCACACCGCCCGTACGACTGTGCGATTGAATTATTTCCTGGCACTTCTCCGCCTAAGGGGCGCTTATACTCGCTCTCCGGTCCTGAGAGGGAGGCCATGGAAAGATACATCAATGATTCTCTGCGAGCCGGTATAATTCGACCCTCTTCCTCTCCTGCCGGGGCGGGGTTCTTCTTCGTGGGGAAGAAGGATGGGTCGCTGCGGCCCTGTATAGATTTTCGAGGGTTGAATGACATCACGGTAAAGAATAGCCACCCTTTGCCATTGATGTCTTCAGCGTTCGAACTCTTGCAGGGGGCGACTATCTTTACGAAGTTGGACCTACGCAATGCTTATCACCTGGTTCGGATTAGGGAGGGGGACGAATGGAAGACCGTTTTTAATACCCCCACAGGTCATTTCGAGTATTTGGTCATGCCTTTTGGACTCTCAAACTCCCCGGCGGTCTTCCAGGCACTCGTTAATGACGTGCTCAGAGACATGGTCGACCGGTTTGTATTTGTGTATCTCGATGACATCCTGATCTTCTCCCAGAACGAGCGCGACCATGTCCAGCACGTCAGGCGAGTGTTACAGCGGCTGCTTGAGAATCGTTTATATGCCAAAGTGGAGAAGTGTGAGTTTCACGCACGGTCGGTTCCGTTCCTGGGTTTCGTTCTGTCGCCCAAAGGCATCCGAATGGATCCAGCCAAGGTAAAGGCGGTTGCGGATTGGCCCACCCCAGAGAATCTCAATGCGGTCCAGCATTTTCTGGGGTTCGCCAACTTTTACAGGCGTTTCATTCGGGGTTTAGGCAGGTCGCTCTACCACTGACAGATCTCACCTCCACACGAATTCGATTCTGTTGGTCAACGCAGGCTCAAGAGGCGTTCGAAACCTTAAAGAGACGCTTTGTTTCGGCTCCCATTCTCACCAACCCTGACCCGTCTCGTCAATACGTTGTGGAGGTGGATGCGTCGGAGGTAGGAGTGGGGGCAATTTTGTCTCAGAGGTCCCCTTCGGACGACAGAATACACCCATGCGCTTTTTTTTCTCATCGTCTAACTCCTTCGGAACGGAATTACGACATCGGGAATAAGGAGTTACTGGCTGTTAAGTTGGCGCTGGAGGAGTGGCGTCACTGTTTGGAGGGCGCGGGGGTTCCATTCATAGTTTGGACCGACCATAAGAACTTAGAATACATCCGTTCCGCTAAGAGGCTAAATTCCCGGCAGGCTCGCTGGGCATTATTTTTCGGCCGATTTGATTTTAACATCTCGTATCGCCCCGGTAGTAAGAACGGTAAGCCCGATGCGCTCTCACGGTTGTTTGAAGTAGAAGTTGGATCCACCTCTCCAGTAACCATCGTGCCTCCCAATCGGGTGGTCGCGGCGGTTACTTGGGGGGTGGAGTCCAGGGTCCGTGAGGCGTTACGCGACATCACTATTCCCGCGGGGTGTCCAGCGAGTCTGTTGTTTGTGCCGGAGCCGGTCCGAACTAGCGTACTTCAGTGGGGTCACTCATCCAGTCTAGCTTGCCACCCGGGAGCTACTCGAAAACATTCGTTAATCAAGCAGCGGTTCTGGTGGCCTTCGATGGCGCGGGACACTCGAGAGTTCGTTTCGGCTTGTCCGGTGTGTGCGGTGGGTAAGGGCTCGAATCGACCCTCAGCAGGGCTACTGCGGCCACTGTCTATCCCTTCGAGACCCTGGTCACACATAGCCATGGACTTTGTCACAGGTCTACCCCCATCTAGTGGCAATACCGTGGTCCTTACTGTGGTCGACAGGTTCTCGAAGGCGGCTCATTTCATTGCCCTCCCCAAATTACCTTCAGCGAAGGGAGACAGCGGCCATTGTCTTAGACCACGTTTTTCGCATCCATGGCCTCCCGGTGGACGTGGTCTCTGACAGGGGTCCCCAATTTGTGTCTAGGTTTTGGACAGAATTCTGTCGACAGTTGGGGGCGACTGCGAGTTTATCTTCCGGTTACCATCCGCAGACTAACGGTCAGGCTGAGCGAGCAAATCAGGACTTGGAGAGAGTCCTGCGCTGTGTGGCGTCGGCAGAACCGTCGACTTGCAGTTCTAGATTAACCATGGTCGAGTACGCACATAACTCACTCCGGGTCTCGTCTACGGGTTTGTCGCACTTCCAGTGCTGTTTAGGCTACCAGCCCCCATTATTTCCCTCCCAAGAAACCGACGCCATTGTTCCATCTGCGCAGACGTTCATTCAGAGATGCCTTCGTACGTGGAGGCTCGCCAGAGAAGCCCTTTCCCGGACTGGCGAAAGGAACAGGGCGTCGGCGGACCGTCACCGGTCTAGGCCCCCACTTTACGTGTGTGGTCAAAAAGTTTGGTTGTCTACCAAGGACATTCCCCTCAGACTTCCCGCACGCAAACTGGGACCCAAATATATTGGACCGTACATTATAACCAAAGTGCTTAACCCGGTGACGGTTCAGCTCAAATTACCCCCCCCCAATTTAAGAGAATTCACCCGGTGTTTCACGTTTCCAAGGTCAGGCCCGTTATTCGCTCCCCACTTCAGCCCCAGACCTCTGCTCCGCCGCCTCCCAGACTCGTCGAGGGGTTGCCCGCCTACACGGTGCGTAGAGTTCTTGATGTGAGACGGAGGGGTAGAGGTCATCAGTATCTGGTAGACTGGGAGGGTTATGGTCCGGAGGAGAGATGCTGGATTCCGGCTCGGGACGTGCTGGACCGCGCTCTCATTGACCAATTCCATCGGCGTCCTGGTGAGTCCTCCGGGGACGCCATGAGGCGTCCCTGAGGGGGGGGGGGGTTCTGTCACGGGTCAGGGTGTGTCACCGCTCCCTCTCTGTTGTTTGTTTTGGTCCTGTCATTTCTGCAGCTTGTGACGGTGGCAATTAGCACAATCACAAGCTGATCTTCCCCACCTGTCTCTCGTTTCCTCTACCCTTTATATACCCAGCTGTGTCTACCAGTGTTTGTCAGTGGATTGTTTTATGTCGCGTGTGCGTTTTCCTGTCTGTGTGTGTTCGCTATTCTACTTACCAGAGCATAAGCATAACAAGCATCATAGCAAAAAGGCTAAGAAACGTAAGAGATGAGTTACCCGCAATTAACATTAGCCCTTCATTCATGACAACATGGATACCGTAATCATACCACAGAGAGAACAGTTGCATACCTTTATCTTTTGATCGTTTCTCCTCTTCATCTTTTCTTTTTTTTCTAAATTGTTCACCTGATGGCTTTGACCTTTTCCTGTCCATCTCTGCTTATTTGGCAATCGACAATCAACAAATCCCCCCCCCCCCCCCCCCCCCAACACTGTGTCACTAACGTCACGAGTCACGACCAGAAGTCAAGACTAAACCAATTCACCTTGATGAGGTGACCCACATAATCGTTTTATATTACTTATTTTTACTAGCCATTTCACACAATTCAGAAAAACAAAAAATTTGTTTTTTTTTCTCTATAGGCCTGATCTATAGGCCTGTATAGCAGATCTATAGGCCTGTATTTAACAACAATATTCGTCAACAAACAAAAGATCTAATTTCACCATAATATTGTGCTTTGCAACAAAACTGTTACAAGTTCAGTTATTATTTATTTCCATCAGTTGGGTTAACGTTAGGCCCTGTAATTAGCCAATGGCATTTTCAAATCTCTAGGTAGTTTCAAGTCATGTATACTTTTCTTGACCTCAACTACAGTGGTACAATGACATTTTAATGAAAAATTCAATTTGTATCTCTGTAGTTGAGGTCAAGAAAAATATTCATGACACAGTTATAATGGCCTCATGATGACAGCCAATGTTCTGTTCTTAGTGCAATAGTGTAATAATTACATTCTCTTTAGTGTGTTTTCACATTTGTGTGATAAAGTATTTGTGCTGTAGAATATTTATTCTATATTTTATTTGTATATTATTCTGAATGTTTTATATTATTGTTGCTCTCTGCTCTTGTTAATTTTTTTATATATCTGATTGTGTATATATTTTTTGGAACATTTATGTATATAATAGTGTATATTTAAGTTCTGATAACTTACACTGTCATACTTTGTGCAGAATTGTGTCCATTGTCTTTTGGCAATGTTGGATGTAATGAAGGATTTTTGCAATTTAGAAATATAATTTTCTCTTTATCTTATGTTGTTATAATTTAAAACCTAATTAATGTAAAACCTAACATTAAAATATGACTGTTTGTGGATAATTTTGTGTGTTTTATTGATTGATTTATTTATTTATTTGTTTTGGGGGGGGGGGGGGGGCGCTCAAAGGCCACTGACGCCACTGACTAAACCAATTCACCTTGATGAGGTGACCCACATAATCGTTTTGTATTATTTTTATTAGCCATTTCACACAATTCAGAAAAACTAAAATTTGCAGAACTATAGGCCTGTATTTATAATATTATGAATGAAATGTGCGTTATTTTGGAAGAAAGTCGAGGTGGTGTGACCGACTATAGCCCACAAATTCCATTAGAGTATTGCTGATACAGTGCTCCTGCTACACGCTGCCGCGCCGCCTCTGCGTGCGGTGTGTGAATGCTCTAATCTGTTAACATGGGCGGCGAAAAAAAAGGAAGCGCAGAGGAATATTTTTTGTTTAACTGCTCGTGCCGCCCCCCATGTGACATGAAAAAATGCCGCCCCGGGCGACTGCCCGGTTCGCCCGTGCCTAAAACTGATGCTGACAATGTGTTATGCTTTTGCTGTTAGATTCTTTGCATTGAAAAAAGGATCTTCTTGGCAGCCTTGGAAAAAGTTGCCATACACATTCAAGACTGGCCTTTCCATCTCACACTTTTTTTCTGCTATTTTCTTTATAATCTTTTAAAATGTTTGACTTGGTTTTTGCTTTGTATTGTTTGAATTGTAAATTATGAGTGTATCAATAAAAATGTGGGTCTCACTTTAGATTAGGGTCCACTTCTCACTATTAACTACTAACTATGAATTTTGCCTCAATAAACTCATAATTACTGCTTATTAATAGTTAGGTAGTTGCTCCATGTGATGCAATGTTTAGCAGTGTAAGTTACATCGAAAAGTGCTGTAGTATGTTCCCTTTGAGCTTTTCGCATGCCCCTGTTGCTTTATTTGTTTATTTATTTTTTTATTTCCTGGGGCAGTGATGTGAGATTACTACATCAAACTTGTATGGGCCTGACTTCCATCTCGGCTTCATAACTATGCTACAAAGATAAAATGTGACAGCAGGATCTTTTCGGTTTCTTAATCCGTAGAGCTGAGGATGAAATCTTATTTAAGATCTGGTATGGTGGAGTCCCTGCTTTGATAAGAACGCACACCTCGGCTAAGGTTTGCTCATGGTGTCACAGCTGTGTACAACTGCTGGCAAAATAAATAAAAACACCTCTTGGCAGGTGAACCCTAGAGGAATGACGCATCCCGCATTTCAATTAAAGCGTCACCTCAGAATCTGTTGATGGCTGTGATGGTTTGTGTCATAATCTTCTGTCATTCACTATTCTAGTCAAGCATGAAATGATGGCTTCAAAAACAGAAACACTGTCTCTTTAAAAGACAAATATTGTTTTAATGAATGATCGGCATTTGTTTTGCATTTTTTGCTGTGTTTTTCTTTTTTCTCTGAATAGGAAAAAAACCTGTCAAAGGTGTGTCATTACACTAAAAAAAATGCTAGGTTGTTTTAACCCAATTTTGGGCCAAATATAGACAAACCCAAATGTAGGGTTAAAAATGAAATGTAAAAATTTAACCCAATGGCTGGGTTTGTCCATATTTGACCCAAAGTTTGGTTAAAACAACCCAGCATTTTTTAGAGTGTAGGCTACACTCAATCACTCTATCGCTCTCTTGCATAAAGTTGAGCTCTGTTGCATCACCAGTCTATCACTCGTGCTCAGGAAATCTCACATTGAAAAGAAAGATATTGGATCACTTTGTCTATGCAAATCACTGTCATTGTGAACAGCCCTATAGTATTACTCAAACATGTAAAAAAAATGATTCTAAGGGTAAAATAAGTCTTAATTTGCTTTTGTAATGATGTAATATTTATGGCAGGTGATTCGATCACAAGTGGTTGATGGCCATGCATCTTCTCCAACCCCTTGAGTTCATATTATTTTGGACCCTGTTTACACCTGCATTTAGCACTGTTCACTTATGATCAGATCACCTGAGACCAATGGTCCTTAAGATGCAAGTCTGTGCACTTCTGATGTTTCTCCTGCACAGACTAAACCATTCTGTGTAGAAGGCAGACTGCAAAAGCGGTTTCTTGAATTAGATCTGAATTAATGGACAGCATTCATCTGGAGTCTATCCACATGCCCATTGATTTTCAATATGCTGAAACTGTGAGAAATATTGGACAGAAATATTTAGAGCTAATTAATACGCAATACAAAGACTGCATCATAGAAGAGTATAGGGATTCCAAGTTCAAGTTTGTTTCCGGAAGCCTTTTTCTATGTTATTTTCTTGAGATCAGAACTTCTTGTAAAAGTTTTGGCAAACCAAGTTACAGATTGTAACCTTTCCTTAAAAAAAAACAACAGCAATGCATGACCGCTAAATAACTTGGCAATATTAAATTACTAGCATCCTGTGTCACCCACAAGAAGCCTAAATAAATGCAACAATATTTACAACATATAGTATAAATATATGTGTGGGAAGTTTGTCCTTAGATGGCTGACGGATCTGCTGGATAAAAATGGGTTTTTACTCAGCTAAAGCAAAAATTAGAGACAAATATTGAAGAGGACCTATTATGCCCCTTTACACAATATGTAATATAAGTCTCTGGTGTCCCCAGAATGTGTTAGTGAAGTTTCAGCTCAAAATACCCCACAGATCATTTATTATAGTTGACAAAATTGCCACTATTTGGTTGTGAGTAAAAATACACACTTTTTTGTGTGTGATATTTAAATTAGCTGCCCCCCCCCCCCCCCCCCTCTTACCAGAAGAGGGCGGAGCCTTTACAGCTCGTGCTTCAGATACTCCAGCAACGACAAAACTGGAGAATCTCACGCAGCCAAAATGACATAAATTGTTAGTTGCAGTGTTCAGCCTTACATTGTTCGACCTGGAGTTGCACACTGATGGAGATACTCAGGAAGAAGTTACAACTTTTTGAATGAAACTGTACGTTTCTGAATGGTTAGTGGATATATTATTGTAGTTGTTGTGGAGTTAAGTTGATTCAACTCTTTGACTAGCATGTACCATCATGTTAATCTTTTGTGCAAATCCAGCGTTGAACTGACCCTCGTTTCAGAGACAGTCTGGCGTTTTACACTTTACTGACTTTCTTCGGCACATTTCCTTCAGAAATAAAGTTCAACCACTGTGTCATCAGTGGCTCAGATGCCAAAAGTATATCAAGAATCTTATGTTGGTTTGTACGTCCAATAGCAGAACATTTGTAATGTTTTTTTTGGCACAAACATTGTATCTCCAGCAGCTACAGCGAGTAAACAGAAATGGCGGACTGCTGCGGCTCACTGAGGGCGGGATAATATGTGAATAGGGTAGATCGTCATGGACGAGGGTTCTTACGTAAGACTATAGGGGGAAATCTGGAACCGCTTGTTTGGAGAGACTTTGATTTATGGGGATTATAATTTACAGACACTATGGACACACGTGTTCAAATGCCTTATAAAAGTGAGTTTTGCAGCATAGGTCCCCTTTAATACAGTACTAGGTGTAATTATGGCCTGGTAATGCACACATTTGTCATGTACTGTATTTCATTTTGCAGCAGAAGCAATCTTAAGAAGTCAAGCTCTTGCTAAAGTTGGCTTGTAGTAAATAGGCCTACCTGCTGATGAGCGGGAAATGAGGAGCGGGCGCTTTCCTCTGCACGGTTTGTGCAAAATCACTGAACCTGCTGGCTGCGTACACTTACACAGAAAATCAGGGTCTCCGAGGTGCTGTGAAAAGCTGGAGGAGCCTGTCAGTTCATATAAAGCCCAGCTCTGGAGAGGTGTAACTCCACTCAGGAGTGCCTGGGCTGAAACGGCCTCGCCACATTTTGATGGGCAGCCCGAGTCTCGATTGTGCACGACTAGCTGCTGACTGGCATTGTGCAAAGCAGAAAGCTCTGATGTGCCCATTTGCACGGCAATTACTAAGCTGGGTGTTTTGAGAGGGGCCCAAGTTTCATCGCAGGGATACATAGTCTGAATAATGCACTGAACAACACTTCATTAATAGAGACAAAATCTTTCCGTTATCAAAGCGAATTTGTAACGAGGCAACAAGCAATTAGCGCATTTGCGCAGCGTCCTGGGTAATGAATCTCATGAAATATGGACGGATCACAAGTGATGTCTTTGTCTAGTCTTGCCTCATTGACGGCGCCTTGAAATTGATGGTTCACGTCAAGCGACTTGGAATCAGTAGAACTTGGCGGTTAGCGGATCCGCTGATGAAAACGTACGGCTTGCGGCCAGACCTTGTGCACTCATTGAAGTGTGAAAGCAAATTGGCCAGCATGATCTTCTGTAATAGTTTGCGGGCTACTGAGGCCCCTTCTATAATAAAATCCGTCTTTGTGATGTTCTTCAGATATCGAGAAGGCTAACTGATAAACCAGATAATCTCCTGCCAACCCGCTTTCTAATATCCCAGCGATATCCAGATATATGGCTTTTAATATGCCTCTCTCTGCAGGATTTTGTAGGAAAGATGCAGCCTGGGTTTGATACGTGAGCAGAGAACGAACATTATACGTTTAGATATTTGGATTCGGACAGTCTCATTACCTTAGCACCAGGCATTTGCATTTGATTGCGGCGTAAAACCAGCCCTCAGTAGCTGAAACACTGATTTATCCAAACAGTGCAGGAGTCACATGTCAAAGGTTGAAGGGAGATGATTTCATCAAACAACATGCGGCGCTACGGCATGATTAAAGTCACGCCGTACATGGTGGGAGACGTGTAGTGAGTTCAATGCTAACAAAGAAGAAGACTGACATGTTTCTTTTCTCTTCTCTACCCCCCCCCCTTTCCTGAAAAAGTGCATCATAAAAGCCCTGACAGCAGCTCCGAGCTGTAGGAAAGGATACCTGGTTGTAAATAATTCAAAGATATGCTGTGCATGTTTAAGTGTGCCAGAAAAAAAGGAAGCAGCATGTGTGTTAGTCTGCACTGGGGAGCTCTATGGGACGACTTCAGTCAGAAAGAAGAAAATGCTTATTTTTCCTCCCTCACTTTCTTTGGAGTTTGCCTTCACATGCACCCTTACTGCCGCCTTCTCTCGTAACAGCCTTCTAGTGCCCTCAGGGCAGAGGGCGAGGGGAGATGGGTAGGTTTGGTGGGGATGGTGTCCCTGTTTCTTCTTTTATCATATCTTGGGTATCACTGCTCTTGATCTTTATCTCACAGTCAAGTTTATCTATCAAGTCCTTGAAAGCACAGGGTTCCTTCATGTCACCTACGCATGAACCTGAAACACAGAGACTCCAGATTAGAGCAGGCTGCCTGTTAGCTTTATCTCCCTAGCCTCCTGTTGCAGTGAGATTGGCTCCAGAGAGCTCCAGAGAAGAAAAGCAGACCATGTTGGGTAGGTGCAAATGTTCATCTCAAGTTGGCTTTTGGTCAAAAAAAGAAAAAAGAATAAAGAGAACAATTCTCCTTGGTCTCGCAGAGGTCAGCCTGGATTGGTTCCAACCGAGCGCTTGTTTTATCGAAGAACTAAAGCGTTTTCTGAAGATCTTTTTTGTGTAGTTTGAAGGTATCATCTTGTTGGAGGGGTGAGCTGGGAAAGGATTTAGATAGATCAATGCACTCCTGTTTGAAGCATGTGTCATGGCCAGCACATCTATTGAATTGTGCGGACAGTGGCAAAGTGTCCGAGAGCCATCAATGAAGTATTGCTAATATAAATTAAATGAATTTAAGGATTGGCACAAATTTAATTAGTATTTCCTCTGCAAAATTTGCTGCTACAGTGCTATTATGCTTCAGTGCGGTTTCCAAGCCATTGGTATGCACTTAAGGTGTTCTGCAAGAGTGTTATCTGTGGTTGCTTACTTGCCTCATTTAAAATATCCCATTCCCATTGTTGATATTCAGGTCCATAGTTAGGGCTTAGGTCCCTTCAATTTGAGATTATTTGGAGGTTTGAGAAAGTACACTTTTAAGTGCTTTGGAAAGCACCAATAATTTGCTAAATGTACTAGAACATTAAATATCACACTGAACTAGCTGCTCAAAGTTCAGTCTTATAATTTTTAAACAACTTCGCAGTCTAGCCAAAAACCCATTTGCTGTTGTTCAGCTTAGAAAACCTGTTTTTTAGCTTTTCCTGACTCTGAATTTCTTTCTGTATAGCCTTGTCTCTAACCTTCACACGATGTCCCCCTCGTGGTTTTCGTTTTTTCATCCTGCCTTGCCATGTGATTGGCAGGTTGTGTTATCTGCGGATCTTCACCACACGCTTTCTCTAGCAAAGCTTGGGGAAACTTAGAGAGCTTCTGATATCTTCTCGAGCCTGCGGCCAGCATCAGGGATAGCTAAAGCTGACACTGGGGCTTGGGTCTCTTATCTCCCTCATTTTAAACAAGAACTCAAAATCCACCCCCATCTCAAAGTTAATTGCTGGAGGACAGTAAAATTGCAGGGACCAAATCTCCATTTAGCCCTTCACACCAAGAAGAAAAATATGTTTAAGCATATTATTATTATTATTATTATTATTATTATTATTATTATTATTATTATTATTATTATCAAGAATTTGAACACATGCGGCTTATGTTGTCACGCATGTGCTAATGTATATGCAACCTACATTCTGCAGCATTCATGTTGACCCACTTCCAGAAGAGTCTGGTTTGTGGATGATGCAGTGGTTGTGCACACCTGCAGGAGGCAGAGGGGCCGTATGGGACGTCATCTTTGGATACTAAGCTCATAGGAACTTCTCTATCTTGACGGGCTACTTGAGAGGTTTACATGATTACTGTCTTATTTAGAAGAGGTGCAAAATTCATTTTCAAATGAATGTGTTCTTTTCGTAGCAGGCCTCCTATTTGCATACTGATTTGTTCTTAAATATAAAAAAAAATTACAATGCCATGGCATGTTAGCTGATGGGATTAATTGTATACTGTAGCATTAGATTTTCATGAACGTGGGTGTACGTGAGAACGCCTGTGACATCCAATTGTGACAATTAGTGGAGAAACAGTCTCAGTGTGCATAATGCTGACCTTAATTACATGTTAGCGATGTTGCCTTAAGGAAAGCCTAATTTGAATCAAGCAGGTCCCTACATGGAATATTGGTATGTGGTAAGATTGACTATGCTAAACTCGCTAACAGGAAGTAGGCCAAATGAGAGTTTTTATGAGTGTTCATGAGCTTATATCTGTCACTGATAATCATGTTTAAGATGCATTTGATTCTTTTAATGTTGGCGTGACAGTCATCTCCACTTTGATAGGGTGGATTATTGTTATTAATAGTATTAGAAGAAACATCTGATTTAATCTATCTTCTAGGCTGATTGAAGATTTGAGGAGTTAAAAACATAATCTTTAAGATATTTTGAATCGTCATTAAAGATCTATTGCTCGTTTTAACATACTTGCTTTCCAGAAGATCTTCCTTGTGCTTTTATTCTCTCAGTATTGCAGTTTCTGGTCTTCTTCCTTTGGGTTCTAATTAAAGTTGGACAAAAACATTTTGCTTATGCCACAGTGGCAACACTACGTCTGTGTTTTTCCTCCCAAGGTAGAGGAATTGCAAGATGTATTCATTCCTTATCCAGACATAGTGTCTGCATCCCATGGTATTCCAATTCTCCGAATTGGGAGTTCAGAGTGTGTATGTTTTTTGCCAGGTGACGTATTAAAATTCATAGCTGTCAAATTTCAGATTTTTTTTTTTTTTATGGATCAAAAACACCCACATGGTTGTTTCATGGCTCAAAGGCATTTCTTCTACAATGCCTGTTTAGCTAATCGTGGCTTTTGAGCAGTTGATTCATTGTTATTATTGTTAGTGCTTGTTTTACAAACCTATAACCTAAGTATGAAACTTAAGCATGCAACTTACTCTTAAATTGTGAAGCTATTGGGTGTTTTTAGTGATCATATGTTTGGATTTTTTGACAGTTCATCATGAAAGCACCTCTCAAATTTTCTTCATAAAATGTAACAGTCTAGTCTATGATTATAATGTCTGCAACCAGAGCAGAAATGCTGCTGTGAGAAACCGACAGGAGGGTGATTGCTCAACAAATTTTGTTACTTTGTACCCTGATAGTGAACTTGTGAAAATGACTCAATCTAAACTGTTGAAGACTGTTGCTTTTTTGGGTATTTTTTTTTCTAACCAATTGCTTGTTCCTATTTATCCT
Source organism: Siphateles boraxobius (assembly GCF_051911475.1). Lineage (NCBI taxonomy): Eukaryota > Metazoa > Chordata > Actinopteri > Cypriniformes > Leuciscidae > Siphateles > Siphateles boraxobius. Next base: position 14,710,398 of record NW_027509186.1, on the reverse strand, counting down.
TGCTTCATCCTTTAAAACTTAGCAGTGTCTTATCTTGAATTCATGTACATGTATTCATTTGCAGACACTTTAATTTAAAGTGACTTACATTGCATTCAGGATATGCATTTTCAATGTGCATTTCTGATGCTAGCATCATGCTTAGCTTGGACTCATAGTTTAAGCTACCATAGCTATCAGGGTTTAGGAGTGTTTTACACTTTCTGAACAGTCCTATATTCTGACTCGTCATAAAACACTTTACCAAAATCGTCTGTGGCGATATGTTTAATCACATTATGAAAACATGGATCTAAATGGTTGCTGGTGTTATATAAAGCTACTTAGTGATCCAGTCCCCGTGAGAGGGTGTGTGTGACTGCACTAGATGGGGAGGGCGACCGAGCTTCAGGCTCCTGAATTAACATTAGACTTGTTCTGACCTGCACCCTGCAGACAAATATAATGTCATTTGTCCTTTGTAGGATATTCTGTGTTTAGGCGTTCTTTGGCAAGGCTGTGCCTCATACTGGCTGTTTACAAATAATAGTGCCCATGAATTATGCCACATTAACGTTGAGGTATAAATTCTGTAACCCTGAGTGAGGAGGAAAATTATTTTTTTGCTTATGAACTATATTTTATTATGCAGCGCCCTTTGTTTTGTGTGAATTATTCATGCTAATAATCTTTTTTACAGGCATTGTGCTGTGCGGGGGGGTTTTTTCTCCATTTTTGCTTTAGCTTTTAGGATTCTACTGTAGCAGTTGAGAGACAAGTATGTCTTGCGTTTGGATCTGAAAAGCAGTTCAAGGAGACAGAATGCTGAGTTGAGTCAACTTTGCTTTGCTGAGACAACTGTTAGAAATGTTTCACCACAACTTAGCATTTTGGGAAAGCAAGAGAACCTCAAACAAACCGCATCCAGTACAACGATGTGCAAAGAACTTCACATGCAGGCATTTTGAGTCTAAAGACAGTGAGGTGGTAGATATTTTCATCAGTTTGCCCTGCATAAAATACAATAAAAAACGGTATTGTTAAACATTCTCTGTCTTATTCTTAGTCATGCTATTCCAAAGAAAAATCGTATTTGTCTGCTTAATATTTCATCAAAATAAATTGTTTTGCCTCTAAAGCAACATTTTTGAGTTGTCAGAATGCTGTTTTAGGGAATTTACATTCAAGTCTGTCCATTGTATTATTTGCACAATCCAATTAATTCTAGATGAATAAAATCAAGTACATTTTGTTTATTCCATTTCAAATCGGAAATATGTCTCGTAACAGAAGTCAAATTGATTGTGAATGGTGTTTTGTGTAGAATATGAAGATACACTTTGTCCTCCTCTAGCATCACACAACCGAAAAAAATGTCTTGCTCCAAACTTGCTCCATTTGTTGAGCAAATGTTGTTGTGTCAAAGTGATCAAGGTGGTCAAAAAAACAGAACGATGCTTTGAAAGGCGATGTCTTTCACTTTTGCTGTAAATTCAGGCTGTTATTGAAGATGTTTGCGAACCTTTGCGATCCAGTCTTGTTAGATTTTTAGATTCTGTTTACCCTATTTATTTTAGATCCCCCCCCCCTCCTTAAATTACCTTCATACAGGTTAATGCTCACAGATAAAGTACGATCCTCCTTCTCAAATACACTTGAGATGATTTGTTTTAGCCCACTAGACAACTCCCTTCTCAGATCATTCCATTGCTCAGATGAAAGGCCCCTGTCTGTTCTGATTATCTTCAAGCTAGCAAAAAAAGGGGGTGAGGGGCTGAAAAGAGGAAAAGGATGGAGAGAGAGAGTGAATGAAAGTGAAAAGAATGAGTAATGTTTTGGAAAGCCTGGAATTAAACTGCTTAATTATGCATCCTTCATACATTAATCTTTCATGATTTGGGAACTAACATTGTCAATTATACAACGCTTCCAAACATTGGAAAAACTGGAATATAATAAAAATAAAAATATGAAAGGCCAAGATACAGAATACATATCCTGAAGAAGACGATAAGCTGGAGGAATCTCATATTCTTCCCTATCTTCATTGTTATTGGACTTATTGTTGTCAAACGTTTTCCTTCCTCGGCCTTTCTTATTCTCCCTCTCTCTCTCTCTCTCTCTCTCTCTCTCTCTCTCTCTCTCTCTCTCTCTCTCTCTGCATTGTCATTAACAGTCTAATGGCACGCAATGTTTTGGGCTGTTTGCTGGCTATAATTACCTGATGAAATGTTAATGTGCAGTGACAGAAGGCGTAGCGGGGAGCTGAGTGAACCAAACAGGCTAAAGGGATCTCTGACCATGATCCGCTGAAGTGCAACAGTGGGAAACCAGGTGAATCCGGGTGTGATTGTGTGTGTGCGCTACTCACTGGATTCGATTGTCTTGATCTTTACGTTAACCACCCTGTGAGGCAAGCTACGGGATCTCATGTACGGACTGCTCAGTTCAACTCGCTCATGATGCCATCAAAGTTTAATGAATTTGATATTACAAAGGTCACCGAATGGATTGCATACTTGTATGATGTGGGTTAGGGATGCATCAAAATAAAATAAAAATCTGGCTGTTATCAATAAGCCATACAATTTGTTTCATGGGTAGCACTTTACAATAAGGTTTAAGTTTTAAACAGTAGCTAGGCCTATCTACAATAGTAAGTACGAACAATACTTCTACAGCATTTATTACTCTTAGTTTATTTGAAAGGTACACTTTTTTGTGAAATGTACTTTTTTTTTGTTCAAAATGAACACAATTTTAATAACGAGTAAATTACCCAACCTTTCTTCCTGTTTTTGTTGTACCCTGATTCACTATGGTAAGCCTATTATAAGCCTATTGTATATTTTAGACCTGTCAGGATTGTTTTTAGCGGGAAATTGCGTACATGCATGTGCGTCACTCGTCTGTGCGTGTCTCGTCATATGGTAAATAGAGAAAAGTTAGTCCGGCTACTTTGACGTGTGTATGGAGTGGCAGAGATTAGTTGTCATGATGAGCGGGAAAGGTTGACACGGAGCAGCTAAATCTCCAACTTCCAGGGAATAACCCATTTTAAACAAAAAAAGCCTGCTGGCAAAAAGAGAACAGAGCTCGTAATAAAACAAGAATCAACATTAGCTTGGCTTTTCAGAGATAAGGGTATTTAATTGAATAAATTGCCATATTTAGCTCTCTAACTGAGTTCATTGTAAAGCATTAAGTGAAGGATCATATTCATCCGCACAGTCACACAGAGCTGAAGAACAACCCAAGGTATGCAGTTTGTTTGTTTTTAACAAAAGTTAAAAAGTTACATAGTGTACCTTTAGTTTCAGTATTTACTAATATATTTTTAAAATAAACATGTTTTTTTATCTGTTAGTTAATGCACTGTGGACTAACAAGAACAAACAAGGAAGAATTGTATTTTATTAACTAACATTAACACAGATTAATAAATGCTGTAAAAAAAATATTGCTCTTTGTTAGTTCATGTCAAACTGTCAATACAACTATTAAGTCAATACATTTACATCCTGCAAGTGTATTTAGGTATTAGAGAATTATAATGTGCAATTTGCAAAAAAAGATTTTTAGATTTGCTAAAGATTACATTTTATATTATTATTAAATTAGTGTGTTTAAAGATTCAATTTTAGCATTACATTACAAGGTCATTTAAATGTAAAAATAGAGGACAAGAGCATGCATAATTCATATCGACCAATACAGTTAAATAAATCTTTAAAAAATAAAATCATTTAAATAAAATATAATTTGGCTATAACCAGTATATCAATGTATATTGTGCTGCCCTAATAATGCCATGACATGGTTTAACAATTTAAGTTTAATAGGTTGCATAACTTGCATCAGTAGATTTCATTTTATGGAACCGAAAAACTATATTGTGTTTGTCTTTTTTTTGCCATGCTCCAAAGTATCTTATCAGACACTGACTCAACAATATAGAAGTCCTCATTTTGGACAGTCATGAGCAATTTTATATTCTTGCACATCTCAGCAAACTCACTGTGTCATCTGCAGATCGAGTTTCATGAAGCTTGCAATCAATAAGACACCATAAATGGCACGGTAAACAATTCCCGAAGCCTAGCATCAGTGGGTGGACTTCATTAGTGGCGATCTCCTCCCGAGACATGCTCTGTGCCTCTTGGAGATGGACTGTGTTTTGACCCGGTGTCAAGTCCCTGATGCAGGAGGGCATTCCAACCGCCCCGCCAGGGCACTGTGGGGTTTCACACCATGCCTGCTTCCGGACCGCTCCAGAACAAAGGCCCTGACTGGGGCCAAGACCTGCCGCCGTTCCTCTGAGCTCGTGCCACAAACAAACATACACTTTCGCACAACCACACACCATTGAACCCCACCGAACACACCATATACACAGGACGACGGCGGCTCTCTTGGGGCCCTTTTGGCCCGGCATATGACGGTACCCAACAATAGCCTTCAGCAGATGCCCGCGGTCCAGTGCCAAACAGATGGGAGGACCGGAGTGGATTTGGACGGGCGAGGCGGTCGCCCACAGCGCCAGCTTAAGACCTGGGGCTGTCAGAAGAGTGTATGGAGATAAATGAACATGGCGGGGGGCAAAACAGAGGGCAGTGCCAGGGTCCAGGAACAGCTTGCAGAGGGACAGGCTTGAAAGAGACGAGGCGCACGCAGAGGATACCAGGGGCGAGCTGGATACCCACCAAACCTAATCCTCCACCTGAGGACAGGGAGATGGTGGTGCCCGAGGCGAGAGAAAACATGAGTGGACGACATGCTGGAAAATTAGACCCTTATGGATGCATGAGAAACTATGAACTACTGAAAAGAAGCAATACTTACAATGCATGAGCTCGATAACTAGCCTTGATCTTTATGTTGTCCGTCCCGCTGTGCAAGTTACGTGACTTGCCGTACAACCACCTGCCAGGCTCCATCAATGCGCGCACAAGGGGACCTATAATAGACGGATAACGATGTCACAAAGGTCAATGAATTCATTGCATATATGCAGTATGTGATCTTAAAGATCCGAGGAATGGTTTGAGGCATGATATAGAACGCAACTGTTGGCTTTCAGAAGTAAAAAAAAATCATGTTTATTTTTAAATGCGTTTTTAATGCTTTTGCTGAAGCTGTCTATCATTTTCTGTTCACATCTCCTAGACTGGGAATGATGTTAACCATTAGCCACAATCCAATCAATTTCTGATACCTAAATACACTTCAAATCCAAGGTTGTAATTGAGTGATAACCCCCCAGTTTCACAGACAAGACTTAAGCCTAGTCCCAGACTCAGGCCCTGTTTCCACCTGGTATTAAGATGGACGAGGGAGACACACCCGTCCCGTTTACACCTGGTGTTTAAATCTTTCCAGCTTTCGTTTCTCCTCGGATAACCATGTTGAACGATGTGTGTGCGTGTTAGAAATGAAGAATGGTGAGAGAACATTGTGTGCTTGGTATATTTTTAATCTTCAAACCGAACTTGGGTCTTAAGCCGACAAAGTTTAAATCCCGTCTGGCTAGCACACTTCCCTTGATGTTTACATTTTAGGTCAGTATGAGGAGAGTAGGCGGTCTTTTGTGGCTGTTCGAACCATTCAACCACATGAGCGTTTACACTACGAAAGCTATACGGTTGAACATGTTTTTGACTACTTCTGGTAGTGGTTGAAAGTGGACAAGCTCAAAACTGTTTAGACTCTGTTTACACCTGTATTTAGCGTCATCCACTTGTGATCCGGTCGACCAACACGTATCTTGATACCAGTTGGAAACAGGGTCTGAAATGCATGTTTGAGCAGTTTTAACTGAAAGCAACTTGCACGGAGATATCTTAAAAAATGTCAGTGCCATTGTTTTGTCTCAAGGTGCACACCAGTAATGTTTTTCTTTATATATATATATATATATATATATATATATATATATATATATATATATATATATGTACACACACACACACACACACATATATATATATATATATATATGTGTGTGTGTGTGTGTGTGTGTGTGTGTGTGTGTGTGTGTGTGTGTGTGTGTGTGTGTGTGTGTGTGTATGTATGTATGTATGTGTATATGTTACTAGCCGAAACTAATGCAAAATGTGTGTAACTCGCAGGCTCTCGTGACTTATTGTTTTCTTAATTGCTCTTGGTTGCTGTATAATGTAACTTTATGCAGTCTTATTTTATGAATTATCCAAATATATTTTTTCATTCTGGTTTGCATAGTTTTAGCAGGAAGACGTTTTCACCGGTGTCCGTTCATCTCAGTTGTGATGTGTGTGTGTGTGTGTTCTCACATGGGCAGAATCAGCTGAAGTGAGCAGGTCAGGGATTGTTCCCCTTGAAATGCTCCCAGAATGCTGACTCCAACAGACCTGTGATTAGCTTTCCGCTGGCAATGAGAGGTAATCTAAGGAGGAGAGGGTACAGCGGCATAACTGCTACACACAAGCAAAACACACACACGCTTGCACAGATACATTTACGCCAAGCCCCACACTTACTGACATCAATATTCAACACTTGAACACAAATACATGCTAGTAGACACACACTTAATGATATTTTTTCAATTACAGGTAGTATAACACACATGCACACTTACCCTCACACTCATGTTCTAAATGGCATAATGATTCTGAGTGCGCTACAGTGGACGGAGTGCTTACAGAGAGTAATTTAAGAGCCGGCTGAGCGGATGAGATCAGGGTCACGGGGAGACTCAGAAGGGTGTCCGTTATTAAACAGAAGGACTTTACAGAAAGCAAAGATGGAAGTTGCAGTGTGACATCACTTGAGGGAGAAGGATATATATAGAGAGAGATAGCGAGAGAGAAAGAGAGAGGGGGGGGGGGGGGGGGGGGGGCTTGATGTAAAAGTTTAATGAATTCTTTATGGCACAGCACATCAGTACTGGATCCTCAGCTCTCACCGGCTGCCTTAAGCAAATGCTTCAAATTTTCTTCCGGCAACCTGAGCTGAGAAATCCATTGCTGTCTCTGATTAGCTAAAAATAAATGGTAAGAGCCCAGCTGTTAGTACATGTGCTCTGACACTTTGAGCTGGGGTTTCTCTGTTGATAACATAAGTTTGAATCTGGCTTTTCCCATAACCCAATACTCATTATTCTTGAGTTAAAGGGATAGTTGACCCAAAAACTAAAATTCTGTCATCATTTACTTACTCTTATGTTGTTCCAAAACTATGTGAGTTTCTTTTTAACACAAAAGAAGATATTTTGAAGAATGTTAGTAACACAGTTGACAGCCATTGACTTCCAAGTATTTTTTTTTTCTACTATGAAAGTCAATGGCTACTATCAACTGTCTGGTTACCAACATTCTTCAAAATATCTTTGTTAAATAGAAGAAAGAAACTCAAACTGGTTTGGAACAACATGAGGGTGAGTAAATGATGATAGATGAAATGTTTTGGATGGCCTATTCCTTTAAGTTAATTATTATTGAATTTCTGTCAGCATTTTCTTACCCTCGTGCTTTTCCACACCAGTTTTACATGTTATAATTTAATATAATATAATATACTAGAATATAAAGTTTTTTTTTTATGTGTATGCTAATGAGACTGAGAAGTTACATATTAAGCCCAAAGTGGTCCATATCAGTTCATGTTATGTTATGTTATGTTATGTTATGTTATGTTATGTTATGTTATGTTATGTTATGTTATGTTATGTTATGTTATGTTATGATATACAGATATATGTAATGTTTTTGACGTTTATATGTTTGCTGATTAGGTTGAAAAATTACATATAAAGCCACATAAAAGTTTTTCAAGTGTTCCATGTCAGGTCGTTTTTATTTTATATTTAAATATACTTTTTTTCCCCTTAACTTCATCTGTAACATCACCTGTAGTCAGAAGTGTACATTGTGGGGAAAGGGATCTTTTCAGTTTCTGAAAAGCATAAAATAGCCTATTTAATTGATTGATCATATGAAGTGAAGCATGTTTCCTGTTTATTTATTTGAGATTAGTTAAGGCATGTATAGTCCAGGGTCTCAGCATGCTTGATTCTGCACAACTGAGGTATATAAACATTACACACTCGAACACAGCTTGGCATTCAGCCATCGTCATATACTGCACACCCGTGTCCTGTATACCACTCACCCATGCAGAGGGCTTACCTGGAATTGAATTTGTCTTGCGTGAAGCTCGAATCACTCTCCCAAGCTACCTCTTGTCTCACATGTCTGCCTAAACATTAGGCGTAATGAAAGCCAAACGTCACCTGTCAGGGGGAGTTGGAAATGACGCAGATCAACTGATCCTGCCTCCTTGTTAAATGTTGTCACACTTCACACTTCATTATTGCTTTGAAGCGGAACCCGCTGCCCGCTGAATGCAAATGCGACCTGTTCGGTCTGATGCACAGAAGCCATCCGGACGGAGACGAGGAAGCAGGCAGATGCTGAGCAGGGATCATTAGGGACCAGGCTGAAGACATGCTGCTCTGCATGTCGATTCAGGGAGAGAGCTGTGAGAGGAGGGACACTCCTCTAGAATGGAAGCTAGTTTTTAAGATACTTGAGGTGTCGGATAACAATGAATTTGAACAAGACTTTTTGAACATACAGTGTCTGTCTGTCTGTCTTTAGTTTTTATATAATTTTCAAATTTCTGTTTAACTCTCATATCTTTATTTCCTGTCCTTTATTTCAAGTGTTTTGAATTGGATCTTTTCAATGAATCATTTGTTGCTGTTCACAAGCAGTTCTGAATGGTTCGTTCATTAATCAAACTGGTCCGGATAATTGAGTTTAAAAGCTCACTGGAGGGGAACATTGTTAGTGAATAACGACATACATTTATGTTTATCACACAGTTTTTATATGACTTTTGGAGGACTTTGAACATACAGTAGCGAATAAGTGAAATGAAATATGAACTGCTTCTGTGATTGATTTATGATGATTTTGACATACTTTTTGAAGCTTGAACTCTCCAGTCTCATTGTAATTGCATAGGCAAGAAATATTTAAAATTCCTTTTTTTGTTTTCGACAGAAGAGAGAAAGTCATACAGATTTGTAACAACAATATACATGTTTATTTAATATATATATATATATATATATAATTATTATTATTATTATTATTTTTTATTGTTTGTGAACTATTCCTTTAATCTAAGCATTTGATTTTAGACATCAAGATAGGCATATATACACTCAATAATGAAGGTCAGTGGGCAGACATCTTGCTTAAAACAAAACAGTTCTATAATAATTTCATGTCAGTAGAGCTTTGTTTAAAGCATGAGCTCATCATCTTTGCTTCACATTAGATTAAATCTATTCAAGACTATTGTCTGCCTGAAACGGCACTATAAGCATAAATATGACGTTTAGGAGCGAGCTATGATGTTTCAGATGAGATTCGTTAAAACTTTTTGGCACGATAATGAGGTCACACTTTTGTTCTCGTGACATGGGTGACAGTTTTTTATTCATCTGTAATTGCCTCTCAGAAGTGTTGGAGATCGACATAGAAGGGTGGAGTGGCATATAGAAGTGGTGGGTGGAGGGAATGATGGGTTAATGAGAATAATGGTTGAGAGATTTGAGGAAATTTGGGCACTGGTGTGAACATCAGTGCACTGTGAAGACTTTTTTTTTGCATAGTATAATATATATATATATATATTTTTTATTTATTTTTTATTTTTTTTATTTGATAGGGACAAGTGGGAACAATCAACATGCACCACACTACAAGATTTATAGCCAAGGCTAATTTGCAATGTCCGTCCCCAGATGGGTTTTTCACATAACAGTACATACAGAAAGTAAACAAGAATACATTTACATTTACAAGAACATTACTTAATTCTGACATTGCATAAAGAAATGTGCATTTGAGCGCAAACTATATATATATATATATATATATATATATATATATATATATATATATATATATATATGAGAAAAAAGGGTGGAGAGGGGTTAGTGACCAGTTTGTTTTTTATTAGTGCAGTTTGCAAAGGCACCCATCAATTTTGCTGTTGCTCATATTTAGGGGGTTTAATATATCTAACCTGAAGTATATATTGTGTTAAGCAAACCTTAGCAACAGCATAGCAACACCCTGACATGTTCATATAAACATGCTAAGAAACGCTCAGAGCACCTAACAGCATAAAACATCCCGTCTAGTGCATAGCAACATGCTATCAACAACTAAGCAACTCCTTAGCAACAACATAGCAACATAGCAAAGTAGTACGGACCTTGCAGAACACCTTAGTAACACCCAGGACACTTTAGCAACAGCATACTAGCAACACCCTGGTATGTACATAGCAATGTGCTAAAAAACACTCAGAAAACCTTAGCAACATCCTGGCAGAAGAGCAATATGCTATAAATCACCCAGAACACTTTAGTAACAGTATACTAGCAACATCATGCTATGTACATAACAACATGCTAAGAACCACTCAGATTATCTTAGCAACAACCTGGCAACTGCTTAACACCAGGCTATAAATCACACAGAACACTTTAGCAACAGCATTATAGCAATACCCTGTTATGTGCATAGAAATGTGCTAACAACCACATTTAGAAACACCCTAGCAAAACCCTGGTATGTACATAGCAATGTGTAAAGAACCACTCAGAACACCTTAGCAACAGCATAGCAACACCCTGGAAACTGCATTGACTTTTGCCCAGGCAATTACCTAAAACATTTTCTTTAGAAAATGTAAAAATCTCTGTTCCTTGTTTCTCTCTTTCTATCTTTTGTCCCCATCCTTGCATTCTATCTCTCGCATTTATCTGTGGTCTGATCTGGGCCCTTTTGAGGATGGGTTAGTGGAGAGCGGCTCCTGATGATTAAATGTGATCATGTCTAAGCTCCAGCAAGCCCCAGAGAACCCGTCTGTTTCCATCAACCCGAGCTGCTCTCCTATCAGCTTGTGTCATCTGCTGATGACCTTGTCAGAAAGCTTGTTGAAGTGAGCCTGAATAGGTCACTTTGTTCAAGACTCAGAGCAATTTAGTTTACTAAGCTGTACGCTTGCACATCACTACATGCCAACAAGCAATGTCCCAGTTTTGGGGGGAAAATACATATATATATATATATATATATATATATATATATATATATATATATATATATATATATATATATATTTATGCAAAATATGCCTTCACCAGTGGAACTAAACATTCCCTCTAGGTGCAGTTCCCTTTCGAGCGGAGCGCGCAAAACAACATCAACAAGAGAAGTAGGTGTACGTGGAAAGAAATGCAGCCAGTGGTGCTTTACTTTGATTTAGAGTTCCAATAATGTTTGTGGCAGCCTATTTTTATTTTTATGTTTTTAAATGAAGGGTGTATATTTATTTCTTTATTTTATTTATTTATTTATTTATTCACATTGTTTTTGTTCTTTAGTCCCACTGGTGATTGCTAGCTGGATGAGTTTTATCTTTTCATTTATCCCCAAAAAATACCCTAAATGAATTCAACATTTGTTCATAATTTAGCAAAAAATTAGGTGCAGAAATTTATTAGAACACTTCATTATTATCATTTCATCTGAAATTTAAAAAAAATAAAATAATTATTTGTCTCCCCATAAACCCACATATCATTACTCTGTTAATCTGGATGACTAGATGAGTAGATGTTCTCAGTGGGCTAATCCTGCTCTCATATTCTTGATCCTCCTCATTCACAGTGTGTTTGAGTAGCTTTTCTCCCACCCCACCCTCTTCAAGCACATATTACCCCATCCGTGTGTGTGTTTGTGTGTGTGTGTGTGTGTGTGTGTGTGTTTGTGTGTGTGAGAGAGAGAGAGAGAGAAGAGAGTGTGTCGAATGGTATTAGCTCACAGTGGAGCCGCACATTGGCTGAGAGATTAGAGCCAAACGGAGCTGTGCTGGGAGGAAGGTGATAGTTAGATTAGCCTTTAGGCTGGAGTAGAGGAGGGATCTGTGCCTTTCAGCGGGCCCGTCTATGAGGGACCAGCATGTGGGACCGGACCTCTTCCTGAGCCTGGAGGGCCACGCTCAAGCCAGATACAGCTGGAGGCGGAAACATACTGAGAATTCTCTGATTTTGTTTCCAAAGAAAAGATCGGGGGTGGTAGTTTGGCACTGTTGGTTGTATTTCATTGGCAAAATTTTTTTTTTTTTTAATTTTTGGGGGGGGGGGGGGGGGGCTGTGTTTGTTTATGCTGTCAATAGATAACTTTTTTATTGCGATTAATTATAGCGATTAATCTCACAAAGAAAACGTACTCGGTTACTAACGTAACATCGGTTCTCTCTAGAGAGGGAACGAGTACTGCATAATATCTTACGCTATGGGGAAAACCTCTTTTCCACGAAATATTGAAGCCAAACAATTATCCTTAATTTTGAATTAATGTAAAACGCTGTGCGGCAGCATGCAGACATAGGCAAGACGGCTCGCACGCCTATTGGCTGCCCTGCGGCAACAGCAGCAGCCTATCGAGAGAGGCCATGCTTGACGTGATACCCAATGGGGGAGCTTCGCACCCATTTCGTCACGTCCCGCCAGAACAGGCGTGGCCTTGGCCTATAAATACGCTCGACAGGCTGATACAAACTGGTTTTCATCACTGAAGCGAACCAGCGCTCTTGTATGCACGGCAAGATACGCAGTACTCGTTCCCTCTCTAGAGAGAACCGAGGTTACGTTTGTAACCGAGTACGTTCTCTTACGAGAGTATCTCTCGTACTGCGTAATATCTTACGCTATGGGGAACACAATGCAACACGCCGTGCGTACTGGGATCTGACATATAGTGCATAATCACCGTAGACTCACAGAGTCGGAGAAGAGAGGCTACAAGCATCATTCCCCATGAAATAGCATCCCACGGGAGCTAGTTATGTTAACAGTGTTTCACGCAGACAGGGTGAACATGTTCAGCCTGAACTGGGTATAAGTACGGGTTATTCAACACCCATGGAGCTGTTCTATCGATCAGTGAGCGATGCACAAGCAAAACTCAGCATTCTGCGCCGGCGCAGCGGGGCAGATAGTACTGAATTCTAGACCGACAGCAGCTTGGCCTGTAAGGCGGGAACCTCTAGGTTATAAAACCTTATAAATGTAGACGGCGAGGCCCAGCCTGCCGCCATACAGATATCTTGCAAGGAAATCCCGCTAGACCACACCCACGACGAGGCCACGCCCATCGTGGAGTGCGCTCTGACACCCAAAGGACACTGCAGGCCCTTAGAAGTGTAAGCCAGCGTTATGGCATCGACTATCCATCTGGATAGGCTCTGTTTTGATGCGGCCAGTCCCTTGGAGTGACCGCCAAACAAAACGAAGAACTGCTCAGTCTGCCTGAAGACAGACGAGCGGGACACATAAGCTCTCAGTGCCCTGAGGGGGCAGAGGAGACTCGCATCCTCTTCCTCATCATGAACCTGGAGGGCGCACAGGGAAATAACCTGGGCCCTGAACGGTGTGTTGAGGGATTTGGGCACGTACTCATGCCTTGGTTTGAGTATGACTTTTGAGTCATTAGGCCAAAACTCCATGCATGACGCGCTTACTGAAAACGCTTGCAAGTCCCCTACGCGCTTCACTGAAGCGAGAGCCATAAGGAATACCGTTTTGAGAGACAGATGTTTCATGTCTGACAAATGGATTGGCTCGAATGGGGCACCTTTCATGGCTTCAAAAACCGTAGAAAGGTCCCACACAGGGACTGAGGGGGGTCTGGGAGGATTCAGCCTCCGAGCTCCCCTGAGGAATCTCACGACTAGGTCGTTTTTCCGCAGTGACTGGCCAGACGTCGGTTTTGCAAACGCCGCTATGGCCGCCACGTATACTTTGAGCGTGGATGGGGTTCTGCCCTTATCCAGCAGCTCCTGAAGGAAGGAGAGCACTTCCGTAACCCCGCAGTCTGCGGGTGAAAAGCCCTGAGCTTGACACCAGGCAGAGAACACCGACCACTTTGAGGAATAGAGCCGTCTAGTAGACGGGGCTCTAGCCTGTGTGATTGTGTTTAACACTCCCTCTGGGAGGTTAGCGGGTACCCCTTGATAGCCCATGCATGTAGGGACCATAAATCCGGGCGATGATGACAAATCGAGCCGTTTGCATGAGAGAGGAGGTATCTCCTCACCTGTATCGGCCACGGGGCAGTGCTGGTCAGCCGCATCAGGACTGGGAACCAATTCTGGTTCGTCCAGAGCGGAGCCACGAGCAGCACTGGGCATCCGTTTTCCCTGATTCGTTCCAGCACTTGAGGCAGGAGCGAGACGGGGGGAAATGCATAGAGGGGGCAGTGGGGCCATACGTGGGCCAGCGCATCCCTGCTCTTGGAGAAAAAGTTCGGACAGTGAGCGTTTTCTTGGGACGCGAACAAGTCCACCTGCGCTCTGCCGAATGTCTCCCACAGAAGTTGGATCGTCTGCGGGTGCAGCTACCATTCCCCCGCTGGGACATTGTTTCTGGAAAGACAGTCTGGTCCCAGATTCAGGCGACCAGGCACATGCGCTGCTTTCAGTGAAAGCAGGTTGTGCTGAGCCCAGACCAGGAGGCGTTCCGTCAGCTTGTAAAGGTTTCGGGACCTGACGCCACCCTGGCGATTTATGTATGCCACCACTGACATGTTGTCCGACCGGACTAAGACGTGGTGGCCTTTTATCTGGGGACAAACGCGCCGTAGCGCGTTGTTGACTGCCAGCATTTCCAGACAGTTTATGTGTAGGAGCTTTTCCCATTCTGACCACTGGCCAAAGAACGGTCTGCCCTCGAGCAGCGCTCCCCATCCCGAGGTGGAGGCGTCCGTGGACACCACCGTCACACTAGAGGGAGTCCCCAGACTCACGCCTGACTGACACCAGTCGGCTATTTTCCAAGGTTCCAGAGCCGAAACGCATTTCATGTCGACCCTGAGGCGAAACAGACCAGAGGTCCATGCCCGGGGTGGAACTCGCGCTTTCAGCCATAACTGCAGTGGGCGTATGCGAAGCAGGCCCAGCTGAAGTACCGAAGATGCCGAGGCCATGAGGCCCAGCATTTTCTGAAAACTTTTTGAGCGGGACTATAGAGCCGCGGCGAAAGGATTTTGCGGCGCGCTGGATGTCCAGTTCGCGCTCCGGCGACAGACGTGCTGTCATAGACAGTGAGTCCCGCACTGTTCCCAGAAAAGATATTTTCTGGCTGGGAAACAGCGAACTCTTCGCCCAATTTACTGTGAGTCCCCAGATTCTCGAGATGCTCGAGTAATGTGATTCTGTGTTCTATGAGCTCTGAATGTGATCGAGCTAGAATCAGCCAATCGTCCAAGTAATTCAAAACTCGCATGCCCTGAAGTCTCAGGGGTGCGAGGGCCGCGTCCTAGCATTACCTGAAGTCTCAGGGGTGCTAGGGATAGGCCGAACGGTATCCCTACCCTGCGCGCGGCCGTTGTCCGTCAGCGAGCGACTCGAGTGAAGCTGGTTAAGCTGGCCCGGGGACCCGCTGAGTACGGCGCTCTTACGGCGCGGCACTACAGCGGGCGGAAAACCAGGCACTGAGAAGGATGCCAGGCGAGTCCTCAGAGTCACCATTGGCATCAGCTCGCAATGAGGGCATTCGCCGTCAGCGACCGCGAGAGCCGCGTTATCCTCACCCAGGCAGGAAGCGCAGATGACGCAGGATCTTTGCATCTTTAAAAAGACGCAGCTCTCTTAGTAGAGAGAGAGATATACAGTGAGAGTGTGAGTCGCAGCAGCGAACACACACTCTTAGCAGTGAAAGGATATAGACGCCAGAAAGTGTAGCAGCTACGGCGGCTGAAGGAGGCGAGGTGAATGCCTTCTGTCAACGGCGCGGCTTCTCATTCCGGATCCAGCGATGCAGTAGTGCTTCGCTGAAGAGATGAAAATCAGTTTGTATCAGCCTGTCGAGCGTATTTATAGGCCAAGACCACGCCTATTCTGGCGGGACGTGACGAAATGGGCGCGAATCGCTCCCATTGGGTATCACGTCACGCAGGGCCTCTCTCGATAGGCAGAGCTTGTGTTGCAAAACACACATTGGAATGAATAATTCACTGAAAACACAACATGAGTCTCTATTCTCTCTGCCATCTCTGATGTAATCAGCCATGTTTTCTTTACATTAGCTCTGTTTGAATGAATTGACTTACTGGATCATTGGTCTGAAAACTTTCCCAGAGCAAACAGAAGCGAAATCGGGTTAAAGGGATAGATGTATATTTCTGCCTTCCAGGGTTATAGGTGGTTGCGCCATTGTAGATGCTCAGTGTGATAAACTCGCTTTATTTGTTTTTATTTATATTTTTATGTATTTATTTATTTGTATGTATTTGTTTCTTATGGCTAAATTTGATGGTAACTGGGTATAAATTGCATTCCATTTTCTTGCAGTTGGTTTTAAAAAATGTGAGATTTTTTTTTAAACAGTTTGTTTGCTTGTTTGTTTGCTTGCTTAATTTGTTCGTTTTTTTTATATAATTCATGAATTCTCTTTTACTGTCATATTTCCATCCTTCCCAATCCTCTCTACTCTCATAAATGCTGAAACAAAAATCACATGTTTTTGGAATGGATTTGAAAGTTTCATGACTGGAATTCACAGCTGCATGTTTGGTATATGAGAGATTATTTTTTTCTAGATTTTTTTCATAGATTTTTTTCATAAACACACCAAAGGATACCAACGTAGAAATATTTAGCCACTGTGTTGTAAATGGTTTTTGAACTCCAACAGGAATTACATCTCAAAATCAGTGGTCTTTACTTTTAAGGACCATTTAGGAGACAATGAGTGTTTTTTATTATTATCTATTTTATTTTTATTTTTTATAGCAGTTTTACGGAAAGTTGTCAATGACAGTCAAATGTGTGTTCAAAATTAAAATATATTATATTTTAAAGCCCCAAGCTGTGTTTTGCTGAAATCTGAGCCCTCCCTTGAACACATTAACTCAGGCGTCAATGCACCAGTCATTCATTTCTGAAGTTTTAGCTTGGCATCATGAATTTCAGATCTCTTAATGAGTTTTTAATGAGTTTTGTTAGCCTTCAAGATTTTTTTTTTTCCTATCAAGTATTTTACCGAGATTTATTTATCAATTAAGAAGTGAAACGGAGAAAATGCAGATTTTTTCCATGCATGCCCATCAAATAAATGCTTGTTTTGTCATTAGTGGTGATGGGAATGTTGGAATATATCTTCCTTATCTTTTCATCTAGTTCCATGGATTGAATCAAAAAGCATTTTAATGGCGAGTGTGTAACGTGCATTAATTCTGCCAAGCATCCTCCCAAATTCCCTCATGCTCTCCTTTAAACCGGGCATTGTCTAATTATTCATTTACTTTTGCCTTAATGGAGTTTAGCACTTCAGCTTAAAGGTTCTTTTCAGAGCTGTAATGTGAATGAAGTCAGCTAATGTCGTGAAGGAAATGGATGGTTATGCTCTTTCATAACCTCTAGTTTAGTTCACCTCTCTGGTATCAGCAAGTTAATGAGTTCATTTGTACTCGCCAGACAGCAGATGTCTGGCTGTGTTGAGGTTATAGTTCACTCAAAAAATGAAACATAGTGGAACACAAAACATTGTTTAACTGTTGCTTTTAATAGTCTGAAGTACTGCACACATCTAGTTTAGTTTAAACGGTTGTATTTTGAGTTAATGTTATGTATTCAAGATTACTGTGGTGTCAGTCAGAGCTGTAAAATCCTCCTTGAATAAAACTATAAAGCAATTCCTATAATTAACCAATAGCTATTTACATTCAAGCAGAGACTCTTATCCAAAACGACCTCCAAATAGTGCTTTAGTTTTACTTGTGCCTTTTAAAATTGGCAATGACAAACATCAGAATCCCAATTAGCATTGAAGATTACCACGAATAATAGCGT
>NW_027509186.1:14660000-14687500 GCF_051911475.1 Siphateles boraxobius | reverse complement strand
CATGTGCCCGTGGATAATCAGAGGACAGGAAATGCATTGTTTTATTGACAGGCAGCCAAACCCTTAGAAAGGTTTGCTGAAACTACATTTCCCCATTTTCAGATGAACTATATTTGTATGCATTTGAATAATGTTCAGCAGTGAGATAATCTTCCCTACACGATAAATGTGCTTTCCAGTGATGTTACTGCGGTACAGAAGACTTGTAATTATCTCATAAATACTGATAGAGTGAGATTCACAAATTCGGCCTTGTTAAGATATTTCTTTCCAACTTCTCGTCTTTTATTAGTGTCGCTACGCTTTGTTTTCACCTCCTCTTCATCGCTCATTCACTCCTTGAACTCTTTCAGCAATTGTGAGAAACCGTTAAAACAATTGTCACTCCAGGCACATTTCGTGCATTAGCAATGCTCATAAACATCTGCCCTGCACTGTTTTTTTCCTTCCCTAAGAGTTACACGCATTCACACGTTTCATACACACGTTCTCACCCGAATCTCTCGCTCTCGCTTTCACACATGCCCCCCCACACACAAATTGGCTCTTGCGTGTTTTTACCAACCATTGATGAAACATGGAGGACTGTGAAAACATTTTCTACTGTTCCCCAGAGCACATTAGCTTTCTGGAAATGTGCAAGTGTGTTTTATTAGCAGACCGACAGGATGCAGTTATAGGATTCAGAATAATGTTTACTAAATGCACTTGACACGCCGTTGTGTAATGTGTAGTTCTAGACACGGAGAACATGCTAGCAGCACCAGGGTCACGGGTACAGTTCCCAGGGAATGCCATGTAACAAGTAATCAGGGCTGAATGGATATATTCATCAGTTACTGTGTTCGATCTGTAGATGCTGTTACTACATTATTTCAACATAGATGCATAATGCTGTTAAAGTTGAAATTAGCATTAATGAATGCTTTAGAAGTTGTTTAATTGTTAGTTCATGTTAACCAATGTAGTTAACTAATATTAACACATGAAACCTTATTTTAAAGTGTTACCGTTTCACTTATTTTTATCGGTTTGTTAATTAATTAATTGTCCGTTTGCAAGCCATGCTCTCATGCCACAAATCATGTTCCCACGCAGTGAAAAATACATTGCGGAGCAAAGAGGACACTGACAACGTGTCGACAGACAGGACAGAGCAGGTTATTTTTGACATAAATTTAAACAATAAATATCAAATACTGTTTTTTGGCTCTTTAATCTGTTGTGACAGATCTCGGTAGCTCCTCAGTTAGAGCTGTAAACTGTGAATCTCCTCCTTCTAGTTAATTTATAGCATTGAATAAACATGAATGAACATCAGAAGGAATGTTGTTTCAACCTTGGAAAGACGTCAGTTCACACCGTTTTTCAAGTTCAAATCCGCCGACGTTACTATACTAACTCTCCTGACTGCTTTGTCGGACAAAATGACGGATTCGACGGATGGCAGATTATGATTGGTCAAATCACCTGTCAATCAAACTCCCTGCGAAGGGTGAATTGGGTGAATGAAATCATAATTATTCCAACTTGTTATATATTTTTATATACTATTAGTCTTGTTATGCATGATTCATAAGTGCACATTATCATAACAAAAACAAAGAAGAACTACTTTGGTGTACTACTGATGTGCCAAAGGCTAAATGGGCGGGGAAAACATTAACCGATGATGCAAACCCAATGTAAATGGACTTGGTGACCCTTGTGTATATGGTTGTTTTGGTCAAAAGATTGAATTTAGAGAGTGGAGTTTCACTGCTTGTTGCTGACAGGGGCACAAACAGAGAAACAGCAGGCCACTGTGCTGTGAATGAACTTTATATTACCTCTATATATCATCCAGCCACTGATGGATACCAGCGCCCCTGAGAAAACGCCCAAAGATACTGATCTGAGAGCAGTTTACAGTTTCACTTATAACGGCAGGTGTTAAACATTAAGGGAGGACTCTGGTCTCAGAACGGTGCTTGAGGATGGGTTGTTTCAAGAGTTTTGGACTCACTTGGGGAATCAGGAGTGAATTTATTAGAAAAGAGAGGTCAGGCCACCTGCGGTTATATACAGTCACTCACACTTTTCATCATATTGTTTTATGTGTTTCAGAACGATGTTGAATTTGACTCACATTCTCTTATCCACAAAGTCCTAAAGGCAGGAGGTTATCAGATATTGATGTATATTATTTTTCATTATTGGAACAGTGTATCAACTCATTGTTCACTGTTATTGAACGTCTAACATACTGTTCGGATTACCAGATCTTTTTCAAAGCATACTACAATCGAATAGTCTGTGTTTGTTTGTTTATTAGTTTATTTGTTAGTTTTATTTATTGATTTTTATTATTGAGTGTTAATTGACAATTAATTAATTATTATTGATAATTAATTATTATAATTTTTTTTATTATTTTGCTTTTATTGTGTGTAATTGATTCATTTTTAAAATTCTGTCCATCCATCCATCCATCCATTCATCAATTATATATTAGTATACAATATCCATCCATCATCATATATTAGTGTATTATATCCATCCATCCATCCATCCATCCATCCATCCATCTCTTTTAAATGTAGACCAGACTTAAATTGTTAAAATTATAGATACATGAGACCACTGGAAATGTGTTAAGCTCATATATGATGCACAGCTGAACTAGTGAAAAAAAACAAAAAAAAACATAATTCTTCAAACATAATGATGCTGGATATGTTCTTTTTTGTGTTTTTAATAGAACTTTCGAACTTCTGGCCAAGCATTCAAGCAGGTTACGTCTGCAAACTTTTTCATTGCTTCTCAGTGCCGAGTGACCGAAGCGCTACGATTTATCTTGTGATTCACTGAAGGGCAGATTACTGTATGGATAAATGGAAGGAGTGAAATAAATGACTGTAAGGGAGGAAAAATGGATCTTAGAAAGGTGGAATGTGAATGGAGGGGTGATTTTTCTCTGTATGGGGTGAGAACATACAGTGATGGTGATATAGGACCTCAGATTCAGAGGAATAAAGGCTTGTGCATTATTGATGAGCAGATAATCTAAAAGGATGTGAGATGACAACGTCACCTGAAGCATTTTGAATGACCTGTGTGTCTTAGAGAGAGAGAGAGAGAGAGAGAGAGAGAGAGAGAGAGAGAGAGAGAGAGAGAGAGAGAGAGAGAGAGAGAGAGAGAGAGAGAGAGAGAGAGAGAGAGAGAGAGAGAGAGAGAGAGAGAGAGAGAGAGAGAGAGAGAGAGAGAGAGAGAGAGAGAGAGAGAGAGAGAGAGAGAGAATGAGTCATGCATGAAGAAAAAGTGAATTTAGTGACCCCAAAATGTATATGGACACTTAAGTCGCACTTCTTAATATGTGAATGTCAATGCATTAGAAATAAATGATGCTGGAACATTTTTCTGAACCATTTTTCCAATGCCTTCTGGTGTGGACGTGATTTTTAGTGGTTGTGTGAAGTCGCTTGGACATTTTACACTAATGTTTGACAACTACAAATACCTTTGTCTTAATTATGAACAGTACATCTATTATTTTTAGCCCAACAAAGGCATTTTTTTTTAATGTTTTTGGATGAAAAGTGTGCATTTGCCAAGATTCATTAAAATAAATGATGCTTTGTTTGACATTTGTAAAGAAATAACATGCATAGATTGCGTATGAAGTGTCCAAATACTTTTTTGGGGCCACAGTATATTTCTGTATAAAAGTGACAGTTTTTTTATGTATTAATAGCCAGCTTAAAACAATAGTCTATATATAGCTGCTCCACAGTAAAAAAAAAAAAAAAAAAAAAGATATATATATATATATATATATATATTTTAGTGACACACTTAGAAACATACTTTAGTTTTAGTCTTTAAGATTTAGAAAGAAAAAAAAAGATAGATAGACAACAAACGATAGGCACAAATGATAGACAGACAGATATGAAAAATGAACAATATACACAAACAACAGACAGATATGAACAATAAATCATAGACAGACATACATACATGAAATGAACAATAGACCCAACTGATAGACAGACAAATATTAAAAGATAAACAATAGACAGACAGACAGATTCGATATGAGAAATATAGGATAGACAAACAGATATGAATAAAAAATGATAGACACATGATAGACACACAGATAAGAAAAATAAAGATAGACAGGCAAACAGACAAACATGCAAATAAACAGACAGACAGACATAAACACAAATAAACAACAGACAGACAAATATGAAAAATATATAAACGATATAAACGATAGATAGACAGAAAGATAGATAGATATGCATGAAAAGCAAATAAACGACAGACAGATAGACATGTAAAACAAAACAATAGATGGATGGATGGATAGATAGATAGATACACAGACAGGCACACAGACAGACCAACACTATCTCACAACGAATTCGTACGAGAGATTAAAAGCTGGCTAATTCGTACGAATTCGAATTCGTACGATTTGTCTAAACCCATGTGATGTGTAGGTTGGGGTAGGTCATTCGTACGATTGAGCAAAAATCGTACAAATTCGTATGAGTGAGGTCGTATAAATTGGTACAAATTAGGCACCTCGTAAAATTCGTACGAATTGCCGTGAGATCGGGATAGATACAGACAGACAGACGTGAAAAATAAACGATAGACACAAAGGATGGATGGACGGATGGATCACAGATCTAAACACAACTCAAATCTTCACAGAGCATTTCATAAAAACAGAAAAGCAAAGATTATGTGTTTTTTGATGATTCAGATGAGTTTTCAGTGACTGGAGTCTTCTATGACTGATGACTTTTTCCCGGTTACTTGTCAAGAAAAAAACATTTCCACACACACACACACACACACACACACACACACAGACACACACACACACACACACACACACACACACACACACACACACACACACACACACACACACACACACACACACACACACACACACACACACACACACACACACAGAGAGAGAGCAGGATGTCAGGGCTAAGACACTGCAGTGATCATTTACAGGAATGTGGTGTGAAATCGCATCATGGAATACCTTTCGCTCTGTAAATGTACAGAATACATACTGCAAGAATAGACCTCCAGCATCACAGAACACACAATTTACAATATTTACATTTAAAGATGCATATTTTCCACCCGTGTCTTACATTGCTTTCTTGTATGACTTTCTTTACACAGTTCCCACACGCTCACGAACACACGGTTACATAAGAGTAAATGTACCATCTGTCTGCAGTGCACCACACATTCTCATACATTCTTGAATGTTTAAACACCACAAATTGTACCACCTGTCCACCAGAACACGCCATCTAGAGCAGTGCCAAAACACACACACACCTAGAAATGGAGAGTGTCACAATAAATATTAGCCAAGAAAAGTAAACTAACTCAGCCTGTCTCCACTAACTCTTCAGGCCATTCTTCGCTGTGCGTGTGTGTGTGTGTGTGTGTGTGTGTGTGTGTGTGTGTGTGTGTGTGTGTGCGTGTGTGCGTGTGTGTGTGTGTGTGTGTGTGTATGACACATTGACTCAGGCTGTACGCTGATGTGTTAACAGCACTGTTGACCCTTTTAGGCATGTTGTTATCACTCTGTCCGATCTGTTTCTGGTCTCTCTGTTAAACTATAGGCCTAATGCAATACTAGTAGCTTATATAGTCTCTATAAATGATTTTTTTTTTAATATATTGCAACTTCAATGTAAAATAGCATTGATGATCTGTTTATCAGTTAATATAATCAAGCATGTTAGTCATATCAATGACATAACCAGGAAGACTCTTGTTGCTAGACTAGTCAACCCTGAACATTGTGTCGCATTTGGATGTTCTTCATGTCTCCTTATTTGCAGTCATTGGGTTGAGGTCAGAGAGAGGGACTTTAATGAAACCTTGTTCGCAGTCTGGAAGTGCTGCAGTCTCTGTGGCGAAATAGACTGTTTGTATATATTATTGATGATTTGTCCCCTGCCCTCTGTTTTAGTGCGCAGGAAAGCAGGTCAGCACCCGCAGGGCTGGCTGACTCATATTTCTGTTTCTTATTACATTCCTATTGCCATTCTTTCATTACTTTTTATTGCTTCTTTCTCGACTACAGAGAAGTCGCAATACTCTGAGACCTCACGCACAACCAGGTTTCTTTTTAGCTCGCTTACTTTTTGAACTCCTAATGTCTCACACTTGTCTTTGCGTATTGTTTTTCCCTGCGACTACTAAATGAAGCTGTTTGTTTGTTGCTTTTGATGAATAATCTCAAATGTGATTCATTACATAAATAGGGCATGGATTTAGTTGATCCTCGTGCCAAATCAGGTAAAGTGCATTTAAACACCCGCTGTTTATTCATTCTGGTTTGTAATAACTGATCCTATCCTGCAGTTTCAGCTATATGACATTACACTTAACGCCACCTTTTGTTTTTGATGATTATATGACGTTGAACAGCAGGACGTAGGGAAAGAGGGTGTCCTCTACTGTTTTGACCCTGTGGTTTTGTAAAGTCTTGGCAGTATTTCAGCACAGTGAAGTGGGTGTAACGGAAACGGGATTAAAACTGCTTGTTCTACGCCGCCATTTAAGTGGGTGTTTAATCCATAGCTTTATGGACTCTCCGCACCGACGGGACATTTTTTCTAGTACTCATTTGCAGAAGTGTTTATCCCTCGACTGCTCTGCTTCTGACTTCAGAATGGAAAAACTCTTTTTAAGAATGGCATTTTAGAAAATCTAATATTTTGTTGTTGTTTTGAAGGCAGCAAGAGAGGGGAAACCAGAGCTAGGTGTTGACTGTTGACGTTTACACACAATATATTTCAGTATAAAATATAGCTAATAGCCTAAACACTAGTTAAATGTTTTGTATGTTACTTTTTGTGCTTGATAAATGTTTTACTATTTAGGTTTTGCTAAAAACAAAACAAAAGGTGTCTACTGTGCAGTTGTATTCAGTGTTATTTTAGGGTTATTTATATACTATTAGTATTATTATATTATTATTTTGTATATTTTATATTGTCCATTTTCTTTGTAATTTTGGTTTTAAGTTTAAGTAATTTTGTTATGTGCTTTTTCCATTTATACTTTCATTTATTTGTATTTAATTTTTCATCATATTTCTTCAACTTATTCATTGATTCTCGAAAGATGGAACATATTTAGAAACATACAAACAAATCTATTAAGCAGAATTTTAACTAGTTCTAGTTCTGAAGAGTCAATGAGCGATATGTTTCACTGAAAATGGTTCCGCTCCTCATGCCAGTGTGATGTTTTCAGTTTTCTGAATTGTTAGATCAATAAGGAAACATGTCAAAAAACACCTTCACTTATGTATAAATGGGAGAATGTTCATTGCAGTACAGTATAGAGACAAATATTGATTACAATAAGCAAACCTGACAGAAGTCACATCTCACAGATTAATCTGAGTGGCATGTGCCCATGCAAAAAAAAAAAGATGCCAAACGCAATTGTAGGGTGTTGCTATACAGCTCCTAATGTGTTTCTGACCGATTGTTATCATATGGTAGTTGCATACTTGCCAAAGTCTTTGCCCTATTTTAACGATGCAAGCGCATGGCCTAAAGCGCATGACACAAGTGCACTTAACTCTTGCTAGTTAAATAACAAAAAAATACTGCGCCTTTGACTTTAGACAGGTTTAAGTTGGTCAATGGCACAGTCCATTTCAGTTGTCTCAAAATAGCAACGCGCCAACAATGTGCCTGAGGATGGCGCGCAAATGGGCGCAAATGAATTTGCTATTTAAACAACATGGCGCAGGACGTGAAAATGATAACTGCGTCAGGCTGAAACTAGCAAAAAACACTTGCGCCGCGCCTGGCGCTGCATTGCACCGAGTGTATAATATGGCCCTTTATGTTTGGTCCCCAAACATGTTATTGTCCGCTTTAATGAGGATGAGGATGAGACTACACTAGATGTAACGTGTACTTCCTGCAAAGTAAACAATATTCATTGTGATGTCACGTCCTGCCTTGTAAAACTTTGTGAGGCTCAGGTTAGGAGCATGTTTTCATTATCGTTCTCTTTACATTGTAAGGTAATATATACATAGTCACTGGCTTTCCTCTCTGTAGAGAGTTTGTGCATCTAAATCCATCCAGGCTTTGCATCATTGGTTTTAATGGAGGAAAGGGTGAGGTGAGCAGAACTCCCACTGCACTCCGGGTCACTCATAATTAGCTGGGCTGCCGCCCCAGGGCCACATAAAAACAGAGCCAGGTTACCTCAATCTTTTTCCATCCGGGCTAATCTTCTCCCAGTGGTGATTTTTAAACGTGTTCGGTGACCCCAGACAAAACACTCCCATAAACTACAAAGCAATATTCCAATGCACTCAAGCATTAAGTCCGATGTTAATATTTTTTTTTTCCAATTTGACTGAAGTTTTTTTTTTCTCCTCTCTTCCCAACGTTCCACTCCAGCCCATTTCAAGCCTTCCAGTCGTCACATTTTCCTGAAGGCAATAGTGGATATCTGATGAATGCATTAAGTTGAATTTTTTTAACATTACATGGTCTATAAAAGTTTAAAAAAAAAGACAAGATAAGATAATGGGGAAAGCTGAAAATGCCTTTTAAGCAATTTTACTGGCAGTTAGAATCTCTGAGTATGAATTTACACATTTTAAATGTTCCTCACTGACATGTTTGAAGTTCCCTTCCTTGCATTGCACGTGAGTAATGCACTTGATCATTATTAGCACGCTGTTTACTTGGCTAATAATAATTGATAGTGTAAAAGCCTCAGAGGAAAATGGCTAATGAGGGTCTTTAAAGGAACATTGTGTCTGTGACATCTTTCATGGATCATGGCGCCTAACGCTGATACATTAAGTGCTAAGGAGATGTCTTGTTTTGCATTTGCAATCATTTGCTGCCCGGGAGATTGAGGGACACTTAAAAGAGAGAGCGAGAGTAGAGAAATACATTTATTTGACGCTGTGGCAACACATGAGACGGATTGCTTTCAGCGGTTGTGAAAACATGGGCGGATTTCATAGAAGGTCACTAATTCAGAGCCAGAATTGTAAGCTTTTACATATGAGGCGCTGTACACCTTCACAGTGGATTAATTGACTCGTCGAAGTTATTAACTTCACAGGTTCGGGCCCTTGAATTAGCAGTCGAGATGAAGAGGCGCACGCTGACTCTTGCAAACATAAAACCTCTCAGGTTGTTCAGCTTCTGTTATCTGGTCACTTTTGGGTGAATGTTTTTCTGTGAATATTCAAGGAATAATTTGTGTTGTTCTGGTGTAAATCAGAGTTTTGCTTGAGCTGTTTCCAAGCTTTTCCTTTTTGATGTGATGTATAATGTGGAAAAACTAGGGATGCGCCAATATAACAATTCCAGCTGGTACTGATAAGCTAATTAAGTATTTGCATGTTTTTTGCCAATATATGTATACATTGGCACAAAAACATGAAAATCATTATGTAGGTATGTAGGGATCGCAACAGTGTTTTATTGCAATTTACATACCTTTGGTTATTTTACAAACATAGTTTGATCTCTCAAGACATATTTGAATCACTATCTGACAGGTATTATATACATATATATATATATATATATATATATATATATATATATATATATATATATATATATATATATATATATATATATATATATATGTTTGATACTGCAGAACAATCACTTGCAGCAGCTTTAATGCTATTATATGTGTGCAGCCAGGTTTCAGCACCTTGGACAGAAGCCCTTATACACATACATATGCTCTTATAGCCTTTTCTATAATGTTCTGGTCTTCGCTTCAGTGCTGTGACTTCTGAGTGTCTCTCTCTCTCTCTCTCATCCATTCATCCACTGGCCTCTCACATTCTGGCAGTGATGTCTTTTATGGTTATTATTGGAAGAGCTTTCTTTCAGAAGCTGACACAATGGCGTGAGTAGCCCCCTGGGAACATTTTCATATCAAGGTTAACTTCAAGTGATTAGGATAAGCAGCTGAAGTTGTTGCCATGGGGATGATGATGGGATGCTGAGCTGTAAAGCATGATAAGTAGAGAGAGGGAGAGAGGGAGAGGTGCGATTGCTCCAAGGATCAGCAAGAATAGAGGTAGATGAGAATGGCCCTAAACTATGTGGCTCCATCAAACTGTGATTGTCTGCCTTCTATTTTTACATGAAATGCATATAATAATTCATTTATGGTCATGGTTGTCATGCAACCAAAAAAAGGGCTCACTCCCTTTTTATATTTCTGAACTTTTTCAATCAAATTTGGAGGAGGGCAAAAAAGTGTATCTGGTGCGTTAAGCCTGAGCGTGTGCATCATGAAACTTTGAACTGAATTTAGACTCTAACATTGGGTTCAGAGGCAAAAATTGGACCTCAAATGAGCAGAAATGTTCTTTGTTCATTTTGATGTTTAATTAGAATAAGTTTGTTTCCATTTTAGTTAGAAGGCTTATAACCAAAAGTGTCTTGGTATCACATAATATTTGATATTAATGCATAAAAGGAAATCCATGAATGAGTGAATCCCATGCATTAGGCAAATTGGTTTGGAATAAAACCACAATGTTACTCGTTATAATTGCCACAGCCTTATTCAGTGCTTCCGTACCCAGTTTTAAATGTCAGCTTATCCTCTTGAAACTTGAACAAAAGCATTATAATTTTAACTGGCCAACAAAATTGTGCTGAAAAGGTCCTCCTGTACGTGCTAGCTCAGTAAGCTGATTAACCCTGCTGTCCAAACTCACATCTCAATCTGTCATGATCAATCTGGCCTTCCAGAGAAAGTCAGCATGCTGTTATTTGGCCGATAAATGTATGTTTGAACCCCCTGCGACGTGTGTGCTGAATGAAATGTTTAACAATGCATGAGTTTGTATCTCCAACTCCAGTCCATAAACAAGACGAACGTATTTACAAGCGGGGCTAATGACATCACTGCTGGCTTGAACTGTGTGGAATAACAGTGTTTCCACTCCCTCGCCCCAGAGGTGCCGTCAGCGGAGAGACTCCGAAACCTGGAGATTGTCCTCCCTGGAGATCTCCCACATTGTGCCCTAGAGCTCTCATTCCGTCGTCTACGAGTACCTCTTCTACCACACTGGAATTAATGAGTCCTCGAGCGGGTCTGTGGCAGCACCATACGCTCTTTTGTTCACACCATACCATCATAATTTGACTTGCGTAGGTGCTAATTTCGCATAACTTGAAAGGCAATTAGGAAAATGCATTCTTATAACTGACAGGGGGGATTAAGGCTAAGCCATGGCGTTACGTGTAGCCTACCGAGACTACTGATTCTTTTTTCTTCTTCTAAATGAAAGCAAGGCCCTATTTGGCAGCACACATTATCGGTCATCATGTTAATACCCACGCCTCGCATTGCCTTCGATGTGTTACTTTTAATTAATCTGGAAGAAGGAATGACAAATTAACACGGAATTGGAAAACACCTTCTGTCAGGCTATGGCGGTGCTGTACTGCTTGAATTATGGGGTCATATGTAGTTCCCCCGAAACGTCTACAGTAATGACTGCATGAACATCTGGGTGGTGTTTTGGGTTGGAGCTTAATACTCTGGGTTGCTGTGACAAGGCGGATTTCTAATTACTGCGATGTCGATGGCTTCACGACTGTACACCCCCCTGCTGTCGGTGACTGCCTTTCATTTTCTGAAAGATGCTTTTATGGGCAATGAATCAATGAATTAAGCGCCATTTTAAACCTCTTAATTTCTTCTTATTGCCCAGAGTTAATGATATTGCTCTCAGTTGAATTGGACTGTTGGTGCCCATGGGGACAAGCACCGTGTCATTTGCATAATCCATGATTTCTGGATCTGACACCCAAGAGATCAGGAATGCTTCCTGTAAAGGAATTGGAAAGTGATGCCTACTTGGAAGGCTCAAGTACATGATTCTACTGTATTTGGTGAAGGGATTATGTGTTTATTTGCTGCTTGTTTTACTACCTTTTCAATATGCAGTGTTGATGTAAGATGTAAAATAGCTTGCAGCGTTCTTCTAGCTCAAAAAGCAGATCATGGCGCTAGCAACGTCAAGGTCATGGGTTCAATTCCCAGTGAAAGATTCCCAGTGAATTCAAAAACAAAACAAAAAAACATTCTAGCAACATAAGCTTGATTTCATATACTGCTGCAGGAATGACACATTTTTGTAGGTCAAAACCCAGAAATTAGTTTTTAGCACTTAGCACTTGGTTCCATTGTTCCAAAGTCAATGGGTTTTTGATGAAACTCCAGAAATAAGGTCTATGGAGAACACAAGCTCAAGATATGTTCATGTTTTTCATGTATGACACAAAAAGCATCAGCAAAAGCTTTTACTTATCTTGCAAATGTAACCCTCCGGTGGTAGTACTGCGCATAGGCAGGCTAAACACCCACTATAGGAGTTATCTAAATCTAGATTCAATGAGGAGGTTGGTTATGTACAAATTATATAGTCAAAAGACTCAATATTTCACTCCAAAGGAAGCACAGGACAATAATTTAAATATTGAATGTAGTTCTTATTCAAATAATTTTCCTTATTCAAAAATTCAATATTCAGTTCAGTTTACACAGCATTAATACCATTGATGTTAACAGATCAACAACAACTTTTGAGATCTCATGAAACAAAATACAAAAAAACTTTCAAGGAAAAAATTAGTTACCCTTGAGTGCACTCAAATGTTTAACTGTCCAACCACCCCTTCAATACTTAGCGTCCATATCAAATCACCCAAATGGAATCGTTGCAGCGCTGTTGGTTGAGGCAGTGGACCAGAAACCCAGGCACCAGGGCGGGCAGAAAGGAATCCAGCTTCAGTGGAAAACACACCAGGGATCCCGGACCAGGAAAAGCCTAACAAAAAAACCAGTCTACACAGAATTGTGCAGAAAATTAACTAATGTTCAACTAAATGTCCTTTTTCCATCTTTCATCATTTAAAAGTCCATATGTTCAATAATACAACTTAAAATAAAAATCAATAAAATGGAATTGGACAAACAAAAGTACAGTATAGCATAGTAACTCAAAATTGGCATACTTGACACAAAACAAAATTATTTCCTTTCAAAATGCATTCTTCATTGTACCAAAATTAGAATTTACAACAAAAATGTACCTGTTAGATAACATCCACAGCTATTGTAGATAGCCAGACTGGTTTTTTGTCAATCCACTGTAACGTTGAAATGTAAACTTTTTTTAGTCATTTCACCAATTTAGTTTCAAGCTAATCAACACAGACTGATAGTTTTCACTCACCGAGATAACTTTGTTTTACAACAGGGGTCATCTATTCTCCAATGTAGTTCAACCTCGAGAATGTATTTCGTTTCTAAATCGATTTAAATCTTAATGTTTACTTCTGCTCTGGCTCCCGTTTTTCCAGGCCTTCTTCTAAGCAAAAACGAATCTAGAAAACCCGCAGAAGAAGAACGATTTACTATGCACTGCCACCTAGTGGCGAACTAGATATTGCACTTTACTCTAGTTGTAAGTGTTTGCATTAAAGATAATTTCAGGACTTAATTGGGGCAAAATTGACAGGGTTACACCCTCCCCCTCTAAACCACATGAGTCCCTGCATGTGCGTTAAATCTGACAAGGTATCTGACGGTCAGGAATAATATCTTGGAGTTTTCCAAAAAACTGACTAAGGGCAAGGATTAGGGGTTTCCCTAGCTCTTCATAAGTGAACTTGCGTGGGGGATGTCTTTCTCTGTGTGAACGTCTGGGCTCACCTTGTTCTTCCCCACAAGTAACTTCTGAGTGCCTCTTAGGAATTACAGGGAATCTGTTCTGAGCATTGTCCACGTCTTGAGCTGGTGTCGGGTATGTGAGCACTGTGCTTTGCAATGTGTCATCTTCTGGAATGTCTATGATGACTTGGTCACTTTGGGTTGGAGACTGACGGACAGCTGTGTTTGTGTCAAGAGATGCAACTGAGTGATCCGGAATCGATGGGGGCTCTGGCAACTTGAACTCAGGAGCCATGGGGTTCAGAGAAGACTGAGAGCCACTGACGGGGATAACTTCAAACTCTTGTACATAGCATTGTCGTGAACTGTGGAGGTTCATTCACATAGTAACCATCATCCTCTTCTTCTCTGTCCGAATATTCACATTCCATCACTTGGTTTTGTCTACTCCTCAGGCGCATTTGAGTATGTTTGCTTTGGTGTGGCACTGAATCAGGAGTAGTCTCAACTGGCAGAAATCCACATGGTAAAAGTAAGTCCCTGTGAAGTGTACGCGGAGGGCCATTTCCTGTTTCTGGCTTGACTACATACACAGGACCACCGTCAATCCGTTTCACAACGATCTGGATGGGCTTTTCCCATTTATCGGCTAACTTATGTTTGCCACGGACGTTGACATTCTTCACCAAGACACGGTCCCCTTCTTCTAATTCAGCAGTTTTTACTTTGGCATCAAATCTGTGCTTATTTCTTTCTCCAGACTTTTTGGAGTTCTCTGCAGCCAGTGCATAACTTTCTTTGAGTCTCTGTCGCAAGTTTTGGACATATTCTGAGTGCGTTGTATAAGTCTCAGTTGGGGGTTTCAGGCCAAGTATGAGGTCAACTGGCAGAGTCGGCTGCCTGCCGAACATCAGCTCATATGGTGAGTAACCTGTTGCATCATTCCTGGTGCAGTTGTACGCATGTACAACAGGCTTCACAAAGTCTCGCCAGTGATGTTTGTCTTTCTCGTCAAGGGTACCGAGCATGCTGATAAGAGTCCTGTTAAAGCGCTCCACAGGATTCCCCTGAGGATGGTATGGGGTGGTGCGCACTTTCTGGGCCCCTATCAGTGAACACAGCACCTTGATTGTGTGGGATTCAAAGTCACGTCCCTGATCACTATGAAGGCGACTAGGGAACCCATAGTAGACCAGGAAGTTTTCCCAGAGAGCTTTAGCAACAGTTCTGGCCTTTTGGTCTTTCGTTGGCACAGCTACTGCGAAGCGGGTGAAATGGTCAGTGATGACTAGTATGTTTCTGATGTCACGGTTGTCGGGTTCAAGGGACAAGTAGTCCATACAAACAAGCTCTAGCGGGTAAGTTGTTTTAATATTCACCATGGTTGCTGCTCTTTGTGGCGGAGTTTTTCTTCTGAAACAACGTTCGCATGTGTGACACTTCTTCTCAACTGATTCTTTCATTTTAGGCCAATAACATCTGGCACGAGCAAGATTGAACACACGCTCTGGCCCTAGGTGACCAACCTCATCATGAAAACCTTTGAGAGCTCTTTCTCTGAATTCCTCGGGTAAGACGAGCTGATGAATTTTATTTCCTCTGTCAAAACACTTCCTGTAAAGGACATCATCAATGAGCTCAAGCTTATCCCACTCCCGAAGGAGCAACTTGACTTCAGGTGACTCAGCTTTTACAGATTTGAAGTGGGGCTTTTGTCTTTTTTTGACCAAGGTGATGACTTTCTCAATTGATGGATCATTTCTTTGTTGTAGTGGGGGCAGCTTCAGGTTCGAATACTGGCATGCTCATAACTGAATGAACATGTGCTGCAGCTTTCGTGCTTCCAAGGTGCTTCTTCATGCGATCCATCTTTGCTGCCCTCCTATCCTCCTCCGTTCTCAGAAGCAATAACAATTCTGGGAATGAGGGGGGATTGGGTTTCCTGTGTTCGAGCTGCAGGCCAATGATCAGACTCTGGTCCCAGCATCCCCTACAGAACTGCCGGAGTAGGTACTTGCCAGACTCTACAGCTGAAACTCCCCCTCTAGTTACGGCTTTGGTGAGGAGAGTCTGGAGACGGCTCAAATAGACAGAGGGCTTTTCACCTGAGTTTTGGTTAGAGCCCAGGAAGGTAGCAAATAGCTCCTCTCCATCTTCAACCA
The DNA here is from genome assembly GCF_051911475.1 of Siphateles boraxobius. Lineage (NCBI taxonomy): Eukaryota > Metazoa > Chordata > Actinopteri > Cypriniformes > Leuciscidae > Siphateles > Siphateles boraxobius. The sequence goes on along the minus strand of NW_027509186.1, from coordinate 14,671,595 downwards.
CTCCAAATGCTGACTCGAGCTGGGTGAGGTAATCTTGAGGGGTTGCATCCGTCCCAAGCGGCTTAACAATGTCCGCTGCTGGGCTGAGGAGGCTCTCCAATATTCTCCTTACTTTCTGTGAATCAGAGACAGACACGTCCTTAAGAAGTAGGTCTACCTGAGTACGCCAGGAATCATAATCAACTTCTCCATTTGGTTTTGGCAGCCGCCCCGAAAATGTACGGATCCTGCTCTGACTGTAGCTGGACGGTGTGGAGTCACTGCGAATGAAATGTTCAACAATAACTTTTTGGACATGAGGTGGGTTAACTGTGCCTTCATCAAGGAATGGGCTCCTTGTAGCAGTAGTTGGGACGTTGCGGGTGACTGCATCAACTGGATTAGCAATATCATTGTTAGTCTGCATATCACAATCTGCACTGCTACCATTTGTGGAGACCGCGACAGGATTTTCAGAGGCCTGTAGCTGAGTATCTGGGCTTTGCGGAGGGGCAAGTTCTATCTGGGGCTGGGCACTCTGCAGTTCACTTTGAAGTGCTTCCCAAAAGCCAGCTTTACTAGTTTCAGCAAGAGAGCTCAATTCAGCTAAACATTTCTGAGCAAGTTCTCGTCCTAGTTCTTCTTGGCATAGCTCACGGACTGTCTTGACACACCAGGTGACTGCTGGATCATTGGGACTGGGCAGGGTACCTAGTTGCATTGGATCGAGTCTGGATATTGTCCGCTCTGCTGTGTATTCAATTAGGGCACGGCCACGGGGTTGCTCTGGGTCGTTGGGAACTCTGACTACTTTCTTAATGTCCCCGTTGACTTTAAAGAGCTCTGTAATGTCATCATCAGAATAGGCTTCGTCTATGCCTGTGACATAAAGACAACTAGGCCCATGCACATTAAACTGATTGCAAAGATCCATTGTGCAATAAACGCGATCTTAGTGTGCTTCAGCTTAGGGTGGAATCTATTTTACACACTGTACCAACCTCCTGGGCTGGCTCGCCACAACTGTAACCCTCCGGTGGTAGTACTGCGCATAGGCAGGCTAAACACCCACTATAGGAGTTATCTAAATCTAGATTCAATGAGGAGGTTGGTTATGTACAAATTATATAGTCAAAAGACTCAATATTTCACTCCAAAGGAAGCACAGGACAATAATTTAAATATTGAATGTAGTTCTTATTCAAATAATTTTCCTTATTCAAAAATTCAATATTCAGTTCAGTTTACACAGCATTAATACCATTGATGTTAACAGATCAACAACAACTTTTGAGATCTCATGAAACAAAATACAAAAAAACTTTCAAGGAAAAAATTAGTTACCCTTGAGTGCACTCAAATGTTTAACTGTCCAACCACCCCTTCAATACTTAGCGTCCATATCAAAACACCCAAATGGAATCGTTGCAGCGCTGTTGGTTGAGGCAGTGGACCAGAAACCCAGGCACCAGGGCGGGCAGAAAGGAATCCAGCTTCAGTGGAAAACACACCAGGGATCCCGGACCAGGAAAAGCCTAACAAAAAAACCAGTCTACACAGAATTGTGCAGAAAATTAACTAATGTTCAACTAAATGTCCTTTTTCCATCTTTCATCATTTAAAAGTCCATATGTTCAATAATACAACTTAAAATAAAAATCAATAAAATGGAATTGGACAAACAAAAGTACAGTATAGCATAGTAACTCAAAATTGGCATACTTGACACAAAACAAAATTATTTCCTTTCAAAATGCATTCTTCATTGTACCAAAATTAGAATTTACAACAAAAATGTACCTGTTAGATAACATCCACAGCTATTGTAGATAGCCAGACTGGTTTTTTGTCAATCCACTGTAACGTTGAAATGTAAACTTTTTTTAGTCATTTCACCAATTTAGTTTCAAGCTAATCAACACAGACTGATAGTTTTCACTCACCGAGATAACTTTGTTTTACAACAGGGGTCATCTATTCTCCAATGTAGTTCAACCTCGAGAATGTATTTCGTTTCTAAATCGATTTAAATCTTAATGTTTACTTCTGCTCTGGCTCCCATTTTTCCAGGCCTTCTTCTAAGCAAAAACGAATCTAGAAAACCCGCAGAAGAAGAACGATTTACTATGCACTGCCACCTAGTGGCGAACTAGATATTGCACTCTAGTTGTAAGTGTTTGCATTAAAGATAATTTCAGGACTTAATTGGGGCAAAATTGACAGGGTTACACAAACTATTCTAAATCAAAATCTACCGGTAATAATAATAAAAAAAGACTGAATGAGTTTTCAGAAGCTTAATGTGGCAAGCTGTGCGAGGCCGAGAGCCGTGAGAACAGATTGTGGCCGGTGGCAAAATTACTAATGAGCGTCACCTGCGCGCCACACTGACCTTGAGGATAAAAGGAGGAGTGACGACAGTGAAGGATGAGAGAGGACCAGGCCTGGACTATATATTGTGTTTTTATAATGTTTATATGCGGCAGTCGTCCATTAGGGGCTGCTGCTTTACTTTTGTTGTGTTGTTTGTTTCTTTTGATATCAAATATTGATTTTACACTCACTTAGTGATGGCGACGTTGAAGTCTTGCGACCGTGGAGTAGTTCATTTATTGCCCACGTTTAGCGTTTTACTTCTGCCGATTTGTATTTTGCCTTTAAAATTCATAGTTGTCCATTTGTTAAGATTATTATGATGAACAAAACATGTAATAAGTAATATGTCATCACTGCAGTGCTCTATTATCCAAAAGGGGGCGCTATAGGATGCATTAGTTTAAAACCTCTTCTACAGATAGTTTTTACTTCCACCATGTACACCCACCTCCGGGCATGTTTTGGTCTTTCCTCTATACCTCCAGTCCAAGACTTCTTCCACATAAAAGAGGTATTATAAAAATAGCAAGGATAAAGATATTGCCATATCCTTGTGCAATGTCTTTCCTTCTCCTAATGGCGTCCAGCTGGGGCAGGTGTTGCACATTGATATGGTGTTCATCAGCTATAAGTGGAGGCAGGGCTCTGGATTCCCATCAAAATTTCACATTCTAAAGAACAAGCGACTGGCCTAGATGTTCTGCACTCATCCACAGCTTTAGTATGCTTTCAGCCTTATAGAAATGTAAATCCAACCACAGTGGGGAGGAGAGAGGTGACGAGCTCAGTAAGAAATACTCCAGATGAATGGAGTATTTTTTCACTCGTTTATCCTTCCCGTCTCTGCTCAAATCTAGCTTTGGGGAGCTTTCGGATAAATGGGCTTACTTGGACGATTTAAATAGGCGTTAATGTAGTCAGCGTTTTTGAGATGGGGGTTTGTGTGCCAGATTGATGGGGAATTGTGCTGAGAATCAAGTTGGCGTAAAATGCGGGATCGTCGAACTGATGCGCAGCATTATTCCTGGGGTTGGACTCGATTTTGTTTGCTCTTAGTTGTCGAAAGCATTTCGGAGTACTGGGAAACTATATTGGAGTTTCATTCGCTCAAAGATTTACGAAGGAAACAGTTGCAACTGCTAATTCTGTCCTTGTATTTGCATAAACTCTCCATATTTGAACCACGTCCCACATTGCGCTTTGTTTCCCTATATTTATGTATGTGTGTGTCCTGGTGTGACGGTGCTCCACAGTGAATTTAATTTGCCAAAGAGCACTCGCTTAAAGAGCTCCCTGAACAAACAAGTTAGCAGAATTTACGCTTGCCTGATGTCAAATTACACCACCAAACGAACCTAACCTGAGCGGAGAATAAATTGCACCCTGTTGCAGTGTGTGTACAAACCATGTCCTCTTTCCTCTCCTCCCTATTGCTTGTTTTCATGTCAGCTCTCGTATTAAAAATACATTTTGCACTCCTCTACCTCACGCCACTTGGAAATGACTCGGGCCTTGAATGATTTATGCAGATATTGATTTCACTGTTAAACGTGAGATTAGATGCATAGCTCCCGACGCTATTTATCAAATACATTGGCATCTAATTAAATTGTCAGCTCTAGTTTTATGCCGGTACACTTCTATGAAATATTAAAGCTGGCTCTGAGATTATTGTGGCCCCGGAGCAGACGTCTGTACCTGAAAAATTATTTTTACATGCAGAGGAGAGGATGCTGGGAGGTTTGGATTATTAGACTAATAAGAGCAAAGGTTGAAGGTGAGAAAACGTGTTTGTTTTGCCGAAACGCTGGCTAACTAAATCTTAACAACCTCGCCTGCGCATTGCCTGAAACCTTTGGTGATTAATGTGTTTTTCATTCCAGACAATCATACAGGTCACCTCATTTGTTCCTTTTTTAATTCTTTTGCACTAGTATAATTAGCTATTTACCTTTTGACAAGTTTTGTTCCACTTTTTTGTGAAAATAAGTGAAAAAAATAGACAAAATAAGCTATGTTCACACTGTCAGTTGTTGGGATTGACAACTGCGTTTACTTAAAGGTATGTCCGTTCACTCAACTTACAGCAGAGTCTCAAAGACTGTCTTTATGAATGAGCAATGAGAGTCAAACCCGTATTCTCTTATCAGTAATCATAGCGACAGTGACCAAAGTAAACATGGTGACATCCATAAAACTGAAAAGTCTTATTGCTTTTGATACGAAAAGATTCAAGTGGAGCCTTGAGTTCATCCGTCAAATCTTAATTTACTGACCGCAGCTTTTATATCTGGGTGTAAAGTGGAGCATTTGAGCCACGCACACTGTAAACAACTTAGAAAGGTAAGTTACCTGGTTTCCTTAAAATTTTAAGTTTATTGAAATTCAAAATTTGGGTTAATATAAAGGAGATTGGTTCCATAAATAGAAACTAAAAATATTATGTTATCTGAACCACATTAATGAAGTTAATTAAGTTGATTTGACAAAATATAAAAAGTTGTATTAACAAATCATAAAAAAAAAAAAAATGTTTTACAGTGTAGAACACAAAACTGACAGAAGCAGCTCCGGTGGAGAACAGAGACTGTATCTTAAACCTTCATATGACACACAGCTCATATCTCCGTCGCTGTAAGTTACCGAGAGTGAAACCACACATTCAAACCCGCACTGTAGACACGTGTTCGTGCAACACATAGCAACTCTCTTGCACTGTATACACTGTATGACTGAATATTTCGGTTCAGTTCACACAGCACAGGTTTTACCAAGAATGCGGTAGTGAGTCTTCGGGTGTGAATTCGGTTATAGAATGCTGTTGTCACTCTCATAATTAACCGTATTGTGTGTGAAGGTAACCGTATTAAGGACTCAAATACTGTGAGAACGTGTCCTTGCACTCATATTAAAGATACATTTTCTTGTAAACAAGTCTTAAAGGGGACCTATTATGTCCTTTTTTCAAAGTTTTGATTTTGTTTTTCAGGGTCTACTAGAATAGGGTTTCATGCTTGTATGCTCAAAAAGCACATACTTTTTTTCCCGCATATTTGACATTGTTTTCCCTGTCTGTCAGTAATGCTCTGTTTAGTTCCAGTCTCTATGAAGCCCCTCCTTCAAAAAAGCGTGCTCTGTGCTCTGATTGGTCGGCTGCACCAGTGTGTTGTTATTGTTCAAACGCTTTGCGTGTTTCAGAAATGTCACTCCCCCAACCATAACTGTGAGTTTCAACACACTAGTAAGGCAACTCAACCAGGCCTCAACCCTTTATTCTGTGTATGCCAGTTTGGAGGGAATTATTTAAATGAGGAATATTGTGATGTGTTCGTTCCAGGAACAAAACTCAAGATTACAATGAAGGCGTTTCAGGGAGTTCAGAAACCGTGCGTACTTATATGGTGAATAACTCCCTTTGGAGTGACTTTGTAACTTTGCAGACCTTTATCATGCTCGAACAGCAACATTACACACTAAAGAAAGCTGAAAATGTAAAAAAAAAAAAAAAAAAAAAAAAAGGAGCAATAGGGTTCTTTAATGTCTTATGCTATGTTGCTTCCAAATTCAATTTAAAATTGTATGTATTTTTAGATATTTTAACTTGAGAACTAGAAAATACAGTTGAAATATTATGCTTTTTTTCTAGTGAATACATCCGTGTTCAGCTTAGTGAGGGTGTATACTGCCAGCCTTAAACATCTATATTTCAGCAGCGACCGCTATCCCTTGTGCAATGCTCATCATCTGTTTCGGCAGAGGCAAGATCTTCTGGCTCTTTCCGTAACTTAAGCCTGACCCAGATTCCCTTATCTGCCAGTGTGAGAGCGCTTTGGACTGGGTGGGGCCATGTTATCTCTCTTCCTTGCGTGTGCCTTTGATACTTTGCAGAAAAAGCACGGGCACACAAATAAACAAACAAACAAGGGGACAGACAGACAACAAACAAACACACACACACACACACACACACACACACACACACACACACACACACACACACACACACACACACACACACACACACACAGTGCTCATGCTGAGATGTGTGTTTCATTGCAGAAAACAGCTCTTTCACCTGCCCTGAATGCATGAACACGCCGGCCAACCTGCGTTCTGTTTTTTTGACAAACTATACGTTATCTGTTCCTTTCCATGGCGCATACCTCTTTTTAATGAGCACTGGAGCAGAACACAATTTACTTACATGCCACACACAATTTACTTACATGCCACACGGCTTGCGTTTGTACTTTTCTCTCTCGCTCACTTCCCGACACACTGGTGCATAAGTGTGCGATGTGCTGGGTTTGTAATTTTCCACTGAACCCATGTTCGTTTAGCTGATGCTAAGACTCTGTGTTTTTTGCTGTATGGCTGATTCTTGTTCCCCCATGGCACATTTATCATTTAGAGCTGATATGAAGAATTAAAGGCCGATGTGCATGAGGCCACAGAAATGTGGGATCCTGAAACATCTTTATTGCAATTACGACTTAAAAAGAGACTATTTTTAATCCGTCAGACAGGAAAGCGTTTTGCAGTAGTGGATATATCGTGTCTGGGTGGAGAAACGGTCAGCTGTTTAATGATACAATTAGAGATGTGCACAACTACATTTTTTTAAATGGGTGGTATAATGCCCTTTTTTCAGAATATGTAAAACAAGTCTTTGTTGTCCCCAGAGTGTGTGAAGTTTTAGCTCAAAATACCTCACAGATATTTTTTACAGCATGTTAAAGTTGTACCTTTTTGAGGGTCAGTAAAAAAACGCATTGTTGTGTGTGGCCCTTTAAATGCAAATGAGCTCCTGCTCCCGTCACAGAGGGAGGTGGAGCTTCAACAGCTAGAGTGTGTGTGTGTGTGTGTGTGTGTGTGTGTGTGTGTGTGTGTGTGTGTGTGTGTGTGTGTGTGTGTGTGTGTGTGTGCGTGTGCGTGTGCGTGTGCGTGTGCGTGCGCGTATGTGTGTGCAGCCGGTTACCTCATGCAGACAAGCACTAAAATGTCAGAAACTGTTCTGCCTTTTATGTTTAAACTGGAGTCAGACCATGATGGAGAGACTCAAGAAGAATTGACAACATGTAGAATGCAACAGGACGTTTCTGAATGGTTAGTTGATGATTTTATTTTGCTGATGTGGAGTTAACTATCTTCAATTAGCTTATTCTGTCAAGATAATTTATAAAATCGTTAATGTGGGAATTGTTGTAAGATGCCTACAGAGTGACTTGCTATTGCATTTGTTACGTACTGTATTGCATGTGAAAAGACGGATGTCACTAACCCAGGAAGAATGTCGTGCAGTCCCTACCAGCTGCTTGTAGTCCTTAAAAAAATGAGTACTTTAAAAGCAAATATCCTCTTTTACTTTGAAATTTGGGCGTTGTAACTTTGCAGATGTTGTTTATGCTCAAACAGTAACATTACACACTAACTAAAGTAATAAAAGTGAAATCCTAATCAAACACCCCTTTAAATTGACTAATCTCGAAATTAACTAATTGGTCTGTAAAAAACAGTGTACAGACACATTTACATCAGGGTCATGTGAGATTCAGATGCAAAGAATATGTCTGGCAAATAAACCTTAACTTTAAGGCTTTCTATTTTACTTCCAGCTCAATGTTTGTGTTTTTGTTGTTGTTGTTTTTCTACTACTACATGAAAATGGTCTGTCTGTTTGTCTGTCTGTCAATCTATCTGGCTGGAAGTCTGGCAAATAAACCTAAACTTTGAGGCTTTTTTATATGTTTTTTTTTTTCCAGAACTCAAAAGTTCTCTCAAAGTTTCAGCTTTTTTTTCAACGTTTTTTTTCCTGAAAAAAATGTTTCCTGAAAATGTTTCCTGACTCGCTCCTCCAAAACACTCCAAACTGACTCCGTAATATTCAGATCTGGGGACTATGCAGGCCATGGGAGATGCTCAACTTACCTTTCATGTTCATCAAAACACTCTGTCGTTAATCTTGCTGTGTGTATTGGTGCATTATCATCCTGATACACGGCCCCAGCTTCAGGGTACAATGTTATGGTCCTTCAGAATGGTCCTTGGCAGTGATGCGTCCAAGAACAGTAGAGAATGGGTGAACTCTCCCGGATGTGTGAAAGACAGTGGACAAGGTGGAATTATGAGAGTACAATATTATGTTTTACATTGTCCACAGCCCAAGATTTACTCTGCTGGCACCATTGAAATCGACATTATATATCTGTAGCAGCTCGACCATGGATATTGACTGTGTGGTGCAACTCCTGACATGCAGTTTTGGTGGAAACGGGAGAGTCAGGGTGCACATTTAATTCTGCTGTGAGTCGGGGCAGCTGTTGTTTTATGTTTTTTTGGATACAATCCGGGTTAGTACCTGGACATCCCTTTCAGACAGCTTCCTCTTGCGTCGACAGTTACTCCTGTTGGATGTGGTTCGTCCTTCATGGCTACCATAGCCCTACCATAGCTCTCAATAGACCACAAATACCCCTTTTCCACCAAAGCATTTTGAGAGCCGGTTCGAAGCCGGTGCCTACTCGTGAACCAGTTCTTTGTGTTTCGACAGCCAAAGAACCGGTTCTCGGCCAGGAAAACTGGTTCCAAAGCGGCACCAACTCTTTGCTGGACTAGAACCAGAGAACCGTTCTTTTACCACGTCATGCTTACGTCGGGGGCTGGTTTAGATGTGTTCTAAACATCTTTTCTGACCGCAAAACCAGGAGAAACATTTGCAGAAACACGATGTAGTCCGCCATTGTAATTGTTATGCTTGAAGTTGGCGCAAGCTTTTCTAGCTTTTATTTTATTTTATTGAAAACATTATGTAAGCAAAGAAGAAAACAGTCACAATATAGAATAAATAAATGGAAAGAAAGAAAAGAAACAAGACAGGTACATAACTAATCAGAACAGATTACATATCAAAGGAAAAGATTAAAAGACTTACATATTTCAATTGTTTTTAAAGCCTTCTTGGTACACGAGTTAGAGATAATCCCAAAGTAATGTTGTACTTGCAAGCGTTTCTAGCTAAGACGTATAGCAAGGTACACAGTGACGTAACAACGTCGTTCGCTGGGCGCTCTAGTCAGTGGAAAAACAAACCGGTTCTGAGAAGGTTCGCAAGTTGAACCAACTCCGAACCATATTTAACTCAGCACCAGTTCCGAACCAGTTATTTTTTTGTGGAAAAGGGGTAAAATACTTGCTGTCCTGGTCACAGATGAGCCAGAGAGATGCGTTTAAAACAATTTTTACTCTTTTGAACTCTGATATGTCTCCAATTATCTTCTATGGACTGCAATTTTGTACCTGTGCTATTGCTCTACTAATTCAACCTTCACACCCTCCTCTTACTGATGGAATGTAAAATCAGTGAAGGCTGGCATGAAACCTCCTACACTATTGCCACTACTACATTATTACTCCTACACTGGCCAGTGTTTCAGTTTCATTGTCCAACCACTGTGTGTGTGTATATATATATAAATATATATATATATATATATATATATATATATATATATATATATATATAAACAGAAATAAACTAGCATTAAACACACCAATCATCACTTGTTGACGAACTAAACTTCTATCCCTAGACACAGTGGGTTTGTTTTATAACAGATGCATGTCTTTTTTTTACACTAAATCTGTACTGTGACTTGGCCAGTGCTCAGTATCTGTCTGGGAATGCTTGTGTAACCGTGTGTGTGCCCAGATACCTCTGACTTTCTGACAACAGATCAGAAACACCAACATGTCTCATGTCACACAGCTCATGTGGCTCAGAGGGAGAAGCAGATGCCAATCAAACACACACTCTCTCTCTCACTCTCTCCAAACACACATATACACACATTTTGTCTCTACTTTAATGACTTCCATACCCAGAATGCACTGCTGCTGTTCTCTGTAATGAGTGTCTCTGAGAGGCTGGGACAGGCCGGTTGCTGTCTCTATATAAACATCCTGTGGTCTCTCACCTTAAAGTTTGTGGAGGAAAACAATCCACATACAGTGAAACAAAACTGCAAAAAGACACCATGATGCGTGCACATTTAGTACAGATATTTGCAGTGACATTTCCCGAACTGGATTTTAGAGTACAATAGCGTAAAACTTTGTGCGTGTTTTGTCAAAACACATCACAGTGTATTGCAGAAGATGATCTCAATGTGGCAAATTCAAAGGGTAATCAAATTCCCAGACAGCAAACAAGGTAATTAAATTTGATAAGATGCTATTTTTTTTTCTGCCCTTTGAGAAGGTTGTAAGCTGGAAGAGACGGCTGTATACGTGTGTCTGAGCTGAGATCTGTCTGAACTCATTTAGGTTAATGAGAAAGAAAGTGTTCCAGATGGACTACATTTAGCGACGTGCTGATTTTGCGTCGGGTATACAGGAGCGGTTGAGTCTCTGAATAGCTGTGTTCACACACAGAGGCAGAATATGCTTGTCAGTTACTGTTAGCGCTGTTTGCGGTGCTAAATATGGCTCTGTTCATACACAATATTTACTACAGATTTCTGCAAAATGACTTGTACTTAAAATTTAAGAGTGAGTTTGGTTGACATGCACTGTAGAAACACAGTCTTGTCTTTAACTTGACATGAGGCATGTTCATCATTGCTGTTAAACACCAGTGTTAATGCTGTTAACCTCTCTCAGGCTATAAATCGGAGTCTTGTCTAGATAAAGAGTCTGGGAATGAGTTGGAGAGCGAGACGTGTTTGAACCGAGAAGAAAGAAACAACAAACCTGGTTTAAATAGTGTTGAACACATATTTAAACCCTAAAGAAAGTTTCAAAGTCTTTTTAATTCACTATTGTTTTTCTGTTATTACGGTTACATGCTTTATTCAAGGATATTGCAAGTTTGGATATTGCAAGTTTACTGATCTTTGAGACAATGTTTAATCTAATCGGCCTATTTAGAGGAACATTTGAGCATCACAGTGTTGGTAAAATGCGGTTATCAATCACAAATGCATGTCAAGAATCTGTATGTCGAGAAGCTCAACTGAATGAGATTCTTTAATACGACATTGATTTTAGACACTTATGTAATGTATAAAACATTATAAATCAAGTCTCCTGCATGTATACGTTTGGCTCTAACCAAGTTTCAAAAGAATATGGGCTTTTAACTACATGTTGCTTTAAAAACAAGCCATGTGTAAAGCTTCATCTGCAAACTGCTATTATATGCCAGCGTTAGCCATCAATATATCATTGTTTTACATTTTTTTT
>NW_027509186.1:14595000-14655000 GCF_051911475.1 Siphateles boraxobius | reverse complement strand
CCGAGGCTATCAGGCTTCTAAAGGGTGGTCCCCTCCGGGGTAGGGATGGTTTTTGAGAAAATCGTTATTTTAAAAGAGAATCCTCCGAGGAGGGCCATTGGAACTAAGTTATTTAAAGGGAGGCAAGGACTGTCATCTCTAATAAAGCTTCTGAGGGCTCCTTCGGGGCAGGGACGGTTTTGAGAAATCGTTTCTCCTCGGCGCCCTCTGGGGTGCGACTCTCTGAGGAGGGTCGCAGCGCTGCCAGTTCGGTTGTTCCCTGCCGGTTCGCCGTTCAGGGCACCGAGGTGTCAGCGTCCCCATACGATCCTCCGAGGAGGGTCGTAGAACGGTCAGTTCGGTTGTTCCCTGCCGGTTCGCCGCTTCAGGGCACCGTACTGACTGTTCAACCAAATCCAGAGGCCAGTCTTGAGAGACTGGTTCCCCTAGTAGAATTTCTGGCAGCGTGGAAACTACTGCCACATATTTCTCGGTGGGTCCTGCACACTATAGAAAAGGGTTCAGAATTCGGTTCTTGTCCGCCCAGATTTCTAGGGGTCCTCCCCACTGTGGTGGACCCCGAGCAGGCTTTGGTTATGGAGCAGGAAGTACTGACACTTCTGCAAAAGGAGCTGTAGAAGGGGTTCCTCCTCCCGGCAGACAGTCAGGGTTTTACTGCCATTACTTCATTGTTCTGAAAGAGGATGAGGGGTTGCGTCCTACTCTAGACCTGCGTCAATTAAACAGCATATTATGCTTACGCTAAATATGATTGTGTCACAGATTCAGTCCGAGGACTGGTTTGTCACAATAGACTTAAAGGACGCTTACTTATCTATCCATCCTCATCACAGGAGGTTCCTGAGGTTTGCTTTCAGGGGCGAAGCATACCAGTATCGGGTTCTTCCATTCGGCCTAGGTTATCACCCCACACCTTTTACAATATGCGTGGATGCAGCTCTGGCTCCTCTGAGATTCCAGGGCATTCGCGTATTAAATTATATCGACGATTGGTTGATTTTTAGCTCAGTCCGAGCTTTTGGCAGTTCAACATCGAGATGTCGTTCTGTCCCACATAAGGAGGTTGGGGTTGCGGCTCAACACCAAAAAGAGTGTACTCCTCCCAGCTCAGAGGACCACTTTCTAGGTGTATTATGGGATTCGACAACAATGCAAGCACGTCTGTCTCCTGCACGTATTTCTGCGATTCTCACAGCCGTAAAGAATGTAAAACTAGGTCAGTCACTCACTGCAAACAGTCTCTGAGACTGTTGGGGCTCATGGTAGTTGCGTCTAACGTAGTTACTTTTGGCCTTCTGTACATGAGACCCCTGCAGTGGTGGCTCGGGACCAAGGGGTTTTCTCCGAGGGGAAATCCGTTTTCGCATGATCAAGGTCACGCGGCTATGCCTTCGTGCCTCGGTCATGTGGAAGAAGCCTTGGTTCCTCGCCCAGGGCCCAGTGCTGGGTGCTTCTTGTTGACGCGTCACGCTATCGACGGATGCTTCCCTCACAGGATGGGGGGCGGTCATGAGTGGCCGCTCGGTGAACGGCCTTTGGCTGGGGCTCATGGCAGTTGCGTCCAACGTAGTTACTTTTGGCCCTCTGTACATGAGACCCCTGCAGTGGTGGCTCGGGACCAAGGGGTTTTCTCCGAGGGGAAATTCCTCCGAGGCTATGCCTTCGTGCCTCGGTCATGTGGAAGAACCTTGGTTCCTCGCCCAGGCCCAGTGTTGGGGGCTTCTTGTCGACGCATAATGCTATCGACGGATGTTTCCCTCACAAGTCGGGGGCAATCATGAGTGGTTGGTCGGCGAAGGGTCCGGACAACACACTGATGGTCTCGTATATCAGAGCAGATATCCTGTTGAGGCAGGGGCTGTGGCCCGGGGAATGGAGACTTCACCCCGAGGTGGTGGAGCTTCTTAGGGACAACTTCGGTCAAACTACAAGTCGACCTTTCGCATCGCTTGTACAATGCATTGCCCTTGTGTTTCTCCCTCACGCATCCAGCTCCGCTTGGACTGGATGTAATGTAATAGGTGTGGTTGCCACTACACCTATACGCTTTTCCCGATATCTTTGCTCCTGGGAGCTCTGGAGTTGTGGATACTGTGGGCTCGGCCTCTGAGGGGGCCCAGCTCATAGATTCAGGTTTCTCGACCGAGGTCGTGGAGACCATACTCCAGTCTAGAGCTCCCTCCACGAGAAGACTAATATGCTGTTCTCTGCCTGGTGCAGAGAACGCCTTCTGAATCTCGTTTCTGCCCTTTTTGGTACAGTACTTGATTTCTGTAATGAATGTTTCTTTGCTGGGCTATCTCTGAGGAGAGATCCTTAATTTCGTCTTCTCCGTGGTACATGAGGCTGAGGCCTGCACGTACTTGGATTTGCACCTGGTTGGTGGTAGTATTTCTTCACCCCAGATCGGGTTGTATTTCTAGGTCCCTACTAAATGTGCGGTCATTTGTGCTCCAGGCCTTCTGTCCTCCACCTTTAATACCCCAGATCAGGAAAATCTTAAATCTGTTATGCCCTGTCCGGGCTTTGGATGCTTAGGTCCACAGAGCTGCTCAGTGGCGTTTATCAGAACAATTATTTGTCTGCTTCGGGTAACCTAAGATAGGTTGCCCTGCATCTAAACAGATAATGAGCAAGTGGGTAGTTGAGGCTATCTCACTTGCTTATGAAGCGGCCGGACAGCGTTCACCTGTGGCTGTTCAGGCCCATTCTACTAGGAGTATGGCTGCATCTAGGCTTTAATTTCGGGTGTTTCCCTTCAGGATATTTGTAATGCGGCAGGCTGGTCCTCACCTCATACATTTGTCAGATTTTATGACCTACACCTCTCCACTCCCGGGGCTAGGTTGCTTGCTTCTAGAGTGCGCAAGGACTTCACACAGAACGGGCATTTGTCTTATGGCGTAGTGGGTATGGGGTTCCCACCGCGTCTCAACGCAGCTCGAGTTCCCTTGAAAGGGAACGTCTCAGGTTACGTATGTAACCCTGGTTCCCTGAGAGGGAACGAGACGCTGCGTTCTCCCGCCATACTTCCTGCATGCCCTGATCGACTTGCTTCAGGCTTTTTCAGAAGCTGTCGCGGTCTGTTTTCTGGTGTGCTTTATAGGTTCCTGGTCTATGACGTTACCGCCTATGACGTCTCGCTCTTCCATTGGACTGATTATACACGTGCTTCACGACGCAATCACGCAGAGCGTTCCCACCGCGTCTCAACGCAGCGTCTCGTTCCCTCTCAGGGAACCAGGGTTACATACGTAACCTGAGACGTTTTTTTCATGATTTTCTGATGAATAGAAAGGTCAAAGAAAAGGTGTTTTATATATATAATATATATATATATATATATATATATATATATATATAATAAAAAAACATTTTAAATAAAATTTTGTAACATTAAAAATGTCTTCAGTGTCACTTCTGATCAATTCATTGCATCCTTGCTGAATAAAACTATTAATATCTTTGTTTTCTAATGTGTATATATAAATATGTATATAAAAAGATACACTATATAAAATCACAAAAGTATATATAGTTTAAACCATTGCTTTATAATTACATTATATAAATTATATATAATAAATAATACATAATTATGGCTTACATTACTTTGTCCCACTGACTCTGGGAAAATTATGTGAAAGCAGTTAAAACTGCCCTTTATCAAGACTAATTTCATAAATGGTTTGAAACAAAAAAATATAGGCCTCTGACTATGCAATAAACACATTAATTGCGCCATTCTTTTCGGTTATTGGATGTTTGCATGGATGACTGTGTAAAGCCGGGTTCACTGTACGATTTAGGGTACGATTTTGCCATCTCCGACAAATGTGGAAAATCCAAAAAGATTCCTCTGATCCTATAGGCCAAAATCTGTCTTTGAGTGTTAGTTTGACATCTCCGCAGACAGCCGATTAATGACCATTGTGATTTACCTCTGATAAAATTCTGGAAGTGTCAGAAGATTTGAGCCATAGTCATACAGTGTGACCTCTCCTACAACAACTGTCAAATCAAAAACTAATAGGAGCACAGAACCCTGATGACACAATCACTGAGACAACAACAAACCACACACACATTTTCTCTTCAAGAAAAGCCATGATCAAAATTAACACTAGAGATTGATTTTGTTTGCTAACCACCATTTCAATCCCACATGTAAATGCAGCTCACAGTCACTGAACGTGTCACGGCTTGATGATGTAAAACTCCGGAGGGTATCTAACCTAACGCATCTTGAATGTCGTACAGTCTGACATTAATGACAACTGAGATCTTACAGTGTGACAATAGCTTACAGCGGGGATCGTACAGTCTGACATGCAACAGTCATAAAGGACTATTAGAAATCATACAGTGTGCATCAGGCTTTACACTTTAGGGGCCTATTTTAACGATATAAGCGCATGGTCTAAAGCGCACGGCGCAAGTGCACTTAGGGCATGTCTGAATCCACTTTTGCTAGTTTAAAGACGGGAACAAAAGGTAGGTGCGCCCGGTGCATGGTCTAAAAGGGTTGTCCCTATTCTCTTAATGAGTAATGGGTGTGTTTTGGGCGTAACGTGCAATAAACCAATCAGAGTCTCTTCTCCTTTTCCTTTTAAGCCAGTTGCGCTCGCGCCATGGCGGATTCACTACATTACATTGCGGAATTTTGCAAGCAGAAAAACTGAACACTTCTCCAGAGAGCAAACACACCTCGTTTTCAGACCAGCACGCCAATGGGCGCACAAATTGGTGCAAATGCATTTGCTATTTAAACAACGTGGCGCAGGATGTGAAAATGATAACTGCGTCAGGCTGAAGCTAGCAAAAATGCTTCAACTCCAATATCAATATCAAGTAATCAGTGTTTTGTTGTATGTAAACACACTTGTTAATATTAGCCAAGAGTATTTTTTCACTGAATCTTTGTGATCAATCACAACTGATGTCAGTGAAGGTTATGGAGATGATTTCAATTAGAATTTTGGACGTTTAGTGTATTTTTGTCTGTGTGTCTTGCCTGTACAGCTTATCTCAGCAGCTGTCGTTGTGCTGTTCTCTGTCATTTCTTCTCAGTTCCCCCCTCTCTCTCATTTTATGCTCCCTTGTGCTGGATATTATCCTCAGGAGCTATGGAAATCTTGACCCTGTGCTCTCAAACACCTCACCCTGTCACTACCCTGTCCTCTCTCTCATCCACCTCTCCTCTTATTGGAGAAGTCCCGGGCTGGAAGGCCTGCATGCACGACTGCACCCCTGACGGCTGACAGGCTTTTTGGGCTTTTATCCGTCATTGTTGCGTCTGTCTATTTTCCTCCTCTCCTCTCTCCTTCTCTCCTCCTGTCACACCGAGTTCAAGCTGCCACCTCCTCCTGTAATCCCGCTCTCCAGAAACCCGTAATTGAGCTAGAGATTCACGCAGGGATTATTGCTGTGATTTGAGGAAGGGGATAGTGCCAACATTCAGGGGAATTGTAGACAGACTGAGGCATTTCAGGGCTGAAAACATGAAAGCAGGAGGGTGAAAAGGAAGAGTGGGTAGATTTTGCAATGTATCCAACACACACACAAAAAACGCTCCCCTTCAAACCCCTAGTTTGACATGCTCGATACTTTAGTGCATGATGCAGACAGCCGAATAAATCTATATATGTCTCTGAGTGCAATACTCATAGGAATGAATACAGCCTTTAGAAGGTGATTATTTCACTCCGATGAAACACCGGAGAGCAATTTGTCTGTTTCCAAAGTGACTTTGTTTATCCTTCGTGTCACTTTCTCCACCGCAAGATTTTGTACATATGGTGTACTTTTCAAGGTTTTGCTTGAAGATATATCCGTTTAGGCCAGTAGTTTGGTTTGATTGAAAGCGCTCAACAGTGTCGACTACATCTGTGTCTTTGAATGAGCGTTCGCTTCGTTCCGTCCTTTTGATGAAGCTGCATTGTACGCCAGCAAAAGTGAAGGTTAATATTTTATACCGAGGGTCACTCCGTTGCTTTGATCAGGTATCAAAAGACTTAGAGTTAAAAACGGGTGTAAAATTGAAGGTCCCTCGATGTACTGACGATTCCTGTTCAAGAATGTTCACTTCCATTCAGACTTCTTCCTTAAAGAAATTACGTTTTATTCAGCAATGATAGATTAAATAATTTTATAAGGTTACAAACCATTTTTATTTCAAATAAATGCTTTTCATTTGAAATTTCTATTAATCAAAACTTTCTGACAAAAATACTGATATGGTTTCCGCTAAAATGTTAAGCATCACAACTATTTTTTACATTGTTAAGAAGAGGAAATGTTTCTTGAGCATCAAATCAGCATATTAAAATGATTTCTGAAGGATCATGTGACATTGAAGACTGCTGAAAATTCAGCTTTATCATCACAGGAATTATTTACATTTTAAAATATATTCAAATAGAAAATATTCATTTAAAATTGTTCTAATATTTCACAATATAATAAGAGACCTCTTTTAAAAAAAACATTATGAAGACCAAACTTTGTAAGGCTAGTGTATGCAGTGTTGCATTTTTTTAATAACTGCACAAAGGTTTAATAGTGGTCAAATGTAATTGAATAACATGAACTTGTAAATATAATATTATTCATTGTTTATTTTATTCATGTCAATTGCAGTTGCAGTTTATCACTATATGAGCTCAATAACCGATTCATTTTTTGGACTCGGAAGAGGTACATTTGTTTATTTATTTTTTTTAAATATGAAGATGACATTTTCTAACCATGTTAAGATTGTCAAAATACACATGGTTCTTTTTTTTTAACAAAAATAAATTAAGAAATTTAGCCATTTAAAATAAATCGTTAGACCTTTTGCGTTTGGGTCTATGTATCAGTTCGATTTGTATCAAATTACTCCAGTAAAATACATTTTAATATATTTCAGACTGTTTTGATTAGTTATAAGTTAGTCATGTTTCAAATGAATGTAATTAAATCCACTGAATTCAGTGGTTCAAACTGGTAATTTTCATATTATATGTTCTTATAAATTTAATCTAATGATATATTAAAATACAGTTTCGCTTACATATTGATAAAAATATATCTTTTTCCTGCACCACACTGGTTTTTGCTGTAGTTCTTAAAAATGTGAAATTTCAAAGAATTTCTCAATTTTTGAGTAATTAAAATGGGGTTAATGAAGTAATAGCATGAAAACATTCTGCATTCACTCATTAATGAGATATTACTGATTAGATACAATGTGATTTTAGTTGAAAAATATTAAGTTATGACTGTTTTATAAGCTTACATTACACTGGGTCCAAACAGACCCTTGAATGCAAAAGTTGGACACAGTTTTTAAGGCATTAGGAGGGTTAAATATCTGCATTATAACACAAAGTTTATATCACATTGAAAATTACCATATAGATATCTGCTTTGTAAATTAACAAACACTGTTGTTGTGAAAACAAACAACATGCTCATGTTGTCAATAATCATGCGATTTGCATTTTAAGTTAGTCCATGAAAGTGCATTGCATATTTGGTACCACTCTTGGTTATTTACATACCTGATTTCTAACTGGAATCTTCCTGTTATTTAAAATGAGTCTTAAACATGACGTAGTGGACATGGAGGACAGGTGGACGTGTCGACCAAAACGTACAAACGAAACCTACTGTAAACTGGTTAAACGCTGAAGCTCCAAAGTACCATTAAACTTTATTATTTTGGACTTTTGCCATTTTTAGGCAGACAAGCACTTGATTTCCCAAAGCCTATTACAATGGAGCGACAAATGCAATTAGCAACTTCTTTTCGCCTGAACTAGCTCATGCACTAAGAATGAAACGTCTGTCTCAGTTAGCTGTGACTGTAATCGTGTTACACCACCTATTTATGCGTGAGAAACGGCAAAACACATCAAAATAACATGAAACTATATGACAAACATTTAATTGGAGACGGACCGGATCGTTTAAGGGATATTAAACTGCAGTGTGAACAATTTTCGGTGTAATCAGTTTAGATATTAGAAGCATGTGGGTTGTACATCAAACCCTGTAGGATTTAAACGGCTTCCAAAATCTGCGGAGGGATGTTGAAGTTTATTTCCTCGGAAGTTTATAAGCTGCTTAAAGCTTTTAAGGACTTTAGCATGGGCTGCCATAGAAACATCAGCCGTGGAGACAGGCCTGACTAGCTGCCACTGAAACTCCACACACACAGGAAAGTGTGTGTGTGTAATAGAGCTACAGTTAGTGTGAATAAACGTAGTGTCCTAGTTTCTACTGGCTAAGGTAAACTATCTTGGTTGTTGCATGTCCATTGAAGTTGTTGCAGCAGTTTCTATGAATACAATTTGTGTCACATCAGAGTTTGGGTTTCCGGAAAGGTCTTCGGCTATGCAAGGATGTTGAAACCCACAAGGTATAGTGTAACACAGCTTTCTCTTTTTTTTTTTTTTTTGACCGATATTTTCTCAGGTTCTCCATCCGAAGAGTTGTCTTTCATGCATCTACACTCAGGGAATCCATTTCCTTCTAGAAATATTCTGCATTTGAAAGGCTTCCTGTGACCATATGATCTACTAAGCCATGTTGTTTTGGAGTTAAGAGCAGCTTTCTGAAGGAAAGATGGATTGTGACCCTTTCTGGGTGAGATTACCCTCATTATCGCCCGTCTCGGGGCCTTCCAGATCTTCACCGCCCACCCAAGCCCACTAATGGAGGCCAGTCCGCAACCTCAAACAGACTCTTATTGAACCCAACCAAAACCAATCGGTTCCTTTATCCCCTGCTCTCCATCACGTCCGTGAATTTAGACGTTTAGACCTAGTTTTATGGTCTACATCTTTCCGTCTGTACGTTAGAGTGTAGATTTTCAGTTTCCTTTTGCCGCATGAAAAATCATACAAAGATTTAATGGTTGGGTTGATATTTTCAGGTTTTCCAGCTTAATGTTGTTGGGGGTTTTTTCCGGTGAAAATAGAGACAGACCACATTGTACATCAGATTTTATTTGACCTACAAACACATATAAAATAAATGTAATTTTATTCATGGCATCTCATCTTTCTCTTGTACTGAAATGTGTATTTGCTGGCTATCTGCTCTCTTGAGGCACAAGCAAATGCACTTGTCAGCTCCAAAGTGCTTCTTTTTTTTTGTTGCTTTTCTCATCCACATGATGCCCAGGCGATAGCGTAAGCTTCTCTTTGTTGAATGTGTGTTTTTACAAATCTCTCCCCAGACTAATAACCTGACGGTGTATTTTCAGTTTTATGAGTCTTGGTCGGAGTGAACGGCGGATTTAGAATCGTAAAGAATGTGTAATGTATGATTTGTGGGTGTAATGAGCAAGAAGTGGGGCTCTGTGGGGAAATACACCCTCCGCGTGCATTTGATTGATTAGTGAGGGTTGTAACCAGCCAAATGTATTCACGCCTGCTCTAACGCAGTGGATTGTGGACCGGGATATTAGCCTGTATGCATTACAGTGACACATTCACCTCAGCCAGCTCAATAAATCTTACTGTGTGGGGAAAGAATTCAGAGGAACTGTTTCCTGCCTCTCCTTTCTTTCTTTCTCCCTCTGTTTTCAGTCACAGGTAATGTCTGGAAGGAACAGAGAGTGTTTGCACAAGAGCGTTGAAGTGAAAGACATAAAGACTTAGATACACCACAGGGTGGGGACATAGAACCACCATAATACCTGACTCCATAGATATTTCCAAATCTAGTGAACATCCTACCTAGACATCATATGTGTTCACAATGGGTAGGCTGCTTCAAAACATGGGGAGCAATTTCTAAGGTACATCAGTTTGGTCCAGTTTAAGGCAGCATACAGTATATTTTGCAGAGGAAGAAATCCCAAAAATCCCAGAGTTGAGATCCATGAGAAGTGCTGTGTTTGGGTGTGTGTGTGTGTGTGTGTGTGTGTGTGTGTGTGTGTGTGTGTGTGTGTGTGTGTGTGTGTGTGTGTGTGTGTGTGTGTGTGTGTGTGTGTGTGTGTGTGTGTGTGTTATAAATGTATTATACATTCCTACTGTTGAATGCCTTAATATAATTGATGGGTTGCACAAGTCCTATCATGGGCAAGATTAATGAATCAACTTTTCAAAGTTCAAGAAATTTCTTCATTCAAAAAAGTTCATTCTTTCATGCATTCTGTTTTGATTTGTTTAGTTTTTCGTTTCGCTGATTTTGAGCTGGGAAAATTCATAATTTAGTGTCATAAATTATACATTTTTTCCCTCTGGAATGTTTTCAGAGCTGAAGTTTATACTATTATATTATATTATATTATATTATATTATATTATATTATA
This sequence comes from Siphateles boraxobius, assembly GCF_051911475.1. Lineage (NCBI taxonomy): Eukaryota > Metazoa > Chordata > Actinopteri > Cypriniformes > Leuciscidae > Siphateles > Siphateles boraxobius. Next base: position 14,644,694 of record NW_027509186.1, on the reverse strand, counting down.
TTATATTATATTCAAATAAAAGGATGATTTTAATTTTCTCATCATTTTAAATAATTGGAGTATTTATGACACTTTTGTGCCCTGAGCCCAGGTTTATTTCTGACCCTGCATTGAAATCACTCACAATAATGTTCTGTTATTGGCTCATTTGCTTAAAGTTAACATTTGTCTCTTTGTCATCTTGTTTGACAACTATATTACATTGCCAAATGTTGCTTGTGGGCTTTTGGAAACCGCAAATCACTGAATATGTGAACGCTCCTTTAGAAGGTAACTGGCTATGTAAAGCATGGCAGCTCAAAGGTTTTTAACAGAGATTCTGTTATTGCTAGCAAGTGTCACACTGTCATTCTCAAACTGCACCTGAATTACTGCACTCATATGTTCAAAACTCGAAAAAAAGTCCCTAAAAGCATCAGTTTGCGTAGGAGTATACGTTAACCTCACGCTCACGTCGCTTTCTGGCCCTTTAATCAAATTGTGCAAATTGACACATTAGATGTTGGGGGGGAAAAAAGGTTTGCAATCTATTTTAGAGACCGAGGAAATCACAACGAAGGCACACGCGGAGACGGGCATTTGGCGTATCGCGTATCATTTGTTTGGAAACATATATTACATTAGAGGAAGTGGGCTGATGATATTTCCTGATGTGTGGGAGCTTTATTGTGCCCCGGGGCAACATGTGTTGAGTAATTGAGGCACTAATGTAAATAACGACTGGGATAGAAGATCAATCATGGGCCAGTATTGAACTTTAATATTTGAGTCAGACGTGAGTCCTGTATAACACAGATATGAGACATTAACGGCGTTCCCTAAAGATACTCTCAGGGTGTTTATGTATGCCCATATGTTGTGTATGGTTTATGTAAATGCTCCCCCACTTTCTTTCCATCCGGGTCTGACCTTCTGTTCTTGCTCTAATCTGCTAATTTTCAATCTGCTTTAATCTGCAAATGAGAAAATGTTTCCTCTAGAGATTCAGAAGAGATCTGAACTACATCTCAAGTGTGCTGAGATTTGCCAAGATGTCACATCTGCAGGAAAAAAAAGAGAGATCTCAATATAAATCCAATAAAAAAAAATAATCCATGACTACTATTTTTTACTTTTTCACTCTGAAAATCATCAGATGGACGTAAATTAGGTTTCGATAGCCATTTCATGTTGACTTTTATTCTCCAGAGCTACGACAGAGCAACCTCTGAGAAATAAAATATTCCACTCACACACACAACGTATTGAAGACAAACAATCTCTTCCATTCCGCTGTCGTATCAACATTATTTAGAGCTGAGCAACAGTGAGAAATGCCCCAGATATGATCAGCCAATGGCCGGGCGTCTGCCATCTATCAGCGGCTTCTGCAAATGCAGGGAATTATAAATAACACAGGCAGGGGATGCAGGAAGAAATAGCTCCCAGTAAACAGATAATAATTATGTAAATGTTGTTGGACCTCGGGACTTGGTGAGAAATCTGTAACCGAAGCTCCCTAACAGCCGAGTATGCAGATAGTACTTTTAATTTACTCCCTGCTTAACTCAGATAAAGCATCTTATGGCTGTTTACCAAAGCTAAAAAAGAGACTCCATCACAACGGTTACCCTATTCTATGCCAATGAACCTGATTAATGCTTATATAATGGACTGATTTTGCTGAGATTATGTTGAAATTCAATTCTCTTTTGAAATAGTTTTGGGATTTATAAGTAACTTCCAATCCGTTCCAAAAATCTCTGAATCTTTGTCTCTCAGAGCGCACGACTTCCTCGCGGCATCTGCGTCCCGCAATATTTGCAGTTTAAAGCTGATTTGTCCTAATTGCAGAATCTAACAGTTGTCTAATGTGTTAGACGGGGAGCTAATTATCCGAGCGCTTGCGTGCTGGTGCGCAGTATATCGTGCGCTCACGGTCTCCAGCTATATGCCAGTTCTCCTCACGCCACAGACTGTGTTCCACCGAGAGAAATGGGCACCGCTCGTCCAAAAATAGCGTGATTAATGAGCCTGCCCGGCCTGATGTTCTTATGACTGTGACATTCTCAAGATCTCTCCTTTTAATATGCATGTCAGAAACTCAAGCTGCCAAGAAAAGATTGTCCCGCTAAGATGAAGGGTAACATTTTCATTCATCCGTTTGAGGTTTGAGATCCTCATCATTAAGAGAATATTCCGGGTTCAGTGAAAGTTAAGCTCGATCCATCTGGTGTAAGGTTTATAACCACAGAAAATGATTTTGAATAGTCCCTCGTTGTTACAGGGATAGTTCACCCAAAAATTAAAATTCTGTCAGTATTTACTCACCCTCATGTTGTTCCAACCCTGTAAGACCTTCGTTCATCTTCGGAACACGAATTAAGATATTTTTGATTAAATCTGAGAGCTGGATCACTCCTCTATAGGCTACTAAGGGATTGACACTTGCCAGCCCCGAAAAGTTATTAAAGACATTGTTAAAATAGTCCAAGTGACTACAGTGGCTCAATCCTAAATTTATCAAATGACGAGAAAATTTTTTGTGCGCAAAAACAAACAAAAATAACGACTTTATTTCAACTATTAATTTCCTTCTCTGTGGGCCTCTAGTCAGTTAAACTGTGATTGCGTAGGCTCACTATTGGCTGACGCTGGTCATGTGTGTGATACGTGTGACATACAACAACAGAAGCTTACGCTATTACAATAGTGAACTGACTCGAGGCCCACAGAGAAGGAAATGAATAGTTGAAATAAAGTCTTTATTTTATTTTTTTTCGCACAAAAAGTATTCTCGTCGTTTGATAAACTTATTGAGCCACTGTAGTCACTTGGACTATTTTAACGATGTCTTTAAGAACTTTTCGGGGAACAAGTGTCAATCACTTACGAAGCCTATGGAGGAGTGATCCAGCTCTCAGATTTAATCAAAAATATCTTAATTTGTGTTCCGAAGATGAACGAAGGTCTTACGGGGTTGGAACAACATGAGGGTGAGTAAATACTGACAGAATTGTAATTTTGGGGTGAACTATCCCTTTAAGAGAAAAATGCTGTTACGTTAGAGCAGGGCTATTCAATTAGCTTCATTCGAGGGCCGGATTATTAAATCGAAAAGTTGAGGTGGGCCGATGGGTTTAGCTTAAATATTGAAACATAACAGTATCAATAAGTAAGCTTAGGTGTACATAAAAGTATTGTATTTACTTGGAAATGTGGAACCCAACAGTATGCAGATTTATCAGACCATAATACATAACTTATTTACACCTATGTACAAATATATGAATTATACAAGATCATAGCTATTGGTAAGAATTATTTTATTCATAATTATTATAGATATATAAATATTCTGACAGTGAGATCATAGGTAAAACCATGCATGGCTACTCACTCACACTGTATAATAAATGCCTAAACAGGTAAAAACTATACACACAATTAATTATATATTTCTCTGGCCCCCTAATAAATCTAATGCAATATAAATGACTATAACATAGTATTCAATATAAATATTCCACATTTCTGCCCAAACCATGGTAAATTACTACAGTACATTCATGGTAAATGTTTGTAAGGGTGGTGATTAGGGATTTAGTCTTCTAACTTCGTTCATGGCACAATGTTTCTGCTATTTACCTCATCAGTCGTGTTGGAAATGTTGAGGCTGTTTCATCCGATTTAAAACTAGTTAAAATGAGTGATTTGTGGTTTGTAACAGAGAGATGTGTCAGACTGAAATGCTTCTCACTGGATGTCGCAACGCTGTTTAATAATAGTGTCTGGGACGAGGAGTAAACGCAACTCCTTTAAAGATGAACTGAACTGAAATTAGAAAAAATGTGATATAACAGATCTATTTTATTTATTCTCATTGCTACAATTATTAAAATGGCAGAATTTGTTAAAAGGGATAAAATGGTACGTTGAAAATGTTGTTGTTGTTACACGGGCGCCGTCATGTTGGATTTCAACATTCGACTACGTCACTGGCATGGTAGGCTACTCCATTGCCAACCAACACTAGCAGAGCTAGCTTCTCTCTACCCCTTGCCTTGTCAACAAAATTATTCTAGTCGTGATTTCTAGTGTTTAATCTTAGGTACGAGAGACAGATGTGTTGAAAACCTCAATGAGTACATGAGGCGTCAGACATCAAATGTTTTATTTAGCTACAAGTCCAACGCATACTAGAATCCTTGATATTCAGCTGAGGGGAAAATATGTAACGTTATTTCACTGCACAGGATGGGAACGAATCGTATTCATCCTTCCCAAATGCCCCCTCGCCCAAAGAGTGAACTGCCGGTACGCTGTTAACCTTAACAGTCTGAGAAAAGGATATAAGTTAGCCTAGCCTAGCCCAGTCGCCAATTCGTAAAATACACTGTTACATACCAGCTACTTTTGGGGCGCTCCAGCGTCTCAGCTCGGACATCCCTTAGAGATAGCATAGCCTCCTCCAACATGTCTCTCTCACCGCACAGCATCCGAAATGAATGGTGCATGGTGATGCATTTTTGCCGATCAATAAATGTTCCAGGTTGACCTCTCTGCAACAGATCGACTCCGGTGCAGTGTCCATGCTCCGCCAGCGCCCGCGTCCTCCATGTGGTGGTAGTCAGATACTACTGGCCTGTCCCTCACATGCTCAAATGCGTAACTCATGCCATTAAAATTACTAATTTCCGTGTGTGTATATACGACTTGCAGCAGTTGCCTATATACCTTCGCGGGTCCTACCATGCCAGTGACGTCATCGAAATTGCCAGCGTAACAAACGCAATTTTTGTGCTGCTTAAAAAAAGCTACATTGATATTTTTAGTTAAAATGTTTAATGTAAATTACTTTTAATTGTCATAAACAACATGTTATCAACGTTGATTTTTTTCATTTCAGTTCATCTTTAAGCTTGCGTTCCGTTATCCACTGGGCCGCGCTGCGTAGTTCAAAGTAAACTAGTGAAACAACGGAAAACAGCAATTTTTGTTCTCTATTTGTTGTTACTGACCGAGAAACCGCTTCAGATGATTCAGTGACAGAACGGTCCGAACGAATCCGAATCGTTTCAGGCCGTTATGCAAGCGCGTTTGGCCAATTCATGGAAAGGAAATAATCGAACCAAAGAATTATTAATTCAGGAATGATTGATATCGCTGGTTCAGTCGACAGAAATACGGGACACACACATAATAACTGCTGAAATATTTGGACTGAAAACGTTTCTCAGGTCAGTCGGAGCGCTCATGGTATGAATTCGTACGAATTAGCCACCTCGTAAAATTCGTACAAATTGCCGTGAGATCGGGCTGGGTACACACACAGTGCGTATAGCCGTACAGCTGCAGGCGCCACTGCGGCCACGCGCATTTCTAACCAAATTTAGCCACACCGCCAGGAAAAGAAGAGGAGGGAGGTTGGGGTGCCCTCGGGCCGGATGGAGATGATTGGCGGGCCAGACCTTGAATAGCCCGGCGTTAGAGTTTAAATGGAGCTATATGTGAGAACTTTCATGTATTTATTCATGTATCATGCAATTGTTTTATTTTATTTGCCAAAGCTTCCTATGAAAGCATGTAGACGGAGTTTTACATGATAATCAAAGGGATGTGACATTTTTGTGTTCCTCTCTCTTCCATTCTATGCGACATGAAATGAATACTTATACAATGTTCAGGGTAACGCCGAAAGAGCCATTCTGTACTGTAATGTCAATGTTTTATGCAAAGAAAAGGGATTAATTCAAACTATAGTCTCACATAGCAATATGTAGTCTATAGTCTTAAATAAACTTTCTCATCAAATGATCATGACAGTATAATTTTATTAACCCCATCTGTCGATATGATGTCGGTGAATCGCAGAGCTTGTGCAAACATATCCACATCGCTATGATAAGATGCTTTCTTATTCGCTGTTTCTCACCGCTGTAATGTTTTTTTTTTTTTTCATTTATGTTATTGAGAGGAAAGTGTGCAGCACATATTTACATATTTATCTGAGCGTCGCTCTCAGCAGTGTGGACGGCGTTTGGATGTCTGTTAACAGTATATAGCTGCAAAATATTTCTAGATTATTTTTACTTCTAAAGAACGAAAAATAACTTTTTGCTGGCTGCAGTTTATTTAACGGCTGTTGGTGCACTGATGTATTGAAAGTTCAAAAGTCAAGCCAAGTCACCTTTTTTCCCGTTTTACAATACAGATTGTTTCAAAGCAGCTTTACAGTGATAACAGTAAAATAATGCAATAAAGTAAAAAATATACAAAGTTTGTTTCGGCTGTTTAGCAGATCTAGAAGAAAAAGGTGTCATAGTCCAGCTTCAGTAAGTTCAGTGATAGTTCATTGTTGTGGTAAAAATTTATTAATTTAGTTCATTTATCTATACAGCCGCTCTGGAGAAAACAGTGATGTCATCGTCAGCTCAGTCCAGTTATGGTGTCAATGCAGGCAGATCATATTGTTGAATATTAAGAGCAACAGTTTTTTGAAATAAGAATATTTCATAAAATTATAAAAGTCGTTACTGTTACTTTTAATCAATGAATGTATCCTTGCTGAATAAAAATATTATGCTAATGTTTTTTGTTGTTGTTGTTGTTGTTTTTAATTGTATATCCAAGCAGAAGTGACCTTTGCAATTCAGATGCAGTTGGGGACACATTATATCGCCAGCACTTTTTGCGTAATATTTCCTAGGCATTAAATTACTATATATTTATCTGTGTGTGTGTGTGTGTGTGTGTGTGTGTGTGTGTGTGTGTGTGTGTGTGTGTGTGTGTCTGTGTTTGTTTGTGTTTGCAGGCACCATTTCTAATGTTTTAAATATTAATTTTTGAATAGAGAAAATTAGTCATTGAATCACTTTGTCAAACAATTTGTTCAAAAAAATAATAATCTGTGGTAGCTTTTATTTGGAACTATTATCCTTGGAGAAATAGAGCTAAAACAGTCAAAATTGACGATAATGTGTCTAAAGTCAAGTCAAGTCAAGTCATCCTTATTTATATAGCGCTTTTAACAATTTAGATTGTTTCAAAGCAGCTTTACAGAGATAAACATATAATTTATAATTTATAATTTTAATCAATGAATGTATCAATGAATGTACTAAAATGTAAGTCACTTAATATTACCATCTTGTTTATTGAACTCTTGTATAAAAGCAATATCATACAATCGTGCTGATATTTGTGGAAAAGAAAAAACTCTCTTGCTCATGTGACATTGCGTAACTATATCATATGTTAATTTTTCTTGAAAATCCCTGACAAAATCACATTCCCAAAGGTAAAAAACGACTTCTGGGATCTGGGGTCACTTAAAGGGGTCATCGAATGCAAAATTCACTTTTATATGGTGTTTGCAGTGTGTGTACACAACCACCATACGATGAAAAAAATCCATTTCCTTTTTTTTAATCCTCAAAAAGCCTAAACACTCAATAATCAAGGCGTTTGGATTTTCTGAGCAATATGATGTCATATTGCTCATGCTCCGCCCACGACCACTAACGGACTGGCCTGTATTAGCATATTTCCCGTATTAGCATATTTCCTCCCTCAGCCATTTGTATACTGTCTGTCAAGGCATCACTTTACGTGTCTTATGTCGACACACCCACAGAGGAGAGGGGTGGGGTGAGCAGTTGCTCATTATCATTTAAAGAGACATGCACCTTGAACGGGGCGCTGTGAACAGAGCTGTTTTTGAGGAGTTTAAAGGTCGTTGTTTTACACAACCATTGAGAAATTTTAACCAAAATATGTTACAAACTTTACATGAAGACCCTAAAACATCATTCCACAATGTGTAAAATGGCCATCCGATGACCCCTTTTAACCGGCGGCAACCGTGTAAAAGTAGCCCAATTGACAACACTGCAAAGACCACTACCCTATCTAAATAATTATCTGTGGCATTATACTGCAGATGTTGTAAATAGAGCTTAACTTTTGAATCTGGAAATTGAATAGCTTTTTTTGAATTCTTAAAGACCTCCATCTCAGATAAAAGGATTATAATTTTGGCATGCTCTTTTCCCTCTCTTTATTTCTATTTCTTCCTGTCCGTAGGTAACAGCATTAAGACTCTTTCTTTTACTTTTTACCTTCTCTTTGCCTCAGGGGCCATCTGTATGGAAATGCACTCTTTTTACACGATTGAAAGAATTTCTTTTCAGCCATAAGAGGTAGGCCGATCTGTATTTCTCTCTCTCCTTCTCCTCCTCCATGCCAGATCCTAATCGTTAGCCTCTTTGCTTTTTTTTTCCCCTTAGCAAAGCTAAACAAATTGATGTCCACACACTTGATGAAATAGACCCCCGGGAGAGTAAATAACCACAGCGCAATCTCGCTCTCGAATCTCCGGTAAACATTCCAGGGAATCATGTCTTTTTTTAGACAAATTTATTCATAACCCTTCTAGATAGCCCATAGTTTTTGCTGTCGATGCCCCTTGAAAATGAGGCCTGATTCGTTTCTGCACTAGTGTAACGCATACGGGATGTGAAATTATGTTGTGTGTCCCTCTGACTTCTATGCTAACATGTTTACTGGACCACATTAGCGTGATTAGCCTTTGCGCGAGCGTGGTTAGGCTAATGCACAAGCTGTCCCTCGTTATGGCACTCGTCGAAGGCAAAGCGGTGGCGCTTAATTGGCTGGCAATGTTCCACATGGACGAGAAGGGACTTGCTGGGCTTCTGTCACTTTTCCCTGATAAAGACATCACGGCTAATGGGTGTCACAGCCAAAAACCTGCGGTTGGCATGACAAATAAAGCCATTATCTTCTACTGGAGCGGCCATTTTGATTGATGCTACCGAGAAAGAAAGACTGCATGTGTCTTTGTGTGCAGGGAGAGGTAGAGAGACGGAGAGCATGTGCAGTGTTTTTTCCAAAGGTCTTTGTTTTGATGACCTTCTAAGTCCTATCAAAATGCAGCTGGTCAACATGTCTATTTGCACAGGCCCTGCTGCCTATATAGAAATGCCTTTCAACAGATGAATTGCAGTCAGAGCCGGAGGCTATGAACCGCGTCTGGTGTGGTAAGAGAGCTTTTAGTGGGGAGCCTTTGAATAACACACTGAAACGCAGATGTGAAGTGCTTGTCTGCCACTAGGGGGCAGCAAACTTGCATGTTATAAAGGCTGGATTGCTTTTAAATGCACTGAGAAAGATGTTGTTCTGTTATACTTGCTTTTGTGGGTTTTCCTCCCTTCTTGCTATTACATGTAACTACTATTTTATGCCAACAAGCCTGGGGAGCAAGCTTTTAAAACACATACACTAGCCGAGCTTATACAATACATGTTGTTGTTTTTCTAAACTCAAGACGAGTTCTTTTTTACACATTATTTAAAGAGCAATTATTCAAATTTAAAGACAAGATCTTCTGAAGAACGTCTCCATGTCGTCTCATTACAGGTCTCATGATTCGAACATGTTCCAGTTCGTAGGCTTATTGTTCGGGATCTGCACATCATAATGAAAATTACACTCGGTTGTCCGGGGAAATGGGGAAGCCCAAAGTCTCATAATTAAGAAATGGGAGACATTTAGCACAGATGAAATTTTAATGGCGTGTTAATAATTTAACACGGCAGATGGATCCATTCTGCCATACCTACACAGAACGCTCAGTCAATCTATGGCGCAAAACGGAGGACATTCCTTTGTGTGCAGTTGTCACTCAAGTAATTGTCTTGTCTTTAGAGATTCCGTGTCTCTTTTGTATTAACCTTGAAACTGCGCACAGAAAAGTGCTATTTTAACATCATTGAAATACTATTATAGTTTTTATGAATATTTTGAATTAGTTTTTAATTATTTTATTTCAAAAATTTTATGCCATTGTATGAAAATACATTGTAGTTTTGGTATATATATATATATACACTTCATATACACATAATGCATTTTATTTTATATAGGCCTAAAGGTGGTAATAACATTAATAATATTAATATTAATAATTAATATAGATTTTTCAATATATATTGATTCTGAAATATCTGAAACGCTTCCAATACTCATTTTCCGCAAAATAGATACATGATACCAGCTGTGTGTTCTCGCTCTCTCATCTCTTTGACAGCGAATTGACACACAAACCCGCCTCCCATTACCCACTCACTCATTTAATTTGCTCCGGATGAATATTGTTGGTGTTACGTTGCTTGAATTTCAGCTTGGGATTGCACGTATTGCGCATAATTTGACTAATTCCCCTAGATTTTGTGCTCACACCCAAAGTGCACGCACATAAACCCGCCTGTCAGTACTAAATTGAGTTATTTTTCGCTGCTTAAACAGTCAAACATATGCAAAATAATGTCAAAATGCTGATCTTCGCAAGTATTCATGTAAACACAGTCAGTTATGAACGTAAACAGTTGATAAATAAAATGCATGTGTAACAGTATAATGGATCCATGCATCAGGTCTTAAAGTGACACCAGCTTAACCCTCTGGGGACGGACTGGGCGGTACCGCACAAAATGGGATACTTTTACAAATGTGTAATTATTTTAAAAACTATTAATGATAGAGAGGTGCCGTCTTTTTTGCTGTCTTCCTCAGATTCCGCTGAAAACAGTGATAACAAACTTACCCGGGTCGTATACACACTTCCTTGTTGCCTAATACCACTACTTCAAAGGCCAATGAAATCGATGTTGTTTGGCAGATTCACGAGCAACAACCAATAGAAAAATTGCCGATGGAGGAATATTTTTCTTACCCAATCAGAGGAAGGTTACCATGACGTATTCTAGCAAATCGGAGGACTCTGTAGCCTTGCAAGGGGTGGTACTATATACTATTACAGCGTTGAGTGGCAGAGACTACAGAAAGCGAACGGACGAGTATAAACAAGGCTTTACGGAGCGAGAGCGCACAGAGATATGAGAGAGAGACAGAACAATTATAATATATTTATATATACACATACAATTATAGCATTATTTATTGTTTTAGCACTTTTATTATGGCAAGCAGTAAACGATTTACGGGGGAACAAGCTCTGGAACAATTACTGGAGAGTGACGAGGAGAAAGCATTGCTTAGAAAATTCTAAGCATTCCTAAGAAAAACGCCTGGGACTATTTGTAAATAAAGTTAAATTTTTCATTGTTCTTTACACATTTTATTTAACAATTACACATGTCTGTCAAGCAAAGGCTTTGACAAATATATTTTTTGTTCAAAAACTGTTCACTATTGTTGTTTGATGTGTGATTTTCAGACATAAATGCCAAAAATCGAATTTCCGTTTTTGAAATTCTCTAGTTTATTGTACATTTTCACTCATACTTCCTTTATAAACATATTACATGCGTGCCTATGTTAGCTTAGGGTCTTCTGCATCCATAGATACCAAACACATAGTGTTCCATCTCCATTACATATAGTTTATAACCCCAAATATAAAAATAGAGAAAACGGACCAAAAAGAGCTAGTCCCCAGAGGGTTAATAAACCTGCTTCCAAATTATAAGATAATATTAAAAATGTCTATATGGCAGTTTTTCCCCATGATGTCAATTTCAAAATTGTGGCTAGTGAAAATCATTAGTGGCTAGTAACTAGTGGCTAGAAAACCACTACTGATGAGCAAAAAAGCCCTATATGTAAGGAATTTCATTTTTTTTTTCATTGTGTGAATGAGTCCTTACAAATGCAACCATATAGGCTAGTTTATTTAGTCCCTTACAAATGGATTATAATATTCGAGAGTTTGTGGTTTAGCTAGCTAATTTTCCAGTCTAACCAGTTTATAAGTGCCTAAACTCTACTAAAACCAGCAAACCTGGCCAGATGGGCAGGCCAGATAGTACAAGCAAACTGTCTTTGCCTGCTATTTTTATCAGCCCATGTACCTTATGAAATTCAGCTTGAAATGCTATCGGCTCTGCTTGAGTTGACAAATGCAGGTTGTTTGCTCACTTTACTTTGCAATTGATTGGTGATCTCAAGCAAACTGATTTGAGATCAGCAGCTGCTTGACAAGACGTTGACCAAAAGGTCAGCAATGCTGTCGCCCCAATAGAGGCGAGAAAGTTTCGGACATGCTGTGTTAATTGAACATTTTTTCCCAGCGTTAGAGGCTATTGGCTTTCTGCTTTGATGGAGCCACATTTGTCAATAGCATCAATGATTCAGGACAACTAAGAGTGAAAGTGTTGCCAGGCGTCTTTGAGAACCAGCCACGCACGACTGAGAAAGCGCAAGAGGCAAGCTGAGCTGCAAAACAGGCATAAGAGCGGGAAGAAAAACGGACAGATGCATCGGGTACGCTCTCTGAACACTCCTCCTCTTCCTGGCTGTTCAACTCAGCAGGGTTTGTGCCCTCTGCAACACTGTACGCATGTTTTTATCCTCACAATATACACTGTCATTAAGACGCCTACCAATTAGACACACGCACACATGGATGTACTCACGCACACGCTTACACATGCGTGCATCTGCTCTCTGAGCAAATATAAACACTTCTGCGTGCACATGAGAGGACGGAAATCAGATTTCTGGCTAAATCGAGTTTCTGCGAACGTGATTTGGGTGGTGCAGGAGTCGAAAGGCTGGGTATGTGTTTGGTGTGCATGCGTTTGAGAGCGAGAGAGTTATTGCATTAGGTGCTGTAACTCTGTCTCTACAGGGATTATGGGTATTCTGAGAGTCTCAGCTGTTTGGGGGTTGTAATGTTCTTCTTTCATAGGCATGTTTGCGATGTATTCAACATTGTGGTCCCAGAGGATTTGTGTATGTATGGTTATATGTTGTATATACGGTGTATATACAACATACAATAGTAACTGATTACATGTAATCTGAATCATGCAATCAGATTCCAAAAATTAAATACTTATAATTAGTATATATTATGTTTTTTAAATTTAAATTTAGATTAAACTATTAAGTAGATTAAACTACTACTATAAATATTATGTGTAGTTGTCTATACATATTAAGCTGCAATAGTAGTATATTTTAAAATAAAAGTATAAAGTTCAATTCTGATTTTTATTTCTCAATTCTAACTGATAAAAGTCAGAATTGCTTGATATAAAGTCGCAATTGCATTTTATAAAATCAGAATTTATGTAAACTTTTGAAATAAACATTTTTTCTCAGAAAATGTGTTTATATCTCACAATTCTGACTTTATAACACACAATTGCGACTATATCAAGCAATTCTGACTTTATATCTTGCAATTGATTGTTATAAAGTCAGAATTGTGAGATATAAACACATTTTCTGAGAAAAAATGTTTATTTCAAAAGTTTACATAAATTCTGATTTTATAAAATGCAATTGCGACTTTATATCTCACAATTCTCCAAAAAATTGTATGTCAGAATTTTGAGATACAAAGTTGCAATTTCGCGTTACAAAGTCAGAAATGCGATATTAAATTTGCAGTTGCGAGAAAAACAGTCAGAATTGCGAGTTTATTTACAACAATTCTAACTTTACAACACGTAATTGGGACTTTATATCACGCAATTCTGAATTGCGAGATGTAAACTCCCAATTGTGAGAGAAAAAGGCGCAATTATCTTTTAAAATGTTTTATTCTGTGGCTTCCATAGTTAAACCAATGCTAATCTGGTTCCCTTTCAAGGGAACTTCGAGCTGCGTCAAACGCTGCGGGAACGCCCCTGCGTTGTGCGTCATGAAGCACGTATGGAATCAGCCCAATGGAGAGATGAAACGTCATAGGCGGGTGACGTCATCGACCAGGAAACTATAAAGCACCCCAAAAACACAAGCGCATTAGCTTCTGTGCTTTCAGTCGCGCTACATGTGAATCTGTCCCTGTGTGATATTGTCTGTCTTACATACCCTGCACCACACAAACAATTTATCCCTATATATATATATATTGAGAGATTATGGCGGACGAACAGCAGTTTAGAAAGTGTGTTCCTCCCTGCTCGCGTTATTTAACGAGCGGGGATACACATGATCTTTGTGTTGTTTGTTTGGGAGTTCAGCATGCCCAGTTTGCTCTCGAGGGAGCAGACTGTGAGCATTGCGAGCGTTTGCCGTTAAGGACGCTCCGCTCCCGCCGGTCGCTCTTTGAGGAGAGCGGTTCGGTGCGCGCTCCCCGCGGTTCGGGTCCCGCTTCTGCCGAGGCAGAGCGGCGGCGCTTATCGTGGGGATCGCAGATGGATCTCACAGCGGGGTTTGAGACGGGCTCTGCCTTATCTCTCCCTTCACCTGTGAGATCCAGTGCCTCAGTCCCGGGTTCGGAAGCACGCGCTGCGGTTTCTTCCGCTCGGGCTGAGGCACCAATGCTGCAGCTATCCAGTTCTGAGGAACTTGATGTTGTTAGTGTTGAGGGAGATGTGGAGGATTCGCCACCCCACACTCCTAAGAGTGATGAGCTTATGGAGGTGTTAACAAGAGCTGTTGAAAAACTTAATATTGAATGGCCAGTGACTAGACAGGAGTCTGTTTCTAAATCAAAGTTGGATGAGAGATTTTTGCCGTCACGTGTGCAGCCTCCACGCCGGTGCCTGCCGTTTTTCCATGATCTCCACACCGAGGTGTCGAAATCATGGAGAAAACCGGTGTCATATAGAGTGTTTAGTCCCCAGACTTCAACATACGCTAATATTATGGGAGCCAAGGCTCATGGTTATGGTGCTTTGCCTCGTGTGGAAGAGACGCTTGCGAGCCATCTCTCCCCCGAAGCAGCATCATCTTTTAAGGCACCGGCATTACCCACCAAGCCTTTAAGAAACACTTCGGCTTTAGTGGGTAAAGCATATTCGGCAGCAGGTCAGGCTGCGTCATGTCTGCATACTATGTCAATCTTGCAGGCATACCAGGCTGATCTGCTAAGGGACATGAGTGAGAGTGAGGAGGTCAGTACTGACGTAGTTCGTGAACTGCGTCAGGCTGCTGATTTATCCCTGCGTGCCACCAGAGAATCGGCCAAATTAATGGGTCGTTCTATGGCAGCTCTGGTGGCCGCAGAAAGACATTTGTGGTTAAATCAGACTAATATTAAAGAGAGAGAAAAAGCTTTTCTTTTAGATGCTCCTCTTTCTCCCATGGGGTTGTTTGGTGATGCTGTGAATTCAGTTATCGATAAATTCCAAGAAGAAAAGAAACAAACTGCAGCTTTTAAAAAGTTTCTTCCCCTTAAAGTTCATGTCCCTGGGGCTGCTGGGCGGGAGCAGCCCCGGCCGTCTTCGAGCTCATCACATAGAGCGCAGCAGAGGCAGAGTGTCGCGTCTCGTGCTCCCCCTGCTGGACAGTGGGCTCAGCCGCGACACTCTCAGCCGAAGCCTTCTCCCAGTAGAACTGATCTGAGGACAGTTATATTGGCTAAGAAGGCTTCGGCTAAGAAGAAGTCCTGACGCCAAGCCGTTCAGGATGCTGAGGGTGGTCCCCACCGAGGCGGAAAGGTGTTCACCTCTTTTTACGGTGCCCATTCCTCCTCGGTGCCCTCAGGGGCTCGTTCTGCCAACCCCGCCTTTATGCCGGGGCACAGACGATCCCAGCGAGCGCTTTCCCGAGGGACGCTCGCTCCCTCTGAGGAGGGTCTCAGAGCGGTCAGACCAGTTGTTCCCTGCCGGTGCGCCGTTACAGGGCGCTGCGTCTGCTGCTCAAGTTACACCAGAGGCCAGTCTCGAGAGGCTGGTACCCTTAGTAGAATTTCTGGCAGAGTGGAAAAGCCTTCCAAAAATATCTCATTGGGTCCTGCAGACAGTAGAAAAGGGTTATGCTATCCAGTTCAGGTGTCGTCCACCAAAATTCAGAGGGGTTCTGCACACAGTGGTGGGCCCCGAGCAGGCTCTGGTATTGGAACAAGAGGTGAAAACGCTCCTTCAAAAAGAGGCTATAGAACGGGTTCCTCCTCCCAGTTTGGAGTCAGGTTATTACAGCCGATATTTCATCGTTCCAAAGAAGGATGGGGGGTTGCGTCCAATTTTAGACCTGCGCATATTGAATCGCTCGGTAGGGAAGCTAAAATTCAAGATGCTCACTATCAAGCAGATCGTGTCTCAAATCAGGTCCGAGGACTGGTTTGTCACGATAGATCTGAAGGACGCATACTTCCATGTGTCCATCCTTCCACAACACAGGAAGTTCCTGAGGTTCGCCTTCGGGGGCGAGGCGTACCAGTACAAGGTTCTTCCGTTTGGCCTAGCTTTATCTCCCCGCACTTTCACGAAATGCATGGATGCAGCACTAGTGCCTCTGAGGCTTCAGGGCATTCGTATTCTCAATTACATCGACGATTGGTTGATTTTAGCTCAGACCGAGCAGATGGCGGTTCGGCATCGAGATGTCGTCCTCGCTCATATCAGAAAGTTGGGGTTGAGGCTGAACGCAAAGAAAAGTGTATTATCTCCTTCCCAGAAGACCACTTTTCTGGGTGTCGTTTGGGATTCGGTATCGATGCGGGCGCGACTCTCTCCGACCCGCATCGCTTCGATTCTCTCAGCTGTGAAACAAGTGAAGCTAGGCCAGCTACTCACTGTCAAGCAGTTTCAGAGACTGTTGGGTCTGATGGCAGCAGCGTCCAACGTTATACCTTGCGGCCTGTTGTACATGAGACCGCTACAGTGGTGGCTCAGGACCAAGGGATTCTCCCCGAGGGGAAATCCGCTCCGCACGTTCAAAGTCACGCGGCGCTGCCTTCGTGCTCTGGTCATGTGGAGAGAAACTTGGTTCCTATCCAAAGGTCCTGTGCTGGGGGCTCTTTGTCGTCGCATAACGCTAACGACGGATGCTTCCCTCACAGGGTGGGGGGCGGTCATGAGTGGTCGCCCAGCCCAAGGTCTGTGGCAGGATCATCATCTTTCGTGGCACATAAATTGTCTAGAGATGTTGGCTGTGTTTCAGGCTCTGAAACACTTCCTAACAGACCTGAGAGGCCATCATGTGTTAGTTCAATCAGACAACACGTCGGTGGTCTCTTATATAAATCATCAGGGGGGCCTGCGGTCTCGCCGGCTTTACAAGTTGGCCCGTCAGATCCTCCTGTGGTCCCAAGGGAAGCTACTATCTCTGAGAGCAATGTATCTCCCTGGGTATTTGAATGTGGTAGCAGACTCCCTGTCGAGGCAGGGGCCGAGGCCAGGGGAATGGAGACTCCACCCCGAGGTGGTGGAGCTCCTTTGGTTGAGTTTCGGTCGCGCCGAGGTGGACCTATTCGCTTCCAAGGAGACCACTCATTGTCATCGGTGGTTCTCCATCACTCTTCCAGCCCCCCTGGGGTTGGATGCTATGGTGCAGCCGTGGCCGAGGTCACGTCTGTACGCCTTTCCCCCGATTGCTCTGTTACCAGGAGTTCTGGAGAGGGTCCGCCGGGACGGGGTCAGTCTACTACTAGTAGCCCCGTTCTGGCCGGCCCGAGTATGGTTTGCGGACCTGATTTCTCTCCTGGACGGTTCTCCTTTGGAGCTCCCGGTCAGGAGGGATCTACTCTCCCAGGCGGGGGGCACGATACTTCACCCCCGCCCAGAATTGTGGAAACTGTGGGCTTGGCCTCTGAGGGGGCCCAGCTCATAGACTCCGGTCTCTCAACCGAGGTTGTTGAGACCATTCTTAACTCCAGAGCTCCATCCACGAGGAAGCTTTATGCCTTGAAGTGGAAACTTTTCACTTCTTGGTGTGGAGAACACCTGCAGGACCCAGTTAACTGCCCAGTGGGTGCAGTGCTGGAATTCCTGCAGGAGCGCTTCTCCACAGGGTTATCCCCCTCCACACTAAAGGTGTATGTGGCGGCACTAGCTGCTTACCACGTCCCTTTCAGTGGAGTTTCTCTTGGGAGACACCCGCTTATAACTCGTTTCCTCCGTGGCACTTTGAGGCTGAGGCCAGCAGTTCGTACGAGGGTGCCGACTTGGGATCTGGCCATTGTATTAGAAGGTCTTTCCCTAGCTCCTTTTGAACCTATCGAAGAAGTTCCCGAGAAGTTTCTCACTTTTAAGACTATCTTTTTGCTTGCTATCTCTTCACTAAAAAGAATCGGAGATTTGCAGGCTCTGTCGGTTTCACCCTCGTGCCTGGAATTTGCACCTGGCATGGTTAAAGCTTTTCTGCATCCTAGACCAGGTTACGTTCCTAAGGTTCCTACTAATATTGTTAGACCTACGGTTCTGCAGGCTTTCTGTCCTCCTCCATTTATGTCATCGGACCAGGAGAAACTTAATTCACTCTGCCCTGTTAGGGCATTAGACGCTTATGTCCACAGAGCTGCCCTGTGGAGGAAATCAGAACAACTTTTTGTATGTTTCGGGCCACCCAGGAAAGGGTGTCCGGCGTCTAAACAGAGAATGAGCAAGTGGGTGGTTGAGGCTATCTCACTTGCTTATGAGTCGGCTGGCCAGCCTTCACCTTTGGTTGTCCGAGCTCACTCTACCAGGAGTATGGCTGCTTCTAAAGCTCTTTTGTCGGGGGTTTCCCTGAGTGATGTTTGTGATGCGGCTGGATGGTCTTCACCGCATACTTTTATTAAGTTCTATGACCTAGACTTAAGCTCTACCCCTGGGGCACAGGTGCTCTCGTCCTCTGTGCGCTAGTCTCACATGACGGTCATTTGGTCCTATGGCGACGTGGGTATTCGCGTTCCCGCAGCGTTTGACGCAGCTCGAAGTTCCCTTGAAAGGGAACGTCTCGGTTACGTATGTAACCCTAGTTCCCTGATAGGGAACGAGACGCTGCGTCGCTCCGCCATACTCCCGGCACTCCCGTTAGCGCTTCCTTCAAGCCTATCAGAAGCTAATGCGCTTGTGTTTTTGGGGTGCTTTATAGTTTCCTGGTCGATGACGTCACCCGCCTATGACGTTTCATCTCTCCATTGGGCTGATTCCATACGTGCTTCATGACGCACAACGCAGGGGCGTTCCCGCAGCGTTTGACGCAGCGTCTCGTTCCCTATCAGGGAACTAGGGTTACATACGTAACCGAGACGTTTTGGAATAAATGCGTTTAATATGCATCTAACAGTTGTCTAGACCTTAGGAGGCTCCTGCGCATTTTTATTTATCTGAGTTGATTGTGTTTGCTTATTTTTACTTTTTTTCCAGGAGGCGGCTTTTCCCTGATTGCAGAGGATTAGGGACCAGAGATAGCCTTTTATAGAACCGGCCTTCGGAACAGAGAGAGAGAGAGAGAGAGAGAGAGAGAGAGAGAGAGAGGATCCATTATCAGGATCTGTCTGACAATGATTCCATCAAGCAAAAACATCAGCTCTGACAAAGCTAAATTACACAGAGAGAGAGGAACACTCTCTTACCCCATGTGCGCATTGCTTTCAGTTATGCTGCTCGCCCAATTTACGGCTGATTTCAACAGGGCTTGGCCTGGCCAGATGGTCCTGCTGTAAACTCTATTTCTCATTTAGGAGTCATTCGCCGGGCCACAGCGTTTGTTTAGCATCTAATGGAAAATCTCACACTCTCCAATATGGATGTGTGTGCGTTCTTTCCTACTCTGTGCATGAATGCATGCATGTCATTATGCACACTTTTCTCTCCGCATCTCCTTTTCCTTTGTTTTGATGCGCTAGGTTCTGCAAGGCCAAAGCTTGTCGATGTGTAATCTGCGCCCTGAGAAGTATGAACTCCCTCTGCTTTTATCCTATCAAAAATGAGAGACCAATTTAGCAGATGCTCTTGCCTCGCCTGCCTGAGTTCCAAGAGCCCAGTGAAGAGATGAAGCAGTTTCTGGCTAAACTCTCGCTAGCTGTCCTTTTTGGTGGTACAGCTGTCACACCGATTGAACACCAAACCCATACGACCAGTAAATAGTCATTCCAACAGTGTAGCAGAACCGCATTTTAGAAAAGAGCCTGTTTTCAACTAGGACGTTGCCATCAGCCAGGTTTCCATTCACTTATTCTAATGCAAATAGTTCAAATATTCTATGAAAAATAAATTTGGCAAAATTACATTACAATAGACACACATTTACCGAACACATTCCCAAATGCACATAAGAAAAGTAATATGACTTTGCAACACATGTTTTGTCTGCACGCTCAAAACTGCAAGTCATTTATTGGTAAGTGGCTTTAAGCACTTGTGTAAAAAGATGTTTAATTGTTAATGTTTTATGTTGATATGTTTTATTTAGCAAGCACGTAACCATTATGATCATAGATGGGTTTACAGCCAATACAGGCAATATACGATAGGAAATATATGTTTTTTAATGCTTAACAGTTATATCTTATGATTTAATATCACAATTATTTCAATTTTTCTTTTGATAATGGTTGACATAGAGAGTCCCGAGAATTGTGCCGCAGTGGTTTCGTCAAGGTTGAGGTGGCCGATTTCTTACGAATTTGAGTCAAACAGGCCACAGTTTTTGCACTAGACCACAGAATGAGCTCGTAGATGTGTGCCGAGTTTGGTTAAAATATCTTGTTCCGTTCACGAGTTATAGCCATTTTAGTAAGAGTGTCTCCGCCCCCTTGTAATGTTTTGACGGCCCTTTGAGACCGTGAATCAAAATGTCAACTTTTTTTGATAGTTATTGACAGTCAGACTCCAGATAATCTGAATCTCGATTGGTCCAAAAACCTTGGATCCATGCATTTGTCCGTCTTGAGCATAGACTTTATAAGACAATGGACGTAGTGTCCGTGACGTCACCCGTAGGTTTCTGAAGAGGATTTTTGAAGCCGTCCCCATCTTGGCAGTGAATCATGGCGCGTCACTCCCGGATAACCGAAATTGGGCAAAGAGGCGGGACGTGGGTGGAGCTGAGGCTCCTGGTTTTATACAGTCTATGGGAATTACAGGCCTATTTCTGACACATATTTTTGAGGACAAATCAACAATTGAAACAAACACTTCCAATATAGTCTGTGTTAGTAAATGTTACGCTATTCATGAACGATCGGGGTGAGCCTTGGTGATGTTGTGGATGGTGTAAGTACTACCAGCCCTCAAAGTTTCAAGACTCTACGACTTAAGTACGCTTAGGTTTGCCTGATCATATTTAGGGTAGAATGCTGGCCCCTTGAATTTATGGGGGGTTTTTTTCACATAAAATGCAAATGCAGCGTTATTTGCATTTATGAATTATGGAATCATTGGAATTTGTATGCTTTTTATTCATTGTTTTTGTGTTGATTCTGGGGGGGGGGGGGGTTATGGTGAATAGTGCAAAGATACATATCATTAACCAATTGGTCTAAAATGTTTAAGATGTCACTGATTTACAACATTGAATCCCGCAGAAAACTGAAGTACTTTAGTGTAATCTCCTTGAGTGCAGATTTCACGAAGGTCTTGTCATTGTACATTAGCCAATATAACAGATAACGGACAGGCCCAAAGTCTCCTAAAAAGTTTCCATCTCTCGGTTGACCTGCCTGTTCCTCCACAGCTGGTCAATTAGCTCCCCCTGTGCCAGAGATGATAGACCTAGACCGTTCACTTCCTGGTGGCACAGGCTGCAGGCCAACTAACCAGCAGGTGCCCGAGCGAACCACGGGACCCTGGGAAAGATGAATAATTCTGCTAACACATCAGGACTGAAATCAGGGGGCTAATTGCAAAAGCAATTTGATATGGTTAACAAAGACTGGGCAGAAGAGAGGACTGTCTTTCCAGGTCAGGGACTTTCCACTGAGGCGAACGGAAAGATTTTCAGGGCCAGATGTTCAATTACAACTGATGCCCTTGTGCCAAGCGCTTAGGCGAGGTCACTCTCAAACCCTGTGTTGTGTTTGAGTTGGGCTTACACAAAGCTTTTAGAGACTTCCGCTGTCACGTCTTTCACCTTGCTTGATTTCTCCATGACCTCTGATCCCCTGAGCCGCAGTCATTTCACAGATAAATGACCGGATTTTCTCACGTCTTCTCTGATTTTTCATCGGCACACATATTTATCACAATACATTGTATTTCTGTGATGGCTTACTAGGGTTGTCATGATAGCACAATTATTTAGTTCGATCTGATAGAAGCTATTACCATGAAACAACTCTTGCTCTTTGGATGTTGTTATTGAAAGGCTAGAATGTCATGGCTCTTTTGTTAGTGTGTTCTTTCTTTTAGCTTTTTGTGGTTTCCATCTTTTGGGATTACTGGGCCATTATGCAAGTTTTATGTTTTTTACTTGTAACATCAAGCTTTCATGTTTAATTATTAATTACTTGGAACATTTTGTCGTCACAGTCAGTAGACTATTCTGGAATTGAGCGTGTCGCCAGTCCTGCCTCCCTCTAAACTGTATATACTGTACAGTTTTAGCAAGTCCACAAATTATATTGTACATCAGATCCAGCATTTGAGGCAGTCTGTGCCACGTTTCAGGAAAAAGACCCTCAGTTCTGAGAGTGGATGGAGGAGCTCCCTCAATCCCACAACAGGATTGACCGCGTTCCAGTCTGTCTGAATTAGGAGCACGAGACGGGCCAGGCCGAGCGGAGCATCTGAAAGGCATTAGCTCTAATCAGCGACTGGCTTTCTTGGTTTCTTTAAAGTGAGGATGTACGTGGCGCTCCGCAGGCATGCAGAGAGGACTGCGGGACGGACAGCCGTGACGTCGAGGTCTTTGAATGCGTGGGGCGGCTTCAGACCACCAGTGGGGAAACCTCCAGACTCTGAGCGTTGGTTTTAGGAGCTCAATCCTTGATTGATGGTGTGTCTGTTGTGTAGCGTAGCTGCAGCTCGCAATAGCGGTGAAGCGCGCTCACCACTGGAAAAGTTGAGCATATTTTAGCATCATTAGCATTGGGGTATTAGCCTGAAGTGGCTTCGGGAACTAAGAGCCAGTGGAAAACAGAAGCTTACTTGAGTCTTTTAGTTTTATTTCTGGTTTGCCAGGAAATAAGAATAGAAAAAGCTATCCTGCTTAGTGTTTTTATAAAACGTGAAAAGGAAAAAAAAAAAGTAGACCATTGAAAATGTATTATTAATGTAATGTTATTTCCTACATCCTGATTGATAGCTAAGAGAAAGAGCTAAACTTAGCCTTGAACCGTTGGGCACCCTTTGAAGAAGATACTTCATGTCAGCAGATCTAGCCTCGGGCAGAAGCTAATTTTGTGAAGGCTTATAGAGTGGACATTTATGTTGCTTACTTTTTTCTTTTGAGGCCGATATTATATTTGATGCCGCTCTGACTGAAGTGAGGATTTGATAAATAGATATTACTCCCAGAGAACAAAGAATGGAAGAGGACCTCTAAATGCCTCTGAGACTGATTCAGATTGACTTAAATTGAGTCTGTGCGGTTAACCAAGGCTTTTTATTCTTTCAGCTCTTTAAATATTTCATCAGGCACATAATGGTTAATATATACAGACTATTTGTGTGTATATGAGTATATATACAGTATATACTGTGTGTGTGTGTGTGTGAGAGAGAGAGAGAGAGAGAGAGAGAGAGAGAGAGAGAGAGAGAGAGAGAGAGAGAGAGAGAGAGATAGAGAGAGAGAGAGAGAGAGAAAGCTAATTATGTAGAATATGGGTTCTCTAGTATTTAGAGAGGTGGAAATTCGTCCATATGAAACCAGTCAAGTAGGAACCTTGGAGCTACAATAAGACCGAATTAAATATTTAATATTTGATTTATACAATTAAATCTGGATTGCATGTCAATGAATGTCATGCAATGTTGCCCCTTTTCTTGATTAAATGTGGTCTTATATCCAATTTACAGTCAACAATGTAGGACAATACAGTAAAAGGAATTCTAATGAGCAACTATTAAACATTCCCTGTTGGGAAAAAAATCAATCCCTGAAAAGAGATTCATGAGAACTTAAATGCATGATTGCAAATTAAAAATTCGAATTTATTAATTTAATTAAACATTATTCATCAAACATTATTTGGTTGAGTTCTCTTGACATAATAATGTTGATTGTTACATTAAATTTGAACTAAAATATATAAGATTAATTGGTTCCAGTGCCAACACTCAAAATATGTTGAAATTAGTTGAAACAACTTAATTTCTTGAGTGATAAACTTTTTTTTGCATTTATAATATAAATTAAGTTCCCCTAACACTGTGTATTTTTTTGGTTGAACATCATTTTATTTATACAGTTTCAAAACACAAAGGGAAAACGTTTCAGTTTTTAATACATTGTTTTTTTGTAAACTTACACTATTCTGTTGCATTAATTTCCTTGTTGAGCCAGAATTATTTTTAATGCATCTTAAATCAACCAATGGTTTGCAGGTCTTGTTGATTTAGTTAATTTAATTGGAAATGCAAGTTGTTTTAGATGGTTTAAACCGACCTCACTGGTTTAGCTCGTGTTGTGATGGTTTAGTTGGTCGGCAAACTGGCCTCTTTGCCTGACCAAAACCTCTCTAAAACAAGCCAAAAAAAAAAAAAACAGGTTCGGAGACCAGTGAACCAGTTTATGCTGTTTTGTTATGCAATTTGTCAAGGATATTTGGCACATTGGTGTGGACCTTTTTTACTTGTTCTAGTAAACAACCACCCAGAACCCCCTAGCAACCATATAACAATGTCCAGCATCGCCTAGGAGAATTTTTTTATTCTGAAAATAGTGTTTTTTGTTGTTGTTGTTGCCTCTGTAACTTCCCTACTTGGAGTTTTTTTCAGTCCTCAGTAGTCCGCATCAGTGTCTGTATTCATTGCTCAAGTCCGATGGCTTTTCTTCTCCAGAGTATTCTTTTATCAGCTTAACCCAGCTGGACCCAGCACACTTCTGTGGAGAAAACATCAGACCACTGGAAAACAGGCTCACTGCTGCGTGCGTGGGTGAGACAGAGTTATTAAAGGAGAAAAAGAGAGTCCACGCATGGGCTTTTCCATTAGCCAAGAGCGGCTTAGCTCTGTAGCTTGTGGCGTCTCGACACACTCTTTTATCCTGCACCACCAAAACGTCACTCTCGTACTAAATTCAAACGTCGAATTTCAAATTAAGTTAGGTGAGTTTGATCTTTTAGGGCTAAAATGTAAATAGTTATTGTTTACCTGCTTTAAAAAAATAATAATAATAATAATGTCCATGCTGCTGTTTCCATACAATGAAAGACTAGCATCATAACTATTGCATAGCGTAAGAGAGCTACATAAGACTCATATGCTAGATTAATCTTCTCAAGCCAGATAGTGTGAGATCTGTGTGAAATCTTAAAACCTATGGTACATGCAAAGCTTCATTTGCATGTTTTACAGTTTTGATTGTGCCATTTGCTGTTCCATCTGCCTGAATCATTATGCAGCGACCTCTTTAGATAAACTTTGGTGTCTGTCTGCTGTGCGTCTTTCTGTGTTGGAGGAAAAGAGAGGGAGGGAGAGAAGAGAAGAGGCTGGCTGCTCCTGTCCCCAGTCAACAAGTTAATTAAAGAATGATTAACAGTGTTCCTGAGGAGGATACGGTTATTAAAAAGGAGAGAGATATCATCCCTGTATGTTTTATCTCAGTTTAAATATCTCTGAAGCTGAAGATGATTTATAATTAAAGTTTTGATTCAGAGCTGAGGTCAGAGTTTATTTTTTCCCCCTCTAATTCGAAAATAATGTTGAATCAAAGTTTGATTAGCTCTTAGCTTGATGCACGTGGACAAGTTGAATAAATCTGATTTCATTTGACATTAAACATCATCACGCTGAACAGGTAAACTCATCCAATTACCGCTTTCACAGGCTCGTTGTGTTAACAATCACTCACTTGCAAACTATTTTTACTCGAACGTTCAGGGAAATGTTTTTTTTTGTTGTTTTTTTAATAAAGACTGAAAGAGTTGTCGGAAGCTTAGTGATGGTGATGTTGAAGTCATGTGACAGTAGTGTAGTT
The DNA here is from genome assembly GCF_051911475.1 of Siphateles boraxobius. Taxonomy (NCBI): domain Eukaryota; kingdom Metazoa; phylum Chordata; class Actinopteri; order Cypriniformes; family Leuciscidae; genus Siphateles; species Siphateles boraxobius. The sequence continues at coordinate 14,618,933 of NW_027509186.1, read as the reverse complement.
CATTTATAGCCTACCTATGTTTAGCTTTTTACTTCTGGCAATTGTATAGGTTTAAAAATTCATTAAAGCTGTGTATCATAATGGACAAAACGTGTAAGAACATACATTAATTTCTGCAGTAATCCAAAAGGCAACGGTAAAATCCTTATGGGTTTTTGTCAAGGGAACAAGAGAGATGCAAAATTCTGGGTTGGCCTGCAAAAATACATCATCTCTTCAGCGCTCTATGTTCATATAGTGTTATACAGCTGTAATACTAATAATAAAAGGGGAAAATTAGATGAATGGCCGGTACCTTGTCCCGATCCCATTTCTCTTTTTTTCCTCCTCAGTTTCTTGTTGCCTTCCGATCATCTATTCGATTGCCGATCGAAAGAGTTTATTTTCTCTTCTATGTACATTAACTGAGTCAGTCTTGACAAAATAGGATATATACACTATACTGTTCAGAAGATTGGGGTCAGAAAAAAATTTACTTATTTGTTTTTTAAAGAAATTAATATTTTTATCCAGAAGTGACGGTAATATTTTTATAAATGCAGTTCTTTTGACCTGCACTGTAAAAAAGTAGCTGCCTTCAATTTTGAAGTACAATCAACTTGGATGTTTAAGTCATTCAACTTAAATTACATTAAACTGACTGATAAAATGAACTGAATCTTGTATAACTTATAAAAAAAAGTTTAAAATTGTTTAACTTATGACGAGCTAAAGCAATGTACAAAACGTATGTTGTCATAACTTATTAAACATTATGTTTTACAGTGTCTATTCATCAAAGATTCCTGAAAAAAATGCACCCTGGTTACTTAAAAAATATTAAGCAGCACAACTGTTTTCATCGTTCATAAAAATTATAAATATTTCTATCATATCATCATATTAGAATGATTTCTGAAGGATCATGTGACACTGAAGACTGGAGTAATGATGCTGAATATCCAGCTTAGATCACAGGAATAAATTGCCGTTTAAAATATATAAAATGTATTATAATATGTAATATACCGGTAACTGTTTTTACTGTATTTTTGAGCAAATACGCTGCCTCGTTGATCATGAGTCTTTTGAACAGTATGTTTTTGAAAATGTGTAGTGGACGTTTTATAGTGCAAAATATCAAAATCTAAACTCCCAAAGAAAGTTTTATTCAAGTTTGCATGCAGCTTTACTGTTTGCATGAGTCAAAGTGGGATTTAGTCCAGTTACATTACCTCTTTATAAGATAAACCCAGCTTTCCGAGGGTGTGTTTGGTCTCTCATGGCCGGACATTAACACGTCTGCTCGCTAATCTAGCCTTCAAATTGGAAGTGAACAGCTTAATGACACATCACAGAGGAGTGTGGGGTACTGGAGGCTGTCGTGCGTGCTTGCGCCGCGGCTTCAAAGTGGCCTGTGTGCACTTCAAACGCTCTTTTGAAGTGGAAGGGTATACGATAAGTTAAAAAAGGGATCAAATTCTGATAGAGTAACAGAACGTTAGCATAGGGTGGCACTGAGCCTCAGGGCATGGACTGGCACCATAAACTGTGTGGCACTTAGGCTAAAGGCGTTTGAGCCGACGATCAGGGTTCTGTGTAGGATTCTTGGCTTCACTTTAAATGGATTTATAATCTAGCCTAAAAATGCATTTGACGCAGCTTCAGTACGGCCAGTGAACTTTGAGTATGGACTTGTGTGTATTCTTAGTATGTGTGAATTTTCACACAGGCTTGTAATACTTTTATTATATATATATATTTTTTTAAATACTGTACAGTACCCTATGTGGGTCAATTTCTGTACATGATGCTATTAATTTCAATTTTGTCCTGACTCACTTTTGAAAAAGGCACACTTTTGAAAAATGCACACTTTTGAAAAATGCAATTCATACAAGCACTACAAACGTCTTCAGTTATTGAGTTAAATTAGTAATTTCTTCTGAAGGAATTGATAATACTTGAGTCATTACTAGTGGGTTACCATGATCTTTACTTTAGAATTATTTATATATTATATATTATTCATATTAATTAACATGTATATTGTAGTTCTTAGAAGTCCTCTGGGAGGTACGAAAAAAGTTATTGGTTGGCTAATAGTGAACTACCTCATTCAACTGAGTGTTATTAGTTAATTATCTTGTTAACTTTTAGAAGTAACTAGAACCGCTTTACTCATTTGTTCCTGTGCAGCTATTCACTAATGACAGAAGTGCTACCAAATAATATGGTTACAAATGCATTGCTTGTTGCATTTTTAATGTTAGTTAATGTTTATTGCATTGTTAATGCTATTGTTGTTGTTGTGTGTTTAATAATATTTTCAAAGCTTCAGAATTATTAAATAGTTTTTCAAAAATGTATGAAACCGATTACATCTCTGCATTTCAGAACTTGATTGTTGAATGATTTTTACTAGATATCCTTAGTTGTCATGGACTAATTTCTAAAATGTATTACCTGCACAAAGATGCAAATCTCACTCACTGGTCCATTCAGAGTCCAGTAATTCGCATTTCGGAAATACCAAAAGCACCACAATAATATTAGTGAATTGATATTCTGTGATGTGCATGTTTAAAACATGATATACTAAATTAGTTTTGCACTCCCAAAATAAATCCCCAAGCTACAGAAGATATTAAAATTGTAGCAAAAATTCATTTTTAGGCCATGTGGTTCCCCTTGTGTGCAATATTGGCGAGCTCATGGTAATATGGTTGTATACTCAATAAAGCTCAATGCGATTTAATGGCAATAGGCATCCCTTATTGGATGCCTGACCCTTCTTATTCTTAGAGGTTAGTTAAACAGCCCCGCAGACAAACACACGCATACATGCTTGTATTTAAGTTGATTGCATTTTGCATCGGCTCTTTATGTTTCAATGAATATTCATTTGTGACGGAAGTCCTATACCCCGGAGGAAGCGACCTGGTCCAGTCCCAGAAGGCGCGAGATAAAGCAATAGGGTTTTTAGTGCTTGTTTGGACTCTTCATGCATAATGTTTCATTATTCTGCACACTATATAAATACACCCGCCCTTTCCTCTGTGTCTGCGAGCTCTTTACAGGTGTTGTTTCATTAGTATCGAATGTAAGACGGTGACATTTCACCGGGCAATGTACACTGTGAGAAATGAACTTCTCTTGCGCAAGTACATACAGTATGAGAACAATGGGCATTTGTGGCATGTATTTAATCTTGTACAAAGGCAGGCTGGGATCCCAATGCTCTAGTGTTAATTACATGGCTAGTTGAAACATACTCGCATTGTTCCGTCCCTAAACCCTTTGGCAGATATTGACGTCCATTGTCTTTCGAACTTTGATGTGCTTTACTTGCGTGTACCTCCTATTGGTACTTCATTGGTGTGCATCTATTGAGTAAGCCCTCGCTTATCCAGACAATAAGTCATATGAACTCACCGCTTTTATTCTGCGCCATTCCATTTGGTTTTATCTTAATCACTGTCGTTTGATGAGTCAGGTGTTGTTGCTAGCTGTGTGTGCCGGGGCGATTTAGCTGAGATATCGCAGAGTGCTGTCGAACGAAACAAATGCCCGTACTCTGGCTTGTAAATGGGGCCCCATTGTCCCTTGTATAATGACTTCATTCAAGCGCTTTATGAAATCCATTTCCCTTTGGATCAATCTGGCTTAATGTCATCCGCCTCGTCCGCCCGCTCTCGTGGTTCGGGACTGTATTAATAACTGTATTGACTGCATTGATTTCTATTGGCAGTCAGGGTGTTGAGGCAGCGAGGGGCGCCTGTTACTCTCAGGGCTCTAAATCAAATGACATCTCATTAGAGCCAACCCACTGCCGCTAACAGATTGTTGGGAGCCATAAAAATGGAAACGTGATCAGCTGGGAATGAGGGAGAGGTGGATGTTTTTTTTTTTTTTGCATTGTTGCATCCCCCATTTCTTTTTCCTTTTTTTTGTTTTTGTCTGATAGGACTTTTAGGTACTGTTTCAGGGTTTGATGGTATCTTTGCTCGTCAAACATCAGAGGCTGATTTACAGAATAATCAATGACATGTTGTCAGGTAGATGTTATTAGTTACTGAATCCAACAGTTGCATTGCTGCATGGGTGAATATGGCAGTTAGGAGAGGACAGGGGTACATGTGCACTCTGCATAACATTTGTCACATGACCTTATGTTTAGTATATATATATAATTCATCATATACAGCTCCTATGATTAAGATTTTTCTTTGGATGTTTTTTTTTGTGTACATGTTTAGTTCATTCCATGACATTTTTCTAGGTGTTTTTTATCATGTTTTTTTTACATTTTGGTTGCTATTATTATTATTATTATTATTATTATTATTATTATTATTATTATTATTATTATTATTATTATTATTATTATATTTCACGTTTATTTATTTTCTTATTAATAATAATAATAATAAGAGAAAAATGTGAAATAGACTTTTTTACATTTTTAACAGTATCATTAATATTATTGTCGTTGTTGTTGCTGCTGTTATAATTTTGAAGATAAATACAAGTGAAATATATTAATTTAACATTTATTTTAATTTTAGCAGTATTATTATTATTATAATTTTTATATACATTTTATATTGTAAAATTATAATTAAAATAATAAGTAATATTTTAATAAATGTATTTTTGGGGGCTTTTTATTAAACATTTTGGTTGCTATTATTATTGTTATTATTATTATTATTATTATTATTATTATTATTATTATTATTATTATTATTATTATTATTATTATTATTATTATTATTATTCACTTTTATTCATTTTCTTCATAATAATGATAATAATAATAATATGCAAATAAGTGAAACTAATTCATATGAATATATTATGTTCATTTCATATTCATTTATGATAATTTTTGCCATTTTTGTTATTATTATTATTATTATTATTATTATTATTATTATTATTATTATTATTATATGTAAAAAAAATGTAATTAGCTAATAAACTATATTTTAATACTTGCATTTTCCCAGCCGTTTCTTAATTAAACATTTTGGTTGCTATTATAATATTAATATTAATAATAATAATATTAAACTTTTTTCATTAAAACATTAAACATTAAAAGTTTAATATATTAATATTTTGCTTTTATTTCTCATATTTACCAGTATAATTGTTATTTATTGATGTTTATGATGATGATTATTATTATTACATATAGCTTTTTATAAATAAAAGTGAAATATTAACATATTTCTCAGTGACACAACTTTCATCTTGATATGGCACAGCTTCCCCTACTCTCCCCTACTCTTTCAGCAATTTGACAGTCTTGTTCTTATAATGACTTCATAATGGATTCTTATGGGTTTGTGACCTATTTGACATTTAATGCATGTGGGATTTGACTATAAAAGGACATGCTCTTTGAATAAAGAAGAAATGAGGACTAATTGTGCTGGTCATACAGCCTGCTATTTCTAATGGAGTCAGATTTGTTTTCTGATGGCTATATCATGACCTTACAGTGGTTCGACGTGACCTGCACAATACAATATATGCAAACATAATCTAATCATCTCTCCTCTTTTCTTCTCCCCCTGCTTTCCTTTCTGTGATGCCCCATCCTTGCTTTCATTAAGGTAAGACACATTTTCTCCTCTGATTTGTGGTCATTCCTGAATGCTTATGCCGCTATTACCACAAACACGCTCTGTGCACGCTCAGATTGTCTTGATGCCGGGGGTAGCATGTGATCCCTGCTCTTTTTTGCCTCTGTTTAATTTAGCCACCATTGGTTGCCAATACTAAGGGTCAATCCACCCTGCCCCCACATCTCCAGGAGGGTTGCCGCTGATATTGGGGTCTAATCTTTGGCTGGGAATATCAGCTAAATGACCAATTTGAGATGCAGGCCAAGGCCTTGACTGGTAATGAGGGCGTAATGACATTTGGGGCTGGCTGTGTTTTTGGTAATGTGGCTAAGCAATGCGCCAGAGGCTGGTGTGATGACCTCATAGGCTCAGATCAGTGCAGCTTTCATATATGCGTGTGCGTGTGTGTGTGTGTGTGTGTGTGTGTGTGTGTGTGTGTGTGTGTGTGTGTGTGTGTGTGTGTGTGTGTGTGTGTGTGTGTGTGTGTGTGTGTGTGTGTGTGTGTGTGTGTGTGTGTGTGTGTGTGTGTGTGTGTGTGTGGATGCTACTACATGCTGCGTTATATACATATTGCTCTCTGATCAAGATTTATTGACTGGGCACATCCTAGGCAGCCAGGAGGAATTATTATTATTATTAAATTATTTATGAGCAAAATAATAAACATAATTCTCCATTTACTAAATAAATATTTTTTTGTAAAGGAATTAGTTCACCCATGATTAAAAATGAAAAATATTTGTTTTTAATTCAGATTTTGTGCCATGTGTTTACATACAACAACGTTTCATAGTGGAGTCCCATAATAATAATAATAATAATAATAATAATAATAACAATAATAATATTAATAATAATAATAATAATGATTATTATTATTATTAGTAGTAGTAGTAGTAGTAGTAGTATCATCATCATCAAGAATTATAAGTATTAATATTAATTTATACTTTTAATACAATGTTATAAAAAAATAATAAAATTTATCTTCATATTCCTAATATTATTGTTATTATTGTTATCGTCATCATTTTGCAGAATTACTCTGATTTTGTTCCAAACATGCATGCTTATTGTTTTTCATAGAAGAGATATTGTTGAATCTTCAGGGATTGGTTTTCCAACATTTTCCAACACTTTACAATAAGGTTTCATTTGTTAACAATAGGTAATGTAATATTAACATGAGCTAACAATAGGCAATACATGTGTTACAGTATTTATTCATCTTTTTTAATGTTCTTAAAAATACTGTCATTCATTTTGTCGATGTTGGTTCACAGTGCATTAACTAATGTCAACAAATACAGCTTTTTATTTTTATAATGTTAGTAAATGTTGAAGTTAACATTAACTAAGATTAATAAATGCTGTAGAAGTATTGTTCATTCTGTGTGTTAACTTAAGTAGTTAGTATGTCAACAAATGAAACCTTATTGTAAAGTGTTGTCCAAAATGTAATAGTGACTAATCCCCCCCCCCCCCCCCCCCTTTCAAAAAAAAAAAACTCAGCTGATTGACAGGGGTTAACTATTTCTTCACCAGTACAGCCCTGTTAGGACAGTCCTGGCTTCCCTCCCACAGTCCTGCCGTCCCTGGTTTCTGCTGAAAGCAGCAGAATTGGAGAACTAATTTTCAAGTTAAATTGTTATTAGATTTGTTACAGATTCCTGACGATCCGTCTCCAGTTCCACCTCTCTTCCTATTAGCATTCCCCACCTTGTAAATTCCTTAGTGACTCTTTGCGAATTGAAAGCATCAGTTATGATGTGGTCTGCCGCGCGGTAATAAATCCACACGCCGCAGAGACGTGGACAGCCATGTCAATGGTTAGCTGTGCCCGCTTCTAATTCGCAGAGCGGCCGTAATTTCTCTCTCTGCGGAGGAAGATAGTTTGTTTCTGTCAAACATTCAGTATGCAAATGCCGTTGAGAATTATAGCTAAGCCCACAGTGTTTCGGTTGTTGCTCTTAAACCAACACTAACCGCGCCGTACGTCTTTCCTCGCACTATAAATGAAGCGACAGATCTCGTGCTATCTTTCATATGGCTGTTTTGATAAACGACTCTCTCCTGTCTGCTAATGTGACGTGAAATTAATACTGCCCAGTTGCATCTTTCAATTTGTCCCTTCCTGAACTCGCTTTTTTTGGACGCTCTGTGTCTTGAATGCTTATGAAATCAAAGGAATTGGTTCAGCCAGAGCTGTTAGCAAAAGCATTTTGTTTTCTTATGTTAGCCACAGCTAATCCTTGTGCGATTCATCCAGGCTTTGGAGGAGTGGTTACTTTAATTAATTGCTGAGCAGTGTGATGAATTGGACAGGATGGAGGTCATGGTTGCTTGGGCCGGAGGAGTTCCCATAATGACTCGTTGCGAGGGGTGGATGTTCTTCAGAAGGGGCTGATGGGAGAGGTATAGACTGACCCCGTCGATCTTAGTCTTTCTTATACTCAGGGGTCTTCCATCTGAACCAATTACTGCCGCTCTGGTTGTGTTGGGTTTACTGTGCAAGACTTTGGGTCAGGACCTTCTCTGTTCCTGAGACCCGAGCCCGGTTTCAAAGAGATGTCAGAATCAAAGCAAATGGGCCGTACTACTACTATGGAGTGTCTGGGCTGTTGGCTTAATTCTGTTTTTGGCGCTAATTTCTAGAGGCAAAACTAGAAAAAAAGGCTAAGTGATACAAATTAATATTTCATTATCAATGGCCTTATGTAAAGAGAGACTTTTTTCTTTTCGATGGGACTAAAACACATATACTTATTTTACCATTATATTCTTAATGCCATAGCTTCCATTATGCAAAACAGTACATCCTAACAGCAAACATGCAATTATATGTCATTATTGTTAATGGAGCATAACGGATTTGGGTCAATACAATATTCATTGTTATGAAAATGGGTTTTACATAAACCCTAATTGAAACTTGAAATCCATTATGCAACGCAAGTAATTGTATGTTTTTTTATATGATTATATTGTATTATGTATGTTAGTACTTTATATCATCAATAATGTTGCATGTAGGATTTCAAGAACTAATTATGGTTCATTTGAATAAAAAAAAGACATTTTATTGGGGTCAAATATTTGGGGTCGTGGAATTGTGAATGTCTCTTATGCTCACCAAGGCTATATTTATTTCATCAAACATATAACAAAACGGACAATTTAATATCACTGTTTTCTATTTAAATATATATTTAAATGTAATGTATTCCTGTGGTCAAAGCTGAATTTTCAGCATCATTACTCCAGTCTTCAGGGTCGGAAATCATTCTAATAGGATTTGCTGCATAAGAAAAGCAGCAATTGATTATCATCAATGTTGAAAACAGTTCTGCTGCTTAATATTTTTGTGGTTTTCTTTTTTTGTCAGGATTTTTTGATGAATAGAAAGTTCAAAAGAACAGCGTTTATTTGAAATAGAAATCTGTTGTAACATTATAAATGTATTTACTGCCACTTTTGATCAGTTTAACGTGTCCTTACTGAATAAAAGTATACATATCTTTCAAAAAAATTCTGATTGCATTGCGATGTTATTCCAAGGTCACAAAATATAGCCAGAATGAGCCTGACGTCCATGAAATTTCAATATTCCGTATGTGTTTTTTTTTTCCTTCACTGCCTCGCATAAAAATCTGTAAATGGCCTGTTTTGTTTGATCTAAATAGCGAGAGGCAGATTACACTATCCACTGTGCAAGCAGCATGCTGGGTTTTTTACTGAAATAAGTACTTTAGATAATGACTGTAGTCAGGCAGTCTCTCGCTGAGCGTGAATGCTACAGCGCTAGCCTTGCTAATCTGATCGCCCGCGTCAGCCTCACCTCAGGTCACACACGCCGCACCACATCACAAAAATACAGTTCTTGCTGTGTCATTTCTGTCTTTCTTACACATTGGTTTGGCTCGATCATGCTAATCCAAGCTATCATGCTGTTTCACAATACATATTTGTAAAACCGAGTGGTATGTTGCTTCCTGGGAAAGGCTTGATTGTGTATCCACAGGTAGTCTTGGAGTACAAGTTGAATTGTTGAAGTTGGTATCAGAAGGCTTCTGAAGTTGTTGTGCTAAAGCAAGATCTCTGATCGAAAAGAGCTATAGCTATAGTCATTTGTTTCGGGTTGGAGAAAGACAAAAAGGCCAACTGTTAAATTATATACTTATTTAGGCGTCTACATTATAATACGGATACATTTGGAAACTTTGTTTTTGTTTCAAAGTGCTCTCCGTCCACACTAACATTTTCCAAAAGTGTCTCGTTCACACTTAAACGTCGGAAATATTACCGCATAATATCATATTACTGCGCATGTGTAAAAAGTAGGGATTTCCTGATCCGTTATGCCCCCGATCCGATACCAAGTCCCGATCCGATACTTTGATTTTCCTAAACTTAGATGTAACCATTGTTAGAATGGTAAACATTGTAAACCGACCGTTGGCAAAATTATGAATATGGCACTACTGATAGAAACTTCTTGTATTTTATATGCACAATAAGCAGAATAATTGCGACAAAGAGACAAAAATACTGGATGAGGTTAGAAAGAATGAAGCTTGCGGTCAAAATGCCAATGTGTCAGTCAAGTCCGAAGCAAGACACAACCCATAGCAATGTGTTATTGCAACTGACGGCAGATACAAATAAACAGTAAATAAATTAATTTCAAATGATTTTTTACAGAAGTGCACATCAAATATGCCAAACACTGAGGCTTGAATGTGTGTGTGATGCGTTAGAAAAGACATTGTTGATTCTCGCGCTACATGTATACACATTTGAGCTTTTTCTTTTCCTTTTAATGACGGTTAGCAAACCCACTTGAAGATGCGTATCGCCACCTACTTCACAACATCGGCATGACAGCTGATATAAAATAAAGAATCAGGCTTAGGATGGCCGATGTTGATCAGTTAAAAAAATGCTTAATCTGCCCCAATACTGATCCTTGAGAACGGCTCGGGACATCTCTAGTAAAAAGTAATAAGAGGTGATATCGAGAGGCCAGACATAATAAAGTTACATACAGTAATACAGCTATTCTTCTGACACAATCATTTTATTGCAAAATATCCCACCACTTACTTGTGCGTCCAGGTGCATCATTTCAGGTCCTGAAGTTTTTCTAATGAGCTGATGAGTTGAATCAGGTGTGTTTGAGTAGGGAGACGCACAAAATGTGCAGTGTTGGAGGTCTTCCATGATTGAGAAACAACGGTCTAATGCCCGGTACACATTGTACAATTTTGGGCTGTCCCAGACGAAAGATGACCAATTGTGGCGATTTCTGTGGTCGTGGCTTCTAAACTGTGGTCCTGAGTCATACATTGAAAGAGGTTCAAAGAGGGCTGTTGTCACGGCCTTTGCGACCAGTGATAATTGTCTGACCTTGTCAGAAATCTAGCATGAACATCTCACAGGTGTGTTTGATGCTACAGTGTCTACTGACTAGCCAATAAAACTGCAACATGACATGGCGCTCAAGCTCCATTTGCAAAATTGGCATGCCAAGTTGGGCTCTTTTCCCTATCAATGACCATGTCCAAATTCTCTTTCACTTTCTTTTCTTTTTCTCTGCGCAAATAAAAACCACAATTGAAAAAAAAAGTGCAATTCATCTTGCTCTATTTGTTTACTAGCGCATGCTGATGATGTTTTATTCTTCTGTACAAACGTGTGTCGTAGCCACTGATCTATATAATGACTGGATAGCTCATGACGTTCTAAACTGCGATCAGGCAGTGAAGCCACCGGAAGTGTTCGAGCGGCCATCTTACGATTCCCTACCAGCAGAGGGCTCCAACTCCCGTTATACAGAGATTGGTAGGCCCGACGGCACTTTTAAGATGAACCGCTGAGCAGCATACAAGTGTAAAACGACGTTTACAAAAGGACGTCGAAAAACTGCCATAGGTTGTAATTCAAGCCCTATAAGTAGTTCCCTTTCAAGGGAACTCGAGCTGCGTTGAGACGCGGTGGGAACGCTCTGCGTGATTGCGTCGTGAAGCACGTGTATAATCAGTCCAATGGAAGAGCGAGACGTCATAGGCGGTGACGTCATAGACCAGGAAGCTATAAAGCACACCAGAAAACAGACCGCGACAGCTTCTGTTGCCTTCAGCAAGCGCTCTCTGTATACTGTCCTTGTCTAATTACTGTTGTCTGTCACAAGCACATTATCTATCAATATATATATATATATATATTATGGCGAAACAAGAATTCAAGCGTTGTGTTGTCCCTTGCCCTCGTTTCATCACGGGTGGGGACACACATCAGCTTTGTGTTGCTTGTCTGGGAGTGGAGCATGCCCAGTCAGTTCTCGAGGGAGCTGACTGTGAGCATTGCGAGAAGCTGTCCGTGAGGACGCTCCGCTCTCGCCGGGCGTTCTTTGAGGAGGACGGTTCGGTTCGCGCTCCCCGAGGTGCGGGTCCCGCTGCGGCCGAGGCACAGCGAAGGCTTTCATCTTGGGGTTCGCATATGGATCTAGTAGCGGGGCTTGAGACGGGCCCAGCCCTTTCTCAACCCTTACCTGCTGGATCCGGTGCCTCTGCCAAGGAAGGAGCCCGCGCTGCGGCTTCTCCTTCCCAGGTTGGGGCACCATTGTTGCGGCTATCCAGTTCTGAGGATCTGGATGTTGTCAGTGTTGATATGGGGGATGTTGAGTCTTCGCCAGCTCATGCCTCCGGTAATGATGAGGAGCTTATGGAGGTTTTATCTCGTGCTGTAGCTAGATTAAATATTGAATGGCCAGCCGATGATTCTCTGAGTGTTACTAAGAAAAGTTTATTAGATGAAAGATTTTTACCATCTAAAACACAGCCTCCACGTCGGGGACTCCCGTTTTTTCCCGATCTCCACAGTGAGGTTCCGAGATCGTGGAATAAACCGGCGTCATTCAGAGTATTTAACCCACAAACTTCCTGTTACAGTAATGTTTTGGGTGCATCTGATTATGGTTATGTGACGGTGCCTCGGGCTGAAGAGACGCTCGCGAGCTATCTCTCTCCCGAGTCATCGTCATCATTAAAAACCCCGACGTTACCCACCAAGCCATTAAAATCTACATCTTCGCTGGTGGGTAAAGCTTATTCGGCAGCAGGTCAGGCTGCGTCATGTCTGCACACTATGTCTATACTGCAGGCATACCAGGCTGATCTGCTGAAGGATATCGATGAACGTGAGGAAGTCAGCGCTGACGCAATTCGAGAATTGCGTCGCGCAACAGACCTGTCTCTCCGGGCCACCAAGGAGACGGCCAAATCAGTGGGCCGTTCTATGGCAGCCCTGGTGGCCACGGAGCGGCATCTTTGGTTAAATCTGTCTGATATAAAAGATAAAGATAGGTCTGTTCTTCTGGACGCGCCACTGTCACCTTCAAGTTTGTTCGGCGAAGCTATCAACTGTGTCGTCGATAGGTTTCAAGAAACGAAAAAACAATCGGCTGCGTTCCAGAGGTTTCTTCCTCGACGTTTCGATGTCCCCGAGACTGCTGGGCGAAAAATGATAATTAAATCCGAGCAGTCTCATCCGAGTACAAGCTCCTCACAGCACAGAGTGTATCAAAAACAGAGCGTCGCCACTCGGGCTCCTCCACAATCTGGGGAATCTGGGTGGCGGTCGCAGTCCAGGCCAGCTAGGGGTAGGCAAGATCTGAGGACTGTCATCTCTAAGAAGGCTTGGGCTAAGAAGAAGTCCTGACGCCCAAGGCGTCAGGCTTCTGAGTGTGGTCCCCTCCGAGGAGGGACGATTTCGAGAAATTGTTCATCCTCGGCACCCTCTGGGGGGCGATTCTCTGAGGAGAGTCGCAGCGCTGCCACATCGGTTGTTCCCTGCCGGTTCGCCGCTTCAGGGCACCGAGGTGTCAGCGTCCCCATACGATTCTCCGAGGAGGATCGTAGAACGGTCAGTTCGGTTGTTCCCTGCCGGTTCGCCGCTTCAGGGCACCGAAATGTCCGTACAACCGAATCCCGAGGCCAGTCTCGAGAGACTGGTCCCCTTAGTAGAATTTCTGGCAGCGTGGAAACTACTGCCAAATATTTCTCAGTTGGTCCTGCATATAATAGAAAAGGGTTACAGAATTCAGTTCGGTTCTCGTCCGCCCAGATTTCAAGGGGTCCTTCCCACAGTGGTGGACCCAAGGCAGGCTCGGGTCATGGAGCTAGAAGTACTGACGCTTCTGCAAAAAGGGGCTATAGAAAGGGTTTCTCCTCCCAGCAGAGAGTCAGGGTTTTACAGCCGTTACTTCATCGTTCCCAAGAAGGATGGGGGGTTGCGTCCTATTCTAGATCTGCGTCAGTTAAACAGCAGAGTTCACAAACTCAAGTTCAAAATGCTTACACTCAAACAGATTGTATCACAGATTCAGTCCGAGGACTGGTTTGTCACAATAGACTTGAAGGACGCTTACTTTCATTTATCCATTCATCCTCATCACAGGAAGTTCCTGAGGTTTGCTTTCGGGGGCGAAGCATACCAATATCGGGTCCTTCCATTCGGCCTAGGTTTATCACCCCGCACCTTTACGAAATGCGTGGATACAGCGCTGGCTCCTCTGAGACTCCAGGGCATTCGCGTATTAAACTATATCGACGACTGGTTGGTCCTGGCTCGTTCCGAGCAATTGGCAGTTCGGCATCGAGATGTCGTTCTGTCTCACATAAAGAGGTTGGGGTTGCGGCTAAACACCAAGAAGAGTGTGCTCCTCCCAGCCCAGAGGACCACTTTTTTAGGGGTGATGTGAGATTCGACAACTATGCAAGCACGATTGTCTCCAGCACGTATTTCTGTGATTCTCACAGCCGTAAATATTGTAAAACTAGGCCAGTCACTCACTGTGAAACAGTTCCAGAGACTGGTGGGTCTCATGGCAGCTGCGTCCAAAGTAATTACTTTTGGCCTTCTGCACATGAGACCCCTGCAGTGGTGGCTCAGGACCAAGGGGTTTTCTCCGAGGGGAAATCCGTTTCGCACGATCAAGGTCACGCGGCTATGCCTACGTGCCTTGGTCATGTGGAAGAAACCTTGGTTCCTCGCCCAAGGCCCAGTATTGGGGGCTTCTTGTCGACGCGTAACGCTATCGACGGATGCTTCCCTCACAGGCTGGGGGGCGGTCATGAGTGGCCGCTCGGCGACAGGTGTCTGGCAGGACCATCAGCTTTCGTGGCATATAAACCGACTAGAGATGATGGCGGTATTTCAGGCTCTCAAATACTTCCTGCCAGACCTGAGAGGCCATCATGTGCTCGTCCGCACGGACAACACATCGGTGGTCTCTTACATCAACCATCAGGGGGGTCTGAGGTCCCGATTATTATCCAAACTGGCTCATCAGATCCTCCTATGGGCCCAGGGGAAATTACTGTCACTCAGGGCAGTTTATATTCCAGGGTGTTTGAATGTGGGAGCAGATATCCTGTCAAGACAGGGGCTGAGGCCCGGGGAGTGGAGACTTCACCCCAAGGTGGTGGAGCTCCTATGGGAGAACTATGGTCAAGCTCAGATAGATCTTTTCGCATCTTACGATACAACCCATTGTCCGCTTTGGTTCTCCCTCACATATCCAGCTCCTCTCGGACTGGACGCTATGGTACAGGAGTGGCCGAGGCTGCACCTGTACTCATTCCCCCCGATATCATTGCTTCCGGGAGTTCTGGAGAGGGTTCGCCGAGAGGGGGCTTATCTATTATTAGTAGCCCCGCACTGGCCGACCCGAGTGTGGTTCTCGGACCTAGTGTCCCTTCTGCACGGCTCTCCCATGGAGATTCCTGTCAGAGGGGACTTGTTATCTCAAGCAGGGGGCACGATATTTCACCCTCGCCCGGAGTTGTGGAAACTGTGGGCTTGGCCTCTGAGGGGGCCCAGCTCTTAGAATCCGGTCTCTCGACTGAGGTCGTTGAGACCATCCTTCAATCCAGAGCTCCTTCCACGAGGAAACTATATTCATTGAAATGGAAATTGTTCTCTACATGGTGTGGAGAACGTTTTTTAAATCCTGTTAACTGCCCGGTTGGTACAGTTCTCGATTTCCTACAAGACCGTTTCTCTGCTGGATTATCTCCCTCCACCTTAAAGGTGTACGTAGCGGCTATATCTGCTTATCGCTCCCCTTTGGGGGCTTCTTCTCTTGGGAGAGATCCTCTTATTACTCGTTTTCTCCGTGGTACATTGAGGCTGAGGCCTGCATTGCACTCTAGAGCACCGGCTTGGGATTTGGCCATTGTACTTGAGGGTCTGGCCCTGGCTCCCTTCGAGCCTATTGAAGAGGTTTCAGAGAAGTTCCTTACACTAAAAACTCTATTTCTTCTCGCTATGTCTTCTATCAAGAGAATTGGAGATCTGCAAGCCCTGTCGGTGGCTCCTTCATGTTTGGAATTTGCACCTGGTATGGTGAAAGCATTTTTACACCCTAGGCCGGGTTACATTCCTAAGGTCCCCACTAATGTGGCGGGCCCTATTGTGCTGCAGGCTTTTTGCCCTCCACCTTTCGTTACCCCAGATCAGGAAAGTCTCAATCTGTTATGTCCCGTTAGGGCTTTGGATGCCTACGTTCACAGAGCTGCCCTGTGGCGTAGATCAGAGCAGTTATTTGTCTGCTTCGGTTCAACCAAGAAAGGTTGCCCTGCATCGAGACAGGTAATGAGCAAGTGGGTAGTTGAGGCTATCTCACTTGCTTATGAAGCGGCCGGACAGCCCTCACCTATGGCTGTCCGCGCCCATTCTACTAGGAGTATGGCTGCCTCTAAGGCTTTAATTTCAGGGGTTTCCCTTCAGGACGTTTGTAATGCGGCAGGCTGGTCCTCACCGCATACATTTGTCAGATTCTACGACCTAGACCTCTCCACTCCCGGGGCTAGGCTGCTTGTTTCTTAGTGTGCGCAAGGACTCCACACAGAACGGGCATTTCTCATTTTGGCGTAGTGGATATGGGGTTCCCACCGCGTCTCAACGCAGCTCGAGTTCCCTTGAAAGGGAACGTCTCAGGTTACGTATGTAACCCTGGTTCCCTGAGAGGGAACGAGACGCTGCGTTCTCCTGCCATACTTCCTGCATGCCCTGATCGACTTGCTTCAGGCCTTTTCAGAAGCTGTCGCGGTCTGTTTTCTGGTGTGCTTTATAGCTTCCTGGTCTATGACGTCACCGCCTATGACGTCTCGCTCTTCCATTGGACTGATTATACACGTGCTTCACGACGCAATCACGCAGAGCGTTCCCACCGCGTCTCAACGCAGCGTCTCGTTCCCTCTCAGGGAACCAGGGTTACATACGTAACCTGAGACGTTATTTATATGCACAATTGTCGCTATGCTCGTGTTGTTTTCTCCGAGGCAAGAGTAAGTTAACGGTAATGCTGCTGCTTCTTTAACAAGCAACGATAAAACAGTCAACAGTAGCCTATTAGAAACATCAGAGCAGCAATAATCACAATTAGTGTCCAATAGCAACACCATTTAATAGCTTAAAAATTGCTTTGTGCAGAGTCCGTTTATCGTTACATTAACCCATAAAATTTGTATTATGCATTTCCTGAACATGTACTTGCTAAGCAAACACTTTATATGAACAAAGTACTAATCTAACCCTTCCGACCTCATTGAAGGCGGTGAGAGAGTGCGCGCGGGCGCGCGGCCGGAGCACTCTTTCTCTGCTAGTTCTTATTCGCCCTGTCCACTATCTAAATTCGTTGTTACGACGACTTTGTTCCCTCGTTTTAATAAATCGTGGACACGTAGAACTAATTCCCTCCCTCGTTTTGATTTAACGAATGACAACGTGGCCACAATATAGTAAAACGAGGGAACAAATTATTATAACGTGCCGAGGTATTATTAATTTGTGGCCATTAAACAATATTCACAAAAATATAGGTCTTTAGCATTCACTATATAATTAATAGTATCAAACTGTTTTTCTTACCTGTGAAGATAGCTCTTCAGTGAAGGCCGACTAGTGTGTTCTCATACAGCTTTTTATTACTTTTGCAAAGAAATTGCCGTTTTTTAATAAGCTGGAAAAAAATCAGACTTTAAACAAATAACCATTTAACTGTTTAGGGTGTTTGCGTTGTGAGAATGTACAGGGATACTTTAGATTTAAAAACTGTCTCTCGTTAGGCAATGTTTTCTCAGTCAAATCATAAAATTTCCTATTGATTCAATAGAACGCGTGAGCTCACTATAGGGAATACCATTATGGCGGCGTGGTGGCTTCACTGTTTATGACGTCATGAGCTATCCAGTCATTCTATATAGATCAGTGGTCGTAGCCTACGATTCAATAGGTGTCATCATCATACAGTCTACATACCGAAGTTTATTAGGTCCATGTTGTACATCGTGATTTGTAATGATCTTAGATGATTATAGCAGGCATTAAACACAATTTCCCTTGTGTTTTGAGGCAGGGCAGCAATTGTGAGTAAATTTCCATATTTGCAAGAATGTAATATGAAGTACCATGTATCTTTAGCAAAAAATTTAAAGTGAGAAGCACAAAGCAGGGACATACCAGTATAAACATTTATGGGTACAACATGTGTCAAATGACTAAATATGCGTCACATTTTTTTTTTTTTTCAGCATTTTCAAATTTATCCACTTGGACAGCATTTTCAAGGAACCCAATTTTGGCCGTTCAAAATTGCTGTCTCAGTGTGGGGCAAAACTTAGAAAAAAAAACTGTGTATTTAAATGTATCCGGATAAGTGTGGACGTAGCCTACCCTTCATACAAACCTACAAGAACAACATCAGGTGTTTAATGAATCACTTTGGCTAGTCGGCACATTTTCTTGCCCATTTTTTTCATCCAAGAATCTTAAATCCCACAAAGCGAACTACATTTCCTTCGTGTCATTCCTCATCCTAAACAGGAAGAGGAATGTGACTCTTTTAACAGCACACGGTGACCTGTGCCTAGTTAGCGTCAAGAAGACTTACGGCGTCAGACTTCTCCCTATGTCTTTGTTTCCTGGCCTTTTAATGGCCGTGTGCCGGACTGCGGGGTTGAGCGTCATGCCATTGCTCAGCCCAGCTGACATTCTCATCAAAGAGCAATTTGCAGTAGATTTTTTGGAAGTCTATTCTTCCAAGCCTGCTGAAAAAAAAAAAAAAAACTCAATGTGGAACGCATTTGAGAGCCGGTGGTGATCATTTTTCACATGGCTTATATTTGCGATAGATTGTTCTCAACTGCGAGAACGACTAGATGACCACTGTGAGGCATAGAGTGTATGAGAATATGAGGTTTTAATGCTTTGGAAATCTACAACACTCTTCATGAAACAGACTTATTTAGCATTTTCTAAATGGCTCTTTGTGCACAGAGAGCTATTTATTGTTTTCATTAATGACTGGACGATTGTACATTATTCTGCTTGATCAATAATTGTACGTGTATGGACATTAAAATATTAATCTGATAACAAATGTAGCTTCAGAATATGTCCTCCTTTATTTTTAGTTCTCTTGTTTTTCTCTTGTTTTTCAGTCTACCAAAAGGTTTATACTGCAATAAAATTCTGCGATTTTTTTACAACAGTTTTTACCGTTTTGAGTTGCATGACTTTTTATCTTGTATTAGTATGAAAAATGAGAGACATAGGAATGCAGGATGAAAACAATTAAATATATAGTTTAGCATCAATGAAGGAAGGACTACTTGATTGATCAATGCCACAATTGACCAATCAGAAACAAGTTTTGCGTACTAATTGGTAGAATAATTGGCCTTTCTCTACTTTTCTGTAGTTTGTACTACTATGGTTTACTATTTAAATTGGTATTGCGGCATTGCTAATATACTTTTGTTTGGGGCTCCTGCCTGATAAATTACGCTTTTTTTCTAATCGGTAAGTAGTTTTGGATAAGCATCTGCTGAATGATTAAATGTGAACGTTATGAGAAACTGAACCAGAATACACAGCTTGAAATTAATCAACAAGTTTGTATTTTGTTGTAACTTACAAGATTAGAATTTTAATGGGGAATAAAAGTACCGTATGTTTTTCTTGCCCTTTCATTCTCAGCTGTCTTTGAGAAGTATGTCAGGGGGTTTTAGGATGGACGAGGAAAGTTCTATTAATGAACTACTACAGTGGACCAAGTAGGCGTTAAAAGCCAAACGAATCCTAATGACAGCTTGGGACTCTGGCTAAGATGCCATCGAGCAGACGGGAACCAGCCAGAATGTCAGATTTTTGCCTGTTACAATCGCACAAATACGCTTACAAACACATAGTAAACAGACATAGACAGTATCATCTTCAGCACTCAAGAAATAATGTGGAACTGAATCTCGGGGAATCCAGTAAATATGGTCACACACACACACACACACACACACACACACACGCTCGCAGACAGGTATTAATACCAGTAACCTTAATTTACTTTAGGCTTATAGTCTCTCCATCTCAAGACGCCAAATTCTTTTTCTATTATTTGAAATTCCATCTTGGGTGGCAGTGGCCCTGGCGCACGCCTTATAATACAGTTTATTAAAAAAGCTGCCGCATTTGATCTTTGTGGGGGAAAGCAGGGGTCACGCGGGGACTGTAACCTGTGTCATCTATAATTCATTGCAGGAATATGCTCTTCTTACCCAGATTAAAGTTTAATAACTCCTGACACAGCCTTGGGTAAATACTCTTTTTGTGTCTGTGTGTGGTTTGCGTGTGTGTTAGGGGTAGTGGAAACTCGGAAGATGCCGGATCGTCTAAGCTCGGCTAAAGCCAGCAGAAGCCCGGAATCAGCAGGCCAGGTCTACTTACTGCTGAAATGTGTTTGCGGCCAGATAAGGGACTGGCGTGAATGGGAGCAGCGAGAATTGTAGCCCCTATCTGCTGTGGGTCTTATTGTGCGTGACAGAGATTAGATGAGCAGAAATGTAATACCTCTGGAACGGAGGCAGAGGGACCTTTCTCAGGAAGTTTGTGTCTACGTCTGCAGTAAAACTCGGATAGGAGGAGAATAATTTAATAGTTTTGCTCTTTGCTCATATTTAGCATTAATGATTTGAACAAACCCCTAATGTGAAGTATTAAACTGCACTGTTTGTGCTACGAAAAAAAAAAAAAAAATACTGTACCTCAAATCATGTGGATTGTTGTGCGTATGTGTGTGTATCGCAAAGTTGTGTGGTTGGAACGACAGTTCTCGTCCTGTGGATAGAAGCATAACTTCTTGTTTGCATGACATGTGGACTTAATAAATCCTTATCTTGAGCAAAATAAGCAAGCTGACATTCAGTACAATCTATATCTTTCATTTCAAATATATACAAATTTCATTCACGTCTTTTAGTTTGTCAAGACATTTAAAGTGCCGTTTTTGAAGAGTGCGCATGTGTGCGTGCACTAGTAAGTAATAATGATTGTACGTCTATGATTGAATCTGGAAATAAAGCAAAATAACTGATACAAATTTGAATTAGTCCTCAGATGCCGTGTCCATAATCTATAGCAGAAGAGCCTTTATTAAAGGGGTCCTATAACGCTTTTCCACTTTTTCAACTTTAGTTAATGTGTAATGTTGCTGTTTGAGCATAAAAAAGATCTGTAAGGTTACAAAGCTCAAAGTCCACTTCAAATGGAGATATTTTATTTAACAGAATCCGCTTTTCAAGAAGTACAATGCATTTTTTTTTTCGGATCTTATGAAGTCACAATGGTACTCATTTAAATAATCCCCAGCTACGGAATACGCAAAAAAAGGTGCGAGGCCTGATTGAGCTGAATGTTCCTGAAAATTAAAACCCAAACATTTATCTGTGTGCTGCACATTTTATAGAGAATAGCTTGTTTTCTGTTGCTTTTGTAAGCTCTCGCTTTTGTAAGATGGTTCACCGTATGGTTTCATAGCAATGGTTTTGTGATCGATTACTGTTTGTATTACCTTAGTTGTACGACTAATATCACAATTAAATGGTGGATAACACTGTATCTATAATGTATAATATAATTACAACAAAAAAAAAAACATACCACTCTGGAACGTCCTGTGAAATCCGTGCTTTGCAAAGTCTGTGCATGAAGTCCGTTCTGGAAGATCATCTTGTTTGTTAACATTGTCAGGGTCTGAATCGGGCTCGAATTGGTTTGAAATTGACGCCATCCTCAATATTTACACTAGAGCAGAACTCGCAGTTATGAAGAGGCGGGACTTTCCTGAACGTATTCTGTGTGAACGCGCTGCCAATCACAACACACTGGGCAAGCTAACCAAACGCTCTCGCAGTACTTTGATGTCGTAGACTGAACAGTTTGCACATCACTGCTTTAAGTCGAACACACCTTAAATTTGCAGTGGTAAATTCAGTCGGTAAACTTCCGGCTTCTGAACTGGTTACAGTTCCACTCTGGTTCCATATGAGTGCACTCACAGGACGCGTGCAGAATGAATGGAGGTCAATGGTGCTATACCCCTCAAAATCCACTTTTCTCAGGATATAATTTTTTTGTCTAGTAATTTGAATGTTGTATTCGAAAGGAGATGCAAATAAATTACACATTGCTGGGTGTGAGATGAGTCACTCATTTGCTTTAAAAAGTCTTTTAAAATGTCAATGACGTCATTAAATGCTTTCGCGCTCTGCACTTTCTTTTCTCTCGAGGCATCGACAACACACACACACACACACACACACACACACACACACACACACACACACACACACACACACACACACACACACACACACACACACACACACACACACTGATCTTTGTGTGATGTTTTGATTATCTTGCCTCTCTGAAGTAGCAAATTAAACATAGAGGTCTGCATTTGTCAGTTGCTTTGTCATTGTTTGGATGGCTTGCCATGTTTATAGCTGTCATTTACCCTGCCAGAAGCAAAGGGTAAGGCAAGCTGGGATATAGGAGGACTCAGTGGCCACTACTCGCGGCCCAATGCATACTGGGATTACACCTGTCCATCAAAGGCCGATCCCTGCTCTATAATTACAAAATCCTGCTCTTTCTACATACATTTTACAGACAAAGAGCACTTCTATCCCTTCCTTTGTGCAAACACACCCCTAACAGTATCAGATTTAAAGTTAATTTTCAGGCATTTTCATTTTATTTTAATATTTATATATATATATTTACATTTACATTTATTCATTTAGCTGACGCTTTTATCCAAAGCGACTTACAATTGCTATATATGTCAGAGGTCGCACGCCTCTGGAGCAACTAGGGGTTAAGTGTCTTGCTCAGGGACACATTGGTGTCTCACAGTGGATTCGAACCCGGGTCTCTCACAACAAGAGCATGTGTCTTACCACCAAGGGATATGTATATATATATATATATATATATATATATATATATATGTATATATATATATAGGGACAATACTTGAAATGAAACTTGGATATATTTTAGAGTAGTCAATGTTATGCATGTATAGAAGTGTATATTTACCGTCCTCTGAAAATAACTCAACATTCAGCCATTATTGTCAAAATAACTGGCAACAAAAGTGAGTACACCCTAAGTGATAATAGCTATATGTCGTTTAACCATGCAAAGCCACATGTCTTATTCATCATGTTCATGTTTTTGTCTGCTTGACAGGACCATACACATTTGTGTATCTTGTATTAGAGCAGTTAACATTTGTGCTTTGAGTACAATTCTCTCATACTGACCACTGTATGTTCAACATGGCACCTCATGGCAAAGAACTCTCTAATGATTTGAGAATTAGAATATTTGCTCTCCACAAAGTTGACTTTGGCTCTAAGAAGATTGGTATCACCCTGAAACTGAGTTGAGTTCTCGTGCTGTGTGTCAGCTGCAGAAGAAGGCTTCAAAAAAGACGCATGGCATGATCATGCCAGTATTGCTTTAGAGATTACAGAAGCGGAAGATCAGCTTTTCAGTGCTCAGATCATACGCCTCACACTGCAACAAGTCAGTTTGCATGGCCGTCGTCCCAGAAGGAAGCTTCTTCTGAAGCTGGCTCACAAGAAAGTCCGTGATGTCATTATGGAGGAGTGGAAGAGGATCCCAGCAACAACCTGTGCAGCTCTGGGGAACTCCATGCCTAGGAGGATAAGGCAGTGCTTGATAACAATGGTGCTCACACAAAATATACTGACACTTTGGACACAGTTTTGACATGTTCACTTAGGGCGTACTCACTTTTGTTGCCAGCTGTTTTGACAATAATGGCTGTATGTTGAGTTATTTTCAGAGGACAGTAAATATAAGCAGCACATTGACTACTCTAAAATACACCCCAGCTTGTTTCATAACCCAATTCACAATCACTTTAAAACTGCTCACTTTAAC
>NW_027509186.1:14485000-14590000 GCF_051911475.1 Siphateles boraxobius | reverse complement strand
ATCGAAATAAGATAAACAAAAGTTTTAGTACTTCTAAATACAAAAAAGAAAATACAAAAAAATCACAATCACTATTATTCATGCTCGCTAACAATTAACACATTGTAATTATGTATGAAAAATATTAAATTGTTTTTTCAGATGACACTGTTAGGCAGTTGTATTATATTTTATAGAATGTTTTTAAAGTAATATGTTTAATATGTATATAAAAGCATGTTTTTGTATAGTATTTAGTTTTTCAAATAAGTATTTTTATTTTTGCCTACAAGTATGTATATGTTGATGGGAAGTAACAGACACGCGAACGATTTTCTTCAGGTAGATGCTTTGTTTTGCTAAAACCAACATTTTCTTAGAATAATCTGCTATTTGTGCAAAGCAAATATGACCCTGTTATATATGTATGCCAGTACTGTACATCCTCCAGTAGAGGGAGCTCCTCTGCTGATGAATTTTACAGTCTTTCAAGAGCATGTATCAACTAATCTTTTGGGGGAAAAAAGAAAAGAAAAATGTATCCACAATGTTCATATTCTTGTCTGCACTGCAGGGTCGTTATTGATGGACAGCCTGAAGTTTTCACTGCCACTGTTCCATGGGGCTTTGGGAAAGAATGAGGGATTTGTTGTATTTGTGAATGTGGAAGTGGAGAAGGGGTGAAATTCATTTTCGTCACATGCTTTGGTGCAACTGCCCATTTATAGCTGGGCTGTTAATCAATCTCAGGCTAAGAGAGCGAAAATAATGGGGACTACACACACACACACACACACATACACACACACACACACACACACACACACACACACACACACACACACACACACACACACACACACACACACACACACACACACACACACACACGGGTTCATAAGATTTTACAGGGTGGAACTGTATATGACCCACAGGAGTTGGTAATAAACGTGAGACCTAGTGGTCTCATAATAATGTGATTGTGACAGAATATCATGCAAAATTGTCCTCTACAAATATTGTAAAACAAGAACAAGAGTATTTTATTTGATGCGGTTTTGTTTAGCTGTCTGAACGGAAAGCTTGTATTATGTAATTCACATTTAAAGTTTTGTAGAAGGACAAACTCTGTGCGTTTGAACTTCTCTAATGCTAAATTGTCCCAAGTTGAGGCCCATTAGATACAAGTAGTATTTTGAACATTACCCTTTATAATTGTCTGCAAAGTTAAGCACAAATGTGTGTGTATAATGACACCGCTGGGTGCTGTATATTTATATGAGAATATCCTCAAGTTTGAGAGTTCAAGCTGCTTCTATTATGTAAAACTACACGCACAAAGACAGGCGTTGTGACCTCAAAGGCATCTGTGGACCTCATTTTGAATTAAGGAAGTAAAATAAGAAGCATTATAATTCGAATAGGATTCGACGCTCAAGAAGCATTGGGTTGTGTGACTTGTTTTAATGAATCTGTTCGGTTTGAATGATTCTTTGAAATTGATAGTTGAAGCACTATAAACATTAGAAGTAGCATGTAACTTCATCAATATTAATTGCTTTGTAGATGTTGAAAAATAAGGGTACATTAACATGACAACAATGTACTAAAAACTAAAAAGCTTTTTCTTTGCCTTTTTGCATAGCCTACAAATGACAATGGTTTCACCCTAAAAACGCTGTATTATTAATGCCAGGCCAGTTGTTGGCGATGTAACTTTTTAAAGAAACTCTACACGGCTATAGACTGAACACGTAATACACATGCATGATGTCACCGTTTTCACAAATTCACGTTTTTGTAGTTTAAACAGAGACGATAACGATATTGTTTTTCAAAACCAGCATTTTAAAGCCCCAAAAACACCATTGTCGTGTAAATGAGCGGCCAAAACACACAAAAAGTTTTCCGTTTTTAGTTGAAAATGTTGTTTTTTGAACATCTTAGTCTTAGTCTCAGTCTTTTTCTCTAGTCCCCCAGTTTAAAAAATCGGAATCATTTGATTAATAGAGTCACATACTCTTGCTGTGAGAGTGTATGTATTTGTTTGTGTATGTGTTGGTCACCCACTTTCTCCCACATCCATCTTGCCGCCTAAGGATGAAGCATCCACAACATCATCTGAGTCCCTAATTTATGGGTATTTTTCAAAAACGCGTCCTCATCCGCATGTTTTCACACCCAGCATGCCGCCGGATTTTCCCCCCAGTCCACCGTTCTGTATGGTGCTGTTGCCGTAGCAACACCGTTCGTGTTTAAAGAGAGTCATATATTTACTTAATGTTGCCCTCATATCTTCAGCATGTCCATTAGTCTTTCTGAGGGCAACATACTCAGAATTTACTACCTCTCTCACTGGGGACTAACCATTTGTAAATGACTTCTTTATTTTCCTTCTCCAGTTCTGCTCTCTTTTTTTGCAGTTTTGAAATTAAAATTGGTGTTTTGTAGCTGTTAGTCCGTGTCTGTTAGCTTTGAGGTCATCTATACGCTAGTGTACTACAACATTTACTTTTAGCAAATATACACATTCAAAATGTAAAGTCTTTCTCTTCAGGGAAAAAGGACCAAAAATATTGATGACTCTTGAGCTCAATCATTTTGTCCAATCAAATGCTCTCTAGAATCAGAATGTGCCTCCTCCTAATTCCATAGTTGTCAAGACACCTTTATTTATATAGCGCTTTATACAATACAGATTGTTTCAGCTTTGTGATAACAGACAAATGATCCATTTCGGCTGGTGTTCAGCTGAAGCAAATGCAGTGTTGATTCAGTTCCTTTGTAAAGATCGTCAATTGTTAAAATAAATTAATTTCATCCATTAATCAGTTGTGTCCCAAATAACATACTATACATTATGCATTCAACTCTCTTGTGTATGAATTTTGTTTTGTGTAAGTTTATTTTGTCATTCACCATCAGAGCCTGATTAATTAACTGTCCAATAATCAATATTTCTTTTTTTTTTTTTCAAAATTGTATTGCATTTGAAGTGCACATCTTGGATTTTTTTTTAAGCGTGAACACACTGTTCTATACAATAAAATGGCATGAAATAGTGCACAAGTATGCAAAATGGGATGCATCTCTTTTATTTGCAATAGCTATGGCTGGGACAAACTAAATGTGGAAGCTTCCCAGCAAGCAATAGCTGTCATTTCACCATCTAGTTTATCTATAGAACCCATATAGTCCAGCTATGAGTAACCCAATTCTAGCCAAAACAACCTTGAATTTGGTTGCATATCTTTTGGTTTGGTTTCATTTCTTTGGGATGTTCTATGCGTTGCCTGTGCGTCTATTCTTGGGCTATGGTTAGACATCTCTTAAATTGTCACTGACAGCCCAAATTTCGGCTCATTGTGGGAGAGCAGCTTGGTTCTGTTCTGTCAATGAACAATCCTTTCCTGCCCTGCTGTATTTTTTCTTTAATTTAAAAAGCATCGAAACCCAGAATGCAGGTTTACAACGAATTACAAAGCATAATGAAATACATAGTTTATAGAAAATGATGGGAGCCTGGTACCCAATTGGAGATTAGCAAGCATGATGCTCCCTAAACATCTCTGGTTTTCTCAATAACATTCCTCATTTGTATCTACCTCAAATCTTGCATCATAGCATCATGGCATTAGCCAATTCCTGTCATTATGGTTGCCGATAAGGCTGCTTTTTAGGGCATGATTATATCCTCGGGAAAAAAGGCTGGCGGCTTCTCCTTTACCACTGCAAACTAATCAGCCCCCCAAAAATTACTTATTGATCTCCGGTTGCAGTGTGCGGAGAGGGATTTAGAGTGGCTGGGTCATGGCAGGAGCCCTGTGTGTGTGTGTGTGTGTGTGTGTGTGTGTGTGTGTGTGTGTGTGTGTGTGTGTGTGTGTGTGTGTGTGTGTGTGTGTGTGTGTGTGTGTGTGTGTGTGTGTGTGTGTGTGTGTGTGTGTGTGTGTGTGTGTGTGTGTGTGTGTGTGTGTGTGTGTGTGTGTGTGTGTGTGTGTGTGTGTGTGGCCTGGTAAACCCTACATTATGGGGACAAAATGTCCCCATAAGGATGGCAATATCTGAAATCCTTGTTCGTGTGGGGACATTTTTTGGTCCCCATGAGGAAAACAGCTTATAAATCATACTAAGTGATGTTTTTTGAAAATGTAAAAATGCAGAAAGTTTTCTGTGATGGGTAGGTTTAGGGGTAGGGTTAGTGTAAGGGAATAGAATATACAGTTTGTACAGTATAAAAATCATTATGTCTATGGAAAGTCCCCATAAAACATGGAAACACTACATGGGTGTGTGTGTGTGTGTGTGTGTGTGTGTGTGTGTGTGTGTGTGTGTGTGTGTGTGTGTGTGTGTGTGTGTGTGTGTGTGTGTGTGTGTGTGTGTGTGTGTGTGTGTGTGTGTGTGTGTGTGTTTATACCAGACTGTTTGAATATAGACAGACCTTTTATGTCACAGGATCACCGAATATGAATCAATTTTAGGCATAACTCCTTTTAATAACCATTTACACCGGAATAATCATCGTAACATACCTATTTAGGACAAATCAAATAGAGGATCCACTTGGCGCTAATATGATCAGCGCTTTGACAATTTCTACAACACGGTCTGTTTTTCACAAGAGTACGGGGCATTGAAATGGATTTTTCAGACATTATATTGTGGCTAGATTTCCAAATAACTGAATATATTTTTTGCCAATGGAGAAAAACCAGAGAACTGTGGAAAACTTAATGAACAGCCTCCAGGCCGCAGATCAATACAGTCATTACATTTATGTGTACAAGTAGCTTGTTATTTTGATTTAAGAAGCGGGTTTATCTACATGTACATATTGTATTTGTTCATTCAAAAAGCATGAGGGTGGTTTTGAGGGCATGTTACAGTATGTGCAGACAGTGTTTGGGTCCGTACTGTCTCTGTGTCAGGGCTCATTGATCCAGACTGTGGGAGATGAATGGATTAATTACAGGCATAGTGAGCTGTGGGACTACAGGCAGCCAGGCAGGAGACGTATTCTGATGGGCCGGGACGGAGAAAAGCCGTTACGGGCAAATTGAACACTGTTAATGAATGTAGTGTTGCCTGTGGCTCCATCGCTGGTCCCTGGGTGTGAAAACTGGGCCACACATTCCTCTGCCGCCCCCTGGGATCAGGAATGAAGGATGGGTGACGCCCCAGAGGTCTCCTTCCAATACACCTTTTTTAAAAAAAGCATTACCAGAAATATCAAAAGGTTTGTTTTAGTTACAGTTAGGTTTATTCACCAAATGTACAATGGTTTTCTTTGAAATACCATGAAAACATATAAATCATGTTTGTTTTCAATTACATTGTTAAATCAAAATATGAATTATTAAATTAAAATAAGTAATCAATTACTCACCCTCATATCATTCCAAACCCAGCTTTTGTTAATCTTCGAAACACAAATGAAGATATTTTCATGGAATCTGAGAGATTCCTTTCCCTCCATTGACAGCTATGCAACTACCATTTTGGATTCAAAAAGTTCATAAAGATATCGTAAAACTAAACCATTTGAAATTCTTGATTTAGTCCAAATTCTTCATATGATGAACAGATTTAATTTAGGCTTTTCTTCACTTATAAACATTGATCAGTGAACAAACAGAAGCTCAAAATGTTCTTGCTTGACGTGCGAGAAAAAAAAAATCTTCATTGCTTCAAATATACTGCGTAACACATGAGAAATTAACCTCATTGGTTCTTGCTGAAGTCTAAACATGCTGCATAACACATGAAAATTAACCTTATTGGTTCTTCCGGAAGTTAAAACGTGCTGCATAAAACACAAGAATGAACCTCATTGGTTCTTACTGAAGCTCAAAAATGCTGCGTAACACAAGAATGAACCTCATTGGTTCTTGCTGAAGTTTAAATGTCCTGCATAACACACAAGAATGAACCTCACTGGTTCTTGCGGAAGCTCAAACGTGCTGCGTAACACGAAAATTAACCTCATTGGTCAAGCAAGCATGCTTGAACTTCAGTTTACCATAACTGATGTGTGCATTGATGAATGTTTATTTGGATAAACGCCTAAATTAAATCTGATCATCATATAAAGCGATCGTGTTAAACTAATTGGACTAATCAATCGGACTAAACCACTCAATTCATATGGATTACTTTTACGATCTCTTTATGAACTTTTTGAAGCGTCGAAGTGGTAGTTGCGTGGACAGTCAATGGAGAGGCAGAAATCTCAGATTGTATTTAAAATATTTTCATTTGTGTTTCAAACATGAACAAAAGTCCTTACAGGTTTGGAACGACATGAGGGTGAGTAAATGATGACATGATTTACATTTTTGGGTGAACTATCCCTTATAGCAACTCAGAAATGTAGAATACAACGGCATAAGTGATTCATAGTGATGTCACTAAGTAGAGCTCAAATGAAAGGGAGATATATTGAGACAACAGTGAAAGAAAAGTACTTTCTTATTCATGTTGTTACCATAATAAATATGCATTGTATTAGGCAAACTTCTCATTTGTTAGTGTAGACCCTATACATTTTGAAAGAATACATTTCCAGTGACTCAATGCATTTAAATGACCTTTAAATATGTAATATGAACCCGCTCTCTAACTTGAGACTGAAAGCTAAAATGGTGAACTGACTTGTTTTTGTTCAGATCACCCATAGCCGGTTTACATCTCATGTAAAATTAATGCAATCAGATAAATTAAAATAATCTGCATCTATAACCATATTCTGATAAACCTGAAATGAATGGAATAGTTGCTGTGATATCTATGTTGATGTTTTATGTTGCATTCAGCTTGTGTCTTCGCTGCAAATTTACTCACAACAGCACAATAAAGGACAGGGCTTGGACAGGGAAGAAATGTTTGCCAGAACCTATTAAACCAACCTCGATCTAGCTGCCATAAAAAAAGAAAAAAATGCACAATGAATAATTGAGTTCCAATGAGTTGTGGGTCTTCTGTTTATCCAATCACGGCACATTAAAAATGAATGATTAATCAATTATTGCTGGTGGGGATTCTGGGTTCTATTAAAGTGGCTGCCCTTTTCTTTGTCCATACATCGTCATAGCTTAGCATTGGTTACTTTGTCTGACTTAATACAAGTTTAGCTATTAAAGACCCTATGAATTAAAATAATGTTTGTTAGCTTAGAAGGTCATGCACATACTGTAGGCTACCATACTGGTGTGCTGTGTATTGAGTATACTATTCACACATATTTGGTCCAATAAAATGCTTTCTAGGATAATAAATTATAAACCACCTGCCCAGATGGATGGGTGGAAGGATGGATGGAAAGAAAGAACTGCTGGAATTTTGTCTGAACAGGGAACATAAGCCACAAACACACACACACACACGCCCCCAAGCCGATTCCAGTCATTACTAGACACATACACAGATCCAATCCCGATCCCAGGCAGTCATACAGACCTAATATATCAGCTATATTGATTTCCCTGCAAACAAATAAGACTGTTTTTTGGAGCAGTGGAATATGCGAGTGCACTCAGGAGGTCATGGAATCATCATAGCGACCTTGGGTTAATCGACTTCTTTCCCTGCATGCACATTTTATTTTATTTATTTAGTGCAATTTATAAAAAATTAAAAAATAAAAACCTGGCTTGGTTTTCTTAATAAAAAAAAGGGTGCTATCAGTGACATTCCATCTTCAGAGTCATAGGAGGTCCATCTTTTAATTCATTCTCTTTTTCCTTCTATATTGCGATACCTAGTTCTATACTTCTACCTTGAACTGCTGGACAGCGATAGCTGCTATATCCACCATCTGATCCCTGTTTCATTCTATCAGGAGGTCAGCACTGCCTTCTCTCTCGGTGTATGTGTGTACTCAGTGTGAGGGAGGTGAAAGCTCGCTTTGTTGACATTGAAGATGATGTGATCTGGAATTTCCTGGAACTGTATGAGCCATAGTCAGTATCAGTGACCTCTTCACCTACAGTGGGTTTGCTTCTTTTATTAACTGAGCTATTGAAAAGAGATGAAACGGGGGGGAAAAGGAGGCATGTTTTATAAATAGAAAGATTAACCATTTTAATTGAAATGTTATGTAACTTTAATTATTTTGTCATGCTATTTGGTGTACACTCTTACATAACATATTTGAAGGGAAACATAAATGCTAAAGTAATTGTGAGTATGGTCAATTTTTAAGATAGCACATTATACATTGATGATTTTTCAATGTAAGGCATAACTACATCTGTCTTATTCACTTAACTTGTTTACATATAGATTGATAGATAGTTGACTCTTGCTTGATGCTAGTGAGATAAAGCCTTCTTGACAAGTAATCCCCGTCATGCCTACAGAAAATGAACATTTTACACAAATGTGATTTTAATTGTACCATATGTGCCCGAACCAAATCATCCTTTTGTGTTTGCCAGCACAAAAATCTGTTCCTATTTCTAGCACAATTCCTTAAACCGGAAGCTTTCTAAGGGTGTTTAGATTGCTGTTGCGATCAGCCATCAGGATTCACAGGGGGTTCCATCAGAGCCTGTTGTTGTAAATCGTTCACTTTAAGTACTAATCCTGCCAGAGACCGCACTTGAAGTAGTCGAAGTAATGTATGGAAACAAATTCAGCTTGTTCTAATAATCACAGCTTCAATTGCACATTACTCCACACTAACCCGATTAGCGCTGACAATTTCAGCATCACTGCTACAATAGCATGCGCGCTATCAGGACAATAAATGCACTCTGCTTTGATTACAGCCGTCTTGCTTTGTGATTAGTCTTGATCTCTGTCACAATTGTGAACTGTTTCGTCTTAAATGCTGTTTTATCCTTCAGTGATGTGTGAAGAGACATATAGGGAATGTTGCACATTGATTCTGGAGGCTTTAAAAGCCATTAAATCTAATCATTGCTGCTGATTTTTAAATGTGAGAATAATAGATGTAAAATGATAGGAATTAGTGAAGTGTAACTATTAGTTGTTGTATCATGAAGGCAATATTTTTCTCTCATTTTCTGTCGTGTTATTTCAGGGTTGGTGTTTGTAGACATCTGCTTTGTTTGATACTTGCTTTGTATCGTCTTTGGTATTTTCCCATGTTTAAGCTGCTACAACCAAAGTTTCAGGTTTGATCCCTTCCTTCCTAGTTCCAACGCACCCAATCTCCTGTTGCCCCATGGAGAATGTCCCTGCAATTAGTGTGCTATAAAATGCTCTGGATTAAAAAGCATTAGCTAAATGGCAAGCAATTAAAGTCCTTACTTTAGCAACGATTTAATGGTTGGACGTTATTGAGTGTGACAAAACATGTTTTGTGAAGACAATGTTTTAGGCGACATGAAAGTGAAGAGCAGCTTTCGGGGTTGAACAACTTAGCAACCACATAGCAATTGAAAACCTCTAACTTCCCTATGTTGAGAGAAATAGGTGGTTTTTAGGAAATAGGAGTTCAATACAATTGAAGCACAATGAACAGAATATGTGGAATACTGTTTTACAAATTCTATTCAAAGTCCCTGGTTTCCTTTAAAAAAAAAAGCAGAGGTAATAGTAAGGCACTTACAATGAAAGCAAATGCATGGGTCAATTTTTCAGAGTACATAATAGCAAACATGTGAGGATTATTTTATTAAATCGATAATTCGGTTAAAATTTCTACATTTAAATCTGTTTAAATCATCGTTTTTTTGGTTGTTTTAGGGTTTAGTTACATTGTCATGTCAACAATGTTGAGCATTTTTTTCACACCTAAAAACTTGCTACACACTGTAAAATGTTGATCAATAAGTTATTTAATGTAGTTTATATGTATATGTGGTGTTTTGAAATATCATTTAATACAAACCGTGTGCAAATTCATAAGCATAAGTATTTTCTCTTTAAAGCTGCTGTGAACCAAAGATCGCGGTTTGAAATCGATGTGGTGTTTCTGACAAACTACCTTGCAACCAATCAGGTCAAAGTGTGATCGTCAACGAGTGGATCTCTGAGCTCGTGTGAGTGAGGGGAGGTGGGGCTAATTTGCATATTCATAGTACCGCGTATATACTAAATGAGGCAAGAGTGTAGAGTTACATTCAAGCGATTTTTTAAGGCATGAAACAATCGTTTAAATATGTAATTTTGATTATTTATCAACTTTTTATTACTTTTTTTGTTATACAAGATTTAAGGGAAGCAATTAAAAAAAAAATGTGTTGTTTTACAGTGCAGTAACACACATATTGTCTTGTGGCAATATGTGAAATCAGAATTTACTAACTTGCCCTAATCACTTACATTCTAAGTGCCTCATTGTAACCTCAGTGCCTCAAGTGTTTTGCATTTTTTTTAATGAAAATGGACAGTGGCAAAAAAAAAAAAATATTATGTGGTAATCAAACATTACTAAAATATTCCATTAATGTGCAAATAGTAGCTATGGTATGATTGGTATTGTAGTTCTAGAGTCCATTGTTTTCTTTCATCCAGTGCCATTCAACAATCCAGTGTAGCCAATGTAGTTTTCTTTTGATTGTACTCGGAAATTTAAAAACAAACTATTATGGACATTTTTATTGTCTGAAATTCCTCTATAAATGCATGTATGCATTACTTTAGATTATTAGTTACATTTTATAATGAGTAATGTAGTATTTCAAATATTAATTGCAGAATGTTTTTTGCTTCAGTTTTACATGTAACGTTCCCCTGAACTCCTGAAGGGCATCTCATATTTCGAGGTTCTGTACGTGGCACCTGATCGCACCTCATGTGGAGGAAATTTTCCACTGATGGAAACAGACTGCAGGAAGAAGGAAAGACCACAGCAAACCCTTGCCCCAGAAGACACTCGCGGCTTCTAAATGGCTCAATTTACCTTCGCCGAGCTCCAGAAGAGCACAGCCCCGCGCCACACAAGCGGTTACAACAAAAATCAATAAGTATTCTCAGTACAAGGAACCTTATTAAAACCGGACCTCTTTTTTTCTCTTTCTCTGTATGTTTAGAAGAAACACTCACCCTTAGAAATCATTAAAGTCCACAGCAACAGATCTTCCGTGTTAGAGCTGCAACCATCCATTTTGCGCTCATTTCTGCTTTGGGCTTTTGTGATTGTGTGGACAGTAGGCCATTACTACTAGTTCAGTGGTACATTCTGGGTAATTCTATTACCGTCGTCCAGATGAGTTTCTCTGCAGGCGTTGTTGGGTTCGGTTTGCACACAGTGGCTCTGGAGAAATTAGTTTGATGAAAATCTCCTTCCTCAACAATAGCTAAACCAGCAGCCATCACAATGTGGGCCATACTAACTTACCGTGGCCTTACGAAATCTTTTACACAAGTAGATTAAGAAATCAATGTTCACATTTTGTTTCTTGACACATAATGGGATTGTCTCCGGTGAATTATATGGCCATCTGGCATTTTAACAGTCGCACAACCCCAGGTTGGTACGACCCTCAGATTGAAAGTGGTTGGTTCATCCTTCAACTAAACTGCGACAGAAATATCACTCCGCAGTAAGGAATGGTGCATTTTTTGCTATTATATTTGATTAAATTTAAACTGAGACCTTGGATCTGGTTGTCTTTTATATACCACAATGGCATTTGGCCTCCATGTACACAGGCAGCCGTAACACTGAAATACATCCACACCATTACGAGCTTCATTTTACATTCCCCCAGCAAGCCATAGAGATAAAAAGCCACAGGCTTTTTGCTCTATCCTTAGTGTGAAAATGACCTTTTGCAGTTTTATATCCGCAGCGTTAACGGCCCACAGTAAAGTCTCAAGGCCTGTGCTTCCGCATAGATGTGCATGTGTTGTAAAAGGAAACGAATAGCACGGTTGACCCAGGGCTTGCGAGGAGCTGTACACCCACACGTGATCCCTGCTCACCAACCCCCCCAATCAGAGTGCAAACTATCAGTCATGATAACCTGGAAGAAAGGAAGGCAATATTCCTCCATGGATTCTCCAGAAGGTTTGTTTATGAGCGTTGCAGAGCATGCATTTTTTATGTTGTGGACCCTGTATACTTTTGATTGGTTTAACTTTTAGTCAGCGAGTTGTGCCTTCGGCTAATATTACTTTTGAAATGTTTTAAATGCCACATTGTTTTTAATCAAAGAAATTCAAACTTGTTGTCTCCTTGCATCTCTTGTATTTTGCAATCCTTTTTAGATTCCTTTTTATGACCAGTATGCAGCTTCACATGTATATGGAAATCCCATATTGAATTAAAATATAACAAAATGCCTCCATCTCATTATAATTGACCATTTCACCAAATGTATGTGTGCCAATACTTAACCCTCTGGGGTCTGAGGGGTTTTCTGGGTCCAGGAGGTATTCTGACATGTTCTGACATCTTTGCTTTTTTCAGTTATTTATAAACATATTAATGGCAAAGATGTAAATTCACTCTATATAGCACAAAACGGGGCTACCGTAATATGTGAGCAACTTGTATGTACATGTTTGTATTTTTGAGAGAATATTGTTTATGCATGGTTATTGAAAAAACTAAAACTTAAAGTGTCTGAAATAAGGCCACAAAACACATACTAAATATGTGTCTACAAGACTTTTGACTAATGGGTGTTGTTGCCTAGAGTTTTTGCTTATAAATGATCTGAAAATCATCCTGCCTAATCATTTACACAAAACAATACATTGATTTAAATTTTATAAGACACCTTTTGTTTGGAAAGGCAATATGCGTGGAGGCGTGTTCACACCTGAGAAGACAAAGGCTGGATAATGTACCACATACATAATGAGCTGCATATTAATTAGCCCTTTCACACAGGAGTCTCACAGGGTCCCAAAGAACGCAAGGACAAAAGAAATTATCTATATATACATATTTTACAATTAGAAATTGTAACCAATTACAAATAGGTTACAATTACAACAACAATTACAATTTTAACAATATTTCAAGTGTATTCTTCCTTTGTAAAAAGTATACATTTTATCATACGTATTAAAAAAGTTAAGGATTCATTATTTTGAATATTGGAACAAACGCTATAATAACATCTTAGTTGATAATTCAATATACCTACTTTATTTTCGACAAACATCATATAGTATATTTAACATGAGCAGAAATTGGTGAACAAAAGCTTAACTATTTAATGTGACAGTAGTCTTTTTTTACAGTCAAAACTTTATAATCTATCCAAAACTAATCACAAAATCTTGTCTAAACATTCATATTTAGTCGGTAACATATTGTGTATGATATATTAGCATATACATGTTAATTTGCAGTTTGTTGCTTATACAGACATTTTATTTCAACATATTTCAGTCTATTTTTACTCATCTTAGTAGGCTATAGCAATATAGTTTGGATGTGTTCATGTAAATTTAATAACATGTTTACTAATGCAGATGCGAGAGTGAATGAACGGCATAGATACGCGCTGTATAACTGTAGTAAACAAAGCGGCGATACCAGCTCACTTTTTTCCTTATCAGTGCAAAAGAGACTCAAATTACTCTGTTGATTTTGGTCTTACATATAAGTGCTGTACATCATTACATCCTGTTAAGTGTCTATTTTTTTGTGGGTACTCACAATAAAAACAAAGTGTTGTGCTTTTCGTCAAATAAAGAAAAATAAACATGATGCGCATTTTACCTTCTCTCGTCAGTGAGGTCCATTCTGAAACGCGTCCGAAAAATGAACTGTAACTCTATCAATACTTGTCACAGAGATACGAGAGATTTCTCTTTATGAAGCTGAAATTCTCTTCTTTTAAATGGAGTAATTTATATAAAACAAATATTCTCAGTTTATGTAATCTGTATGAAAAGAGAGAGATGTCAGTATTTTTCTTTCCAGCTCATTATACCTCATTACGCGTTAATGTGCCACGCCCACAGAGAGCGCGCGGTATTCAAACGCAAATGATCTAAGGCAAGCCATTCAAACATGCCAACGCCCACCAGCTGGATTATAAAATCATGTTTAGTAAGTTGCTTACTACCGCTGTGAACACAGCGTATCGCTACCCTGTGAGGAATAATACTATCTAATAACCCTGGAAAATGTACCAGAAGTGCTGGTAGTTTCATTTCGAGGAGCAACGGATCCAGCTGATGTAGTAAGTCATTTATTTTTAAGTGCTTTGTTCTAATCGCGATATAGAAGTGTCTATAAACCGCAAAAAGAGTGTTTAAATATGAATTGCGATACCGCCGACCCCAGAGGGTTAAGTTATCTGGGTTAATATTGTGTTTGTTTAGCAACATGTGCTAATGCCACACTGTATTGAAATCAACTATGAGGGTTACTGTGGCACACATAAGGAGAGCTGATTTGTCAATGCACTGTATGTGTATGGAGTTGGCAGGTATTGAAACAGAACTGCTGTTGTGCCACATTTTTTTTAAAAATCGTAGCTTCATCGGAATGGTACGAAACTTGGTGACTTGTATACTTGGTATATGAACACACAAAAGAA
This sequence comes from Siphateles boraxobius, assembly GCF_051911475.1. NCBI lineage: Eukaryota > Metazoa > Chordata > Actinopteri > Cypriniformes > Leuciscidae > Siphateles > Siphateles boraxobius. The sequence goes on along the minus strand of NW_027509186.1, from coordinate 14,575,550 downwards.
TTGGGGACATGATTTGAAAAGTCTAAGTGGTCGTAAAAATAATTGTCACACTCGGGACCTTCGGGTCAAAAATGACCGCCCATAGGAAATGAATGGGAAATTGGCAAAAATATGAAAATTCAGAGTTTTTTTGTGCGTACAATCTACAAATCAGCCACGATGCAGAAAAAAAGCACACAACATTGGGGTAAATCTCTAAAACATCAAGAGTGCAAAACAAATACACACATTCTCACACACACATACTTATATACACAAAAACACACGCACACACAAATGAACGTGTCATTGCAAAAGCTAATTTTGGGAAATGTGTGAAATAAAATCAATTATTCATCAATGTAAGGAATAAAAAGCACACAGCAAGGAAAGCATGAGACTGTAAGCCATCAAGGTTGCAAAATAGACACACACAGGCGTGACAAAATACACACACACACACACACACACACACACACACACACACACACACACACACACACACACAGGGAAATATGAGACTGGTGAAACTGTAATAGAGAAATGTGAGAATATGTGAAATAAAATACAGTTACAGTTAGTTACAAATACAGTTAGTATGTAAATAATATGTAAATATAGTTAGAGAAATAAAAAAAGTGTTTTAAATATCATCCTAGCTATATTTACATATTATGTGTATATTACTGTATTTACATATTCAATGAACAGTTACTCTTATTCAAAAGGCAACAGCAATTATGAACAAAAAATAAAAAAGTGTTTTAAATATCATCCTATTTTCCATTTACTGTTTGATAATTATTATACTTTTGCTGTTATTTTAGTTTTTTGTTCATAATTGCTGTTTGCCAATTTTGAATAAGAGTTACTGTTCATTGAATTGTACAAACAAATATTTTAAACAAACCATACAAACAAAAAAATTTGACAAAAATAGTCTTTGAGAATCTCTTATTATATATTAAAATCCACAACCTAAAAAAAATAGGCAAATATGTGCAAAACAACTAGAATTCACAAGCCTTTCTACAGAGAGCTGTAAATCCGTCTAGTGGTTACAATATGATATTGCATGATAATTATGCTCACTACTTCCAACAGATGGCACCAATCTGATTTCAAAAAAAATATTTCTATAGGCCTGGTCTGTAATTTAACCTGAAATACAGCAGTAATTAAAAAAAAATATATATATATATACATTGTCTATTATATTCAATAGGAAAAATTGATCATAATTATTGCATAAATATTAATTATTATCATAAAATTCTCATAAAACTTGACAAAAAAAGGATTTGAGATTCTCTTATTATATATTAAAATTCACAACCGTAAAAAATAGGCAAATATGTTCAAAACAACTAGAATTCAGAAGCCTTTCTACAGAGAGCTGTAAATCCGTCTAGTTGTTACAATATGATATTGCAAGATAATTATGCTCACTACTTTCACCAGATGGCACCAATCTGATTAAAAAAAAAATCTATAGGCCTAGTCTCTAATTTAACCTGAAATACAGCATTAATAAAAAAAAAAAAAAAAAAAAAAAATATATATATATATATATATATATATATATATATATATATATATATATATATATATATATATATATATATACACAGTATATATACATTTCTATTATATTCAATGGGGAAAATGGTTCATAATTATTGAATAAATATTAATTATTATCATAATATTCTCATAAAACTTGACAAAAATAGTCTTTGAGAATCTCTTATTATATATTAAAATCCACAACCTGAAAAAAATAGGCAAATCTTTTCAAAACAATTAGAATTCACAAGCCTTTCTACAGAGAGCTGTAAATCCATCTAGTGGTTACAATATGATATTGCATGATAATTATGCTCACTACTTCCAACAGATGGCACCAATCTGATTTCAGCATTTTTTTTCTATAGGCCTAGTCTCTAATTTAACCTGAAATACAGCATTAATTAAAACATAACAAAAATTATATATATATATATATATATATATATATATATATATATATATAATGAAAAAAGCAATTTTTCTGATTTCAGCTATTTTTTTCTATAGGCCTAGTCTCTAATTCAACCTGACATTAATCTAGATTAAAATGGCTCATTTGAATTCTGCAGAAGGCATTCAGAATATGTGTGCTACCCAAATAATTACTAAAAGTAAGTCTTTGAGAATAGTTCGCCTCGCGTAGGGATGTGAATTTCTGCCAAAAATGTCATTCGACAATAGAGGAGCAAAAGTCGAATATCTTTCGGAAAAAAAAAACCGGGAAAAAAACGCACACTCACAATGACAGAAAGCGAGGCCAATTTCATCTTTAGCGATTTGTCATCAAACCATCTGTTTATTAGTTGAACAAGTAACATGTTTTCGTCTGTTTTTTTTTTACATAGTAGGCTAATTGGAAGAAGAAAAAACAATCAGCACGATGTATAGGCTGCAGGCCGTTTTTGCATCGCCAAACCAGATGCTCGTTAGATCAAAAAATAATGTCATATGTCATAATGATTTCATGTGAACCTGCCTTCGCGGGATGACGGGTGTTCATTTCATAAACTTTAGCCTATACAATGGTAACGTTAGCTTATTTAACCTGTTAACCTTTGCCAATGCCCCGACGCTCTGAAGCGTTTTTTTTTTTTTAGCCTATAAATTAATGTATGTCCAAAAAACGGATAATGTCATACTTTTTAGTACTGCTATCGTGGCGTAATAATCTGTTTGGTTGTAAAATGTATTACCTGAATGAAATTAAATCGAATGTATCGTCCTGTGGAATCATTCATTCACAGACAGCATACGAAGATGTTCAACTAATAAAGATCTTCATCGCTGGCAAAAATATGATGCATTTGCAGATTTGCTTTCACTAGACTAAACTTCATCAAACACTCTTGATGTTCTTAAATCTTCCTGTTACGAATCCGAGTCGAGTGTGACTGAATGGGCTTCAGACGATTCAGTGCGTGAGGAACTGAACAGAACTGATTCGCGAACCGATTTAGACAGATCATCTGCCAACTTGTTTGATGAAGTCTTTGAACAGAATCGACTGTGATTCATTTGATTCAAAAGAGTGATTCATTTGTAAATTGAGCATCGCTCATGCTCAAACAAAGATACAGCGCGCTTGGAATAAACTCATTTAACAACATGTAATTGCATTAAAATAAATTAACGAGAGGAACGTCGCCCAACGTAACATGTAAAAGTATACACCTTGTGTCCCTGACAGGAAAATACCCTGCTGGGCGATCTGTGACAGTAGGCGCGGCGTCAATTCTATGTCAAATAGCCTATACCAGTGCCATAGAGAGAATGGCACTCTCTATGGCACTGGCCTATACTAGGCCACACATGGAATTGCGCGAAAATATAACGATATTCGAAAAAGCTATTTTATGATCCCAAACCAACTTTGAGATTAGATTAACGGCGATATTTTTTTTATCGCCCGATAAGAGTCTCACGTTAACGCAGCACGTTAACGCCGATAACGGCCCACCACTAATATATATATATATATATATATATATATATATATATATATATATATATATATATATATATATATATATATATATATTCAATGGGAAAAAATGATCATAATTATTGCATAAGTATTAATTATTATCATAGAATTCTCTCAAAACACCAAATAAAAAAATAAAAAAAATGATTGAACAAAAATACATTTCATTGATTTTACTGGAAAAAAAATTGATTTTAGGGGTCCGGTCACTTATGAGGGTGAAGGTCCAATGTGTGACTGGTTAACGAAGAACCCCAGAAAGAAAGATTGAAATAGGTGTTGAAAAATATGAAAATCATTCCACCCTCATCTGACAGCACAAATATCTTACAATCAACAGATGTTTCTGGCAAACAAGTGAAGACACCATTTTGTTTCTTTTCATATTTTTTTTAGAAGATGTCTTGGTTCAGAACCCCATGATGGGACTCAAAGAATCATGTTGACATTTCAGATGTGCATGGCAATGCCTGTATAGCAGTTGTATTTTAACTATGCATTTAAATTCTGTATTAGCCTACTTTGCACCATGTTCTAATTTTCAGTAACTATTACTTTTGTAATGCTTTCATGCTATGAACATTTTTTAACATGTATAATATGAAATTATCTTGATAGCAGAAATTATTGAGGTAATTCCAGTTCACTGAACATAATACCATATAATAATTTACTTACAGACAAACACATGAATTAGACCTCAGGGTAAGTAGTAGTAATTTTCGTACCATCTTTGTGTGGAAAAGCAGGTCACCGTGACTTTGCCAAGTAAGACATGTTCCTGGATCAACATAATTGTCTCATTCACGAACAACAATTCCTGAAACAGTCTGAACATTTTGTCCAAACCCTATACCCCTGCACCTAACCCTAACCATAAGATATCCCTAAAATCAGAGGGAAATAATAGGTGAATAACACTGATGTAGAAGCACCTAACCCTGGTTGTAGCCTAAACTTGACATAACTGTAAACTTGTCCCTCAAATTGTACGTTTACGTATACTGGAAAAGCAGGTGGGAACAATAGAGATTCCAAATTATTAAATATAAATCTGCTTCAAATCTTGGTCTAGATTCATTTATTGCATAAACTTGCATAAATTACTGCACATTAAATTCACAAATACTGAGTGGTTCTTAATCTGTTGCTATGTAGTTGCTAAAGTGTTTTAGCCTTCTTTCTATAAGCAGTTCTTGAAGATGTTTCTGCAGGTTTTAGACCATTGTAATGAAGGCGTAACATGGTCAGAGTTCTCTTTAACCCATTGCTATGTTTACAAATGTTCTCTGAACATTTTTAGGCTGTTGCGTAGGTTTTCTGAGTGTTGTAGCCCATTGTTATATTCATCAGAGTAGCTTTTTATGTGTGTATATATATACAGACGCTGATGCAAGCAACACACATATATATATATTGTAATCATGATTGCTTAGAAAAGTAATTGCACACCTGGGTTACGCCCCAAATTTGAATATGTAGGGTTTTATGCTTTGAAACAAAAAAAGTTTTTATCCTTTTATCCAAGCACTACTGGCCTAATTAAAATCAAAATAGGGATCTTGGCGAGGATAGGGAGTATTTAGGGCAAGAAACTGACGGAGAAGAGGTATGTTCTTCAGTCCTTTTGCCAGCTGCTAATCACAAATGCTGTCAAGAGTTGTAAATCGTCCAGTAATCTGTCTCAATGTGTGGGGTATTGAGATATTGAGATGGTTGTTGTAACGGCTGCCAAGAGAGCTTTAGTTTCTCCTTTAGCAGTTCTTGAACTCGACTGAATGGAGAAATGAGGATGAAAGCCGAGATGCAGAAAGAGGGCGAGAGAAAGAGAGAATAGGGAGTGTTTTGGGAAGGCACCAGAAAACTGATTTGATGACAATGTAATGATTTCTTATGTAAATGACCAAATCAGCAGCCTTATTTAATTGGCCCAGCTGTGCTGTAGTCTTTTGTGGTGTGCTAACCGCTCTGAAAATCTGTCCCTTGTGTTTCCTGTCTGCTCTAAAGAGCTAGCTTCTGCTCCTCTGAGAATTGCCGTGTCTTGCTTGTCTTTCTTGCAACATTGCCACCTGCTAATTTACATATTCCTTGCCTGATAGGCCGTCGAATAAGAACCCCAAATTTTGGCTTTTACAACCCAATCCAATAAACTGCTCTCCGAATAGCAGCATTCATGAAGTGTTAGCGCTGTTATTGACTCACTTTTGCATAAATAAAAAGATTGATTCTCAGGTGATGACTTGTTGGTGTTTTTGAATCATTAAAGCACTTACCAGAGCGGCCGACTGATACTGTGAGTGTTAGCCCAGTGTCAGCAGGTACTGGAGTACTGTAACACAAATGGACTTCATATGGACAAGTCCGTCACTGTATTTACATTTTATACCCAAGATGCTTGGGGCTTTTGAGGTATATTCACAGAATAATTGGTCTTTCGTTCCAATTATTTGTGTCCTTATCTAGCTTCCCAACGTTAAGTGTCTACATCCTCCTTTTGGTGTGCTCTGTATACCAAACAACCTCACCCAAGCTATCCCCATCCATTTCATTATTTGACTGGCTTTAGCAGTGTGCAGTGCTACATTATACCAGGATTGCGTAAAGCTGCAGAGGGACCAATTAGGTGGTAGAGACAGCAGAATGAGTCTCTATTCGGCTGTAGCTATAGCATGGGATCAATGTCGAGAAAAAGGCAAAGCCTCGTTGCAGCAGAAAAGTTGGCGGAGAATGTTTTTTTGAAGTTTTCTGAGAAGTGCCGGACTATTGACGAAATCGTGTGAAGTGAGAGTTCAGGCATTGGATTGAGTAACATTATAAATATTTTATTCTAAAAGGGTGGGTTTATTGAAGCCACGCATTGATGGCATTGCAAACATCACAAAAAAAATGTTCTGGTAAAGTACTGAAGGCTTAATAATTAATCTTTTTGAATATTTCAGAATTGCTTAATGAGCTATGCAGACGTTATTATGTTTCCCATTTCAAATGCGCTGTCGTAGCCTTGAAGATATTATGTTATTTATTCACTGCAGGTCCAAGTGTTGCTTTGTAAATACCAATTACCGCGTTGAGCATATTGCAGAGCGCTTTGTACACCCGTATATCTATATAACTGTTTATTTCAGCCCATTTCCACATCTCTCCATTTATAATACACCAAGCTCCTACATTTCCATTCGCATGTGCTATTAGCCAAGATTTGTGACTGAATCTTTGAAAGGCCGCTTTGTGGTTCAGCTTTGTTTGTGGCTCTAAAACTGACAGTAACTATCATAACTGCTTGTAAATGTAGCATTTTAATGATATCCTTAGGTATTGACGAGCTGTGGCTAAATGAAGGCCTCTGTGTCGGCCGTAATGTTTTGTGGCGATGTTCTAAGATACGCACAGATATGCACACGTTGCCACTGTTTCGTAATGGCTCCTCTGAGAACCGACGAAAAGTGCTCTTTCAGCACTTGCTAATGAAACAAATCGAACAGGTCAGTCGTATACCGCAGCCTGTCTATTGTTCACCTCTACTCAGGTCAGGGCTGAAGGCTCTTAATTGTATCTCCAGGTTCCCAATTTTGGTTATCTTTTGGTCATGGCCTGCTTCTTTTTATTGGGTACTTCATAAACCCCCTCAACCAACTCTCTGGTGTGGGTCTGCACCGCATTGCGAGGGTTTTGAATCAATACCGGACAGTCGTTAGCTGAATTTGATGCTGTGGATGCTCATAAGGCAACAATTACAGCTGCAATCGAGAGGTTTGGGATGGGGGTGGTAGAAGCTAGGAGTCAGGGTGGTGATGGGGGTGGTCTTGCGCCCTGGGGGAGGTTCATGTCAGACATTCAGGCCCTGGTTTCATCAGAGAGTGTGGGGATCCATACTGTCTGTGAACGAGTTGGGGCCGGATAGAGGTGATTTGTAGCCCAGAGGCGTCAGGTCACAGGTGGGGTGTAAGTACGGTCAGAGGGCTTTATCCCGGGTCACTGGAGCCCAGAGGAATCCACCCACTATCAAATGTGTTGGCTTTTATGAGGGCCAGTGATTGCCAGAGGGCAGGTTAACCCCAGTGCTTTGACCCCTTCAGGAATGGACAATTACAAGTACATTACGGTTTCGCTTCGGCCCTTTAAATTTGGTGGAAATGAATTTCTACAGTGTATTTTGTGATGTAAGAAAGAAAAAGGGGCATACAATAAACCAGTAGTGTGTGTTGCACTCTTTCGAGCGAGCAACTATGTTATTTTGAAAGCAGCTATTGTTGCACCAATCCCCCTCTACATTTCACAAATGTAAAATATGTAATAATTTTGGAGAGGATTTTAGCTTGCTGTCAACAGCATGTTAAACAGTAACTTGAAACATCAGCGTCTCTGTGTATTTTAAATGCATGCACATTAAAGCACCACCTGTTGCTCAAACAGTAGAGCATGGAGTTAGCAATGCCAAGGTCATGGGTTTGATTCCCAGGGAAAGCAATAACTGATAAAATGTAAATGCGTTCCTTGAATGCAATGTAAGTTGCTTTGGATAAAAGCTTCTGCCAAATGCATAAATGTAAATTACCTCTACAAAGCATTGCTTTTGCAATAAAACCACCGCTTTTATTATTATATTTACGAGACTATTACTTTCAGATCCCAAAATGTTTTAAAAATGTTGGTCAATGTACACATGCACACATTTGGCTGCTGCATTGATTCATTGATTCTTCTCTAGCTTTTAGTGTTGCTATGCTAACCTTACTACACAGTGTTTCCCTGAGGCAAATATGTCCTCAACATATTTATTTAAAAAATAGATTTTATTAAATCAAAATGTATCAAAATATCTCCAAGAACAATGCAATGATGTATAGGTTTTGTTGATTTAAAATGTTGAATAGCACAATTTATCTAATAAATGTGAAATGTAGAAATGTAATATATATATATATATATATATATATATATATATATATATATATATATATATATATATATATATATATATATATAGTTTGTTTTCATTTTTGAGATTTAGTGAATATTATAAGTGACATTGTGATGCATGAAGAGAAATGGGCAAATGAGCTTAAAGTGAACGTACTGAAACATTTTGCTCTTACTTTTACATCTCATGACCCACGTTCTGTTCCATTCTGTTGTGCTTCGTCCAGCTAAATATATCCTACAAAATGCATTGGAATCGTCTCGAGTGTGCCTGACTAATTGTTTAGACAACCTTCTGACTAATTTCATTTTGCACTCCCCAGTCCAATTTTGTGAGCCTTTGAGTAGGTGTGAAGTAGGATATCCTGTCTTTCCTGTGGTTTGATGGGGATGAGGATGTCAATGACTCCATGTTTTTTCAGAGCTCTGACCTTGTTGTAACTAGTTTTTATTGTCTGTTATTTTGTTTGCATGACTACATGCTGTGTACATCTGAAGTGTGCGTTTTAGTTTTAAAGTGTATTTACCGTGTGTGTGTGTGTGTGTGTGTGTGTGTGTGTGTGTGTGTGTGTCTCAGTGAAGGACAAATACCAGACATTGCACTGTGTTCAAGTTGGAATATCATTTTCTCCATTCGTGATTAGAGCCAATCCACAGATGAGTGGAGAGGAGGATGGGAGGATAGGAGATGAGCTGTAATGGGCTTGGATCTGGGCCCTTGTCCAAAACAGTGCATGGTTGAGGGGTAATAGAGAAGAAGTCCTGAGAGAAAGCATGCTTAGCATGGACATACACCAAGCACTCTCCCTCTCCCTCCTTCTCATTTTGCTCTTCATATCAAAGAGAAACAGAAGGGAAGAAAGTGATGCATCAGCTGCCTCAGTGATATCATCATTATTCAGTATTTTATCATTAGGGCTCTGAGTGTCTTATAAAAACCCATTTAAATTACTGCATGCATTGCATTGTATTTAGAATATAATGATTACTGCCTCCTTTAAGTGAACTGCCTTGTATCCAACATTGCTTATTTGCTTTGCCCTGGTTTTGACTAATGCCTGGTTCAGATTACACGATTTTAGCCCGATTTTGGCACGATCCGTTTGACGTAGGGTCTCGTGGGGATTCGTAAACGACAACGGGCGTCGGGACGCAAGATTCGATCGCATCATCTCGTATAGTGTGTCATAGTGGGCGATAACCTACGTCGCGTCTGCGATGCTTCACGACATCACGACAAAAAGACTAGCATGTTTAATTTTTTTAACGGTCGTCCACGACGGGTTCCGTCACATGTATGAGGTTGACCAATAGGAGCACAGAAGCTTTTCCGTACACAACTTTCAAAAATGGCGAAACGAAACAGAGACGATGGTGCTACTAGGTGGAGTTATGACATGGAGGAAAGGTTCGTAAGAAAACAATATTTTACCTCAAGTTCTCTGTGGAGGATTGACAGCCAATACTGTCCTCTTCGAGCAATCCAGGAACGTGTCCATTGTCGGGTTTTCTTTCTTTTTTCAAGTTTTCTGAACACAGGACAGCCAATACAACACTCACCGCCACATCCATTGTTTGTTTATGTTCGTTTCCGGAAGTCACTCACTATAGTTTCGCCTTCTCAATGACATCACGTGCATCGTTAAAGACGGCACGCGATGACTGGTCAGGAAGCAACGTGTAGTCTGACATGTTTCTTGTCCACCACACGACAAGATTTTAGGAGTCAAAATCGCGTAATCTGACACAGTGACTATCGTAAAAGACAAAAAAATGGTGTAATCTGAACCAGGCATAAGGTTTCAATTTTATTAGATATACAAGTGATACATGCAGTATACAAGAGATAGTTTAATATTTAAGGAAGTGTGCCTAATTGTGGAAAATTATTACAGTGCTTTTTGGAATACCTAATTATGATTGTTCAATCACATAATTCATATAAACAGAATCCACAAAATCTGAAGTTTTTTCAAACACTCATTGACGGTCTTCCTTTTTTCCCCCATTGTGAAATCAAAATGCACACTTCCTGTTGTATGTTCTACAAGTTCTTTTGTACTTTTCTTCTCCACTTTAATCAGAGAGATTGAGGCGTTCTATTTATCAACACAAACACAGATGCTTCTTAGATGCTTTCCGAAAAATCAAAGGACTCAAGTCAATTTTATGCAGATAGTCGTTCTTCTGAGGTAATTGTACTCTCATGTGAAGTGTCGTTCGGGCTGCTTTTCGACTCAAGGCAGGGCTAACGGCCCTCTTTCCTTCTCATTTACATACCTCATCTTTTATCAAATGCTCCCCGTCTTTTCATTTATCCTCCTGCTGTTTGAACATGAGTTTGACTGAGGGAATTCGAACACTCGATAGTCAAGAATACGATTAAATATTCTCATCAAGAAGTTCGAGGAATGAGATGGAGGATGGAATTAGCTGAAGGAGAGAAAGAGAGAAGGATGAACGGGCAAATGGGATAAAGACCTTGAGGCAGTGAAGATGTTCAGCTGTGTCTTTTGAATGAAGGAAAGAGGGGAGTTACAGACAAAAGAGAAATGTGGCAGACGGGTGATAGCAGGTGGATAGAAGAAAAACAATATTTGTGAGGGAGAGTGAAAGCGAGTGATGAATTGATATGGAATGCAAAAGCAGAGCGTGACCTGTGGAGATAAATTACGAATAAGTGATGGAAACCGAAGAAAACCAAGCTCTGGTGTTTTCTTTTTTTCTTAAGCAGTCTGGCTTGATGAACAGGTCACAGGCTGTCTAGGCCTGTCTACAGACCCTCATCTGCATTCTCATTGGCATTCCCAACAATTAAGCCCCTAATTACCCTGGAATTCTATAGAGGAGCTGCACTTTCCTTTGATTGCGTAGATTCAGAGATGCTCTGTCAACCATATGTCTTTTTCCTTTTTCTCTTTGTCAGACTCTTTCTTCTTATGTCTTTCCCAGTCCCTTGATGTGGATTAACTAACTAACAGTAGCACCGCTACTAACTCAGCAACATGTTCCAGGAGCAGGACAGTAGTCAAGTTTCTTTCACAATATTGCTTTTGCAGAAACAAGCTACTTTTCCCAGCGAGTTGCATTGTAGCGCAACACAAAGCAACATCGCTATTTTTAATAAAGCATATCACTTTACAACCATGCAAGACTTTGCCTTATATGTAGCATTGTGCAGTCTTATAGTGCAATATTTAGTTAAATGCAGATGTCATATCATGTTTATTTGAGTTATATAAATTGGGGTATTGTGTTTTTGTAATATTTATATTTATACTTATTCATAATTAAAATTATACAATATTCATTTACACTGATTTTGTTCTGATGCTTTTATAAAGGCCTAATTAAAAAATAAACTATATAAACAATATAATCAAAATAGTTTTTTATACAGTATATTACAACTTTAAGTAGCTCTAATCTACTTATTTGTTAGAAGTTTGTATTTTAGTCAGTATTTTTAAAGTCAACATGGAATTACTCTACTTTATTACTACATGCTCATTCTCTTATTGTGAATTATTAATCTGTACAAAATTGCCTTTGTAATTTTGCAAGTGATAATTAGCAGTTTTTCTAAAATGCCCTTTTCAGTTTTATCATCCAGTATATTGGGGTATTTGATATTGTTATCCAATATTCAAATAGCTGTTTAGCATTGTTTTAGCAAATACTTATTTGGTCTGGCTCCCATCTAGTATCTATTCACTCCCTGTGATCCAATCAGTTCTCAATAGATAACATTGGTAACTTTAGTTTAAAGTCCAATTCTCACTATTAACTAACTATTAACTATGACTTTTTCCTCAATAATCTCCTAATTACTGTTTATTAATAGTTAGTAGGGTAGTTGTTAGGTTTAGGTATTGGGTAGGATTGAGGGATGTAGAATATGATTATGGCATTAATATGATTTATAAGTAGGCTACTAATGAACAGTCAATATCCTAATAATATGCATACTAATAAGCAACTAGTTAATAGTGAGAATTGGACCCTAAACTAAAGTGTTACCATAAAATCAAATCTCCTCCTACGTTTCCAACACATTTGCTTACAAACAATGATTCATGTTAGCTTGTAGCTTCGCATGTTACAGTGTTTATGCATCTTTCCCCACTGTCAACCTTTTCACATCTTTGCCATCGTTTGAAGGCTCACAGATAGTTGAGAATGTTTATTTGGGTTTGGAGTCTTCTCTCAGATCTTTGGCCTTCAGTCAGGGGCCCTGCGGATGTTGTAACTGGCGTGTAATTAGTAGAGAGTGGTTTTTTAAAGAAGGCTTACATGCTCAAAAGGATTTGAACGATGGCTTTGGCTCTGCTCCGGGCTGTGCAACGCTTCGGTCAGTGGACTGACCTGATAAGATGGGAGAGGCTCTTAAAGTTTCTGTTTCGTCATACAATCGTTTCCTCCTCCCTGTGTTCTCTCTTTCTCTCTGAAACTCCTTTTATTTCACTCCCACTTGCCTTTATCTCACCCGCACTCATTTTTCGCTCATTACCGCTAAATACCCATCACTCATTGGGCCTCTCTGTTTGCAAGATCTGCCAGAAACTCCAGTGGCTGGTGTTCTGTTATCTGGGCCGAGCCGGGTGCAGAGAGCGAAAGATGTGGGTGTTTTTAGGCCCGTGGTTCTTTGTGAAAGGTGCTCGCTAATGAGCATCTGCACTACGAGGCCTAGAAGAGAGACCTCCTTCTTCAAAGCCAGAGAACGACAGCAGGATGCATAAAGAAAGAGCAGAGGATGATGGGAATGGGGCATCTGGATGCAAAAAATAATGCATTAAAAAGGGTTTGTGGGTTGCATGTTTGTAGTAGGTTTTAGATGGTAAGAAAGGGAGTCTAGCTGTCGTTATGACCAAATTTCTTTTGCATCTCTCAATTTAATATCCCGCTGTGGTTAAAATTGCGCAAAGTCTGTCTGGATTTAGAGGCACGTGGGGTTTTTCCGAGGGCTGCGAGGCTTAGCAGACGACGTACCTGTTTGAGGCAGACAGCTGGGACGGCCCTGGCCAGACGATACTGCTCACCTGTGGGAATTCCCCTGCTACTCAGGTGTGAATTATGGAACAATTACCCAGCAGGCACTGCCCCTCTCCTCTCTGTCATTACAGCCAACATGGGTAATAAAGCCACCTCATTCTTCCCCAGCCCAGATCACAGGTGGAAAACAGCTTGCCTCCTCGGTGCCCTGTGTCCGCCCCCCCACAACTCGAATTGCTTCCATGGGACGGTTAATGGCGTGAGGCGGGCCATAGTTATTTTTGGAAAGGGTGGAGAAAGAGAATAGCCAGACGTTGAACTCCCACAGTCCTCCGTTTGCCAAGACTGATGTTCTCACTTTGCTGTCATAGGCGGAGAAATTCTCCCGCATGATGGTAGTTTAGCTCTATAAAGGCGTTTGCGGCCAGCGACCGCTAATCTTGTGTACAGTTCTGAAATTGGGACGTCTCGGCTGTGTCTTATCCCGAAGAATGCTGAACTTCCCGAGAAACAGGGCAAACATCTCCCTCATAAATCACAAACAGCTCCCAGACAAGAGCTTGACTCCCCTGTTGACATTTAGGGACTGGGGGAGGTGCCGCACTCCAGGGAGCAGCGAGAGATAGACCGAAAACGAGGACTGCGGTTGATGGTAGTGATAGATGGGAAGAAGCAAGGGGAAAATAAGATGGGAGCCACCCTAGTGCTCTCCATCCTCCTCCCAGGATGCGAGTTTGAAGGCCAGAAGTGACTTATCTGGACAATTTGGTCAAGCTGTGCGCAGATGGCCTATTTATCTCCATGCTCAGTAAAAATTAAGTGAACAACGGTGTCTTAAAGGTTCCACTGTGTTTTGCAGGGTGAATAACCGTCCTCTTGCGGAAATGCCCTCAGGAAGATTTTATGTTGATACTTAATGTTTGAACAAATTAAAACTGGTTGCAATATGGTAGAGATGAACCTCTATGCAACTATGCAACTTTCAGCTCAATTATAGATGGATTCCTAAACTATACATTTCTTAAATTAGTTATTAAATGCATGAAGTTTGTTTTAGAATGATCTTTAATGCATTTATACTCCTATATGTTGCTATGTTTTCAGTTTTGTTGTGAAGTCCTTGGAATGTTTCCATGCCATGCCGCTAAGGTATGGCTGCTATGTGTGGAAGCGTCTAATTAACTTGGAGTTGGATCCTGGAATTGGGATTTCCCTTCAGAAAACAGTAATTGGGGAAATCCATGAAGCCTTTGTTGTTTTACGTTGTGATTTCATCTCAGGATCCACCATCCTTACCTGGGCCACCAAACACTGGTTGTTGCCTTGTCGCTAAGGAGATCCACACAGCAACAGAGGGATCCCTAGGGCATCCCGGGTGGGTGGGTGGTACCATCTATCTTTAACAGTGGGAAACTGTATTATTCCAGTACCTCAGCAGGATGGATTGTGATTCATTATTTTTCAGAGATTGTCATTTTCTATCATAACACATTTGTAATGTTCATTTTATACATTATTTGGCTCTTAAAGAGTGAACATGTTGCTATTATTTACTCAACTCCGTGACTGACTTCCACAGAACACAAACTGAGAACATTTGATTGTTTTCGTTAAACAACCCCCCCCCCCCCCCCCCCCCCCCTCCCTCACTTGGGAACAAGTTCATCAATAAATATAGATGCACATTTTAGCGTGTTTCTTCAGAAGTCTTCTTTAGCGTGTTCTAACTTCAGAAGACTTGAAATATTGCTCACAAGTTAAAAAAAAGTTCATCCCACGTGATCAATGTCGAATCTCCAGGTGATAGCTGTTAGATGTTGAGAGTGCCTCCTAAATTTTACATAGAGTTTGGCTGTTGGCAGATTTTATCAGTAAACCCCCTGCTATAGTCCCACTTGAGTCAATGCAGTGATTGAAGTGCATAAGTGTTTTAAGATGCTACTGGAGAGCTCGATTTGTTGTACTGCAAATCTACTCTCATACGCTTTCTGAATTGTCTTTCTGGACTGTCTTCTCCACGGGATATTGAAGACACCCACTGTCCTGTTTATCGGCTGATCCTGCTCTGTTTTATAGGGAGAAATAAAACCAGATGTGAGGACGTGTGGTCTGTGTGCTCCAGCTCAGCTTTTCACAAATATCTCTCTTTCCCACTCCATCTCTCTTAAAACGCTGTCTTAAATGAGAAAAGCAGGCCCTGCAGAACCCTTGGACTGAGGTTTTCTGAGCTGCATGCTCCTTTGATAGTGCACATTTGAAGAGATGGTATCCAGTTTACAGCTCTCTATAGGTTTTTCTCCTGTTTTACCTGAGTTGTTTATCCTGTTGTTATTATATAGTGTTTCAATAGATTTTGTGGTGCTGTTTTGGTGTACCTGCAGTCCATTTTATTATAAGTTCATTCTCTTAGTAAAGTAAACAAACACTTGCACAATGTGAATGATTAACCTCTCTCTCTCTCTCTCTCTCTCTCTCTCTCTCTCTCTCTCTCTCTCTCTCTCTCTCTCTCTCTCTCTCTCTCTCTCTCATATGAAGTGTTGGAAAGTGTAGTGAATCGATTTGTTTGGGCAGATCTTGCAAATGAGCTGAATAACAAATTCAAGACTGATTGTCAGAAGATTTTTATAGCGATTTCTATTGAGATTCAAACTCTTCTGATCTGATTATTTAACATTTTAAGAAACAACTACAAAAACTGAGAATTTAATTCATTATCAGTTTCATTTTCATTCGTTCATTTTTCAAAAAAATAAATAAATAAATAAATCTACCAGGACATTATCAGTTAAGATCTCCAAAACACATCAATATGCAATGTGTAATTCAAAATATGGGTAAAACACTGTTGAAAAATCAATATGGAATATTAATATTACTCATATTCAGATTCACACAGTATATTGGCCTCATTTATGGACTTTTCTTGGTGTAAAATCCCTTAGTGAAGCTAACTATTTTTAAAGGGTATCCAGCCTGTAATTTTAACTAATTCAAATTCAGTTCCTTGTGGCTTGAAAAGCTCAATTTTCAGAAAAAGCAAAAATAACACATTCTTTGTAAACATCTGTCTCAGATAAATAACTGCATTTCTGTTTGTGCTGCAGGTGTGACTATACAAGCTCTTCAATCTTCCTCTCTCCATTTATTCATTCAGCAGTTCATATAACAGAGAGGAAATTATTCAGTTGCCGAATTCGTTGTCATCTTTGTTTCCACCCCAGTGGGAATCTAATTTTAGTTTTGCCGTGCGTGCGCGCTGTGTTTGTGCATAAGAAATAGGGTTTGAGAGTGTTTTTCTGAGCGTACTCTCATTTTCAAGTCTGTTGTGCTGTGGACTGTGTTTTTGCAAGCGAATATTTCTTTGTTGTCTTCATGGGTATCTGCCTATTTATGGTTGTGTTTATGTTTAAGTTTGTGTCTCCGTGAGTAAGTGCATGTAATGCAAAGCGCAGCTTAATATCCAATCGGTGACAGGTTGGAGCCATTAATAAGGTGCTGATCAGGCCGGGCTGACAGTACTGCTGACAGAGGGAGATCAGAGGGAAGAATCATGCCTAGCCTGGGGACCCGGAGCTTCAGGTAGCCCCTCTCTGCCACCCCCTTGTGTCATTACCCATGCTGAGGAGGCTGCGGAGGTGGTACCCCACCTCTGACACCTACATTAATCAAACTCACACCCCCCTTCCTTCTCATGCCCACCCGCCACCCCCTAATCATCAAAATCCGGGCGCCAGGAGGCAGAGAAGAGGATATGGCAGCAGCGTGAAGGATGTCCACTAAACTGTTCCCTGTTCGGACTTTCACACCTGACTGTGACTGATGGGATTCTCCGTACCCCCCTGACCCGCCACACAATTAAATATCTGAGCCCTCACTCACCGGGACGAATTAAAGTCCCAAATTACCCTCGCCACTGTTTTTTATCTCGGTCGCAGCCTGTCCCTCTGCGTCTTTCAATTCCAGTGGTTTTGATAAATGTTTGCGCTTTGTTAAGGTAAAGCGAATTAGGAGAGACGGGGGAATTGTTTTGCAATCCATACGGCAAGCCGAAAGGAAAGAGGGGTCGATGTAACCCAACGCCTGTAGGCGGGAATCGTGTTCCTTTGATTAGTGCACTTTTGAAGAGATGGAATCCGGTTTACAGCACTCTATAGATTGTCTCCTGTTTTATCTGAGATTTTTCTATTGTGATTTAGTATTGCGATAGAGTTTGCGGTGCTGTTATGGATAGATCTTTCAATTCAGGTGGAACTCAGGGTGAAACTTTGAATTTAAAATAATATTTTAATAACCCTAATTGATATCCAAACCCCAATAATCTGTTTGTAGCTTGTTGTGAAGCTAACTACTTTTTTTAAAGGGTATCCTGACTGTAGTGTAATCACTTCCTAATTTAGCTCATTGTGGCTTGAAAAGCTCCATTTTCAAAGTACAGTAGCACATCCAAAAGCAGAATAACACCCTTCACCCGAATACACCTACATCCAGCGTAGGTGGGGGGAAAAAAGTATGTGAGCCGACTAGTATGTGAATGGCAGTGAAGCAACGCAACTGACGCTGTACTCTAAGTCACATGACAGTGACAACATGGCGGATGCATCTATAGTCCACACATTCATACTATATAAAACACTCTTTTTGATTGGACATGAAGCAAGTTTTAAATGTAGTACCTACATCTACCATATAGTGTACGGTCGGACTCAGTGAAAGTCTCAGAAAAATAACTGCATTTCTGTTCAATTTGGAGGCTAGATAAACATAGAATCGTGTAACATCCATGACGCAACACAACAATTTCGCACCTGGTAGTGCTGTATTGATTGGCAGCCACCTCCATGCTAATTATTGCTAATGACAAAATCGTCCGTGCAGCGCATGATTTGCATGTGCAAACACTAGAGTCGTGTCACAGTTATCTGCTGTGATGGAAGCATGTGCTAATCAGGATGATGGACTCTGAGAGGTCGTAATTTTAGTCTAGGGCTCGTGTCTTCATTGTTCTGCATTGTTTTACTGCTAGCTAGTAAAAATAGTAACCTCAAGTGCTGTGTTTGATCGCATGGATTGGATCTGTGTAGATGACAACATAATGATGAGAGGGCATTTGTGGTTTGTATTAATCAGGAAAAACAGCTATGATAACTTACCAAATCTCAGAGATATTTATATGAAATTTGAAAGCAAAGCTTTGGATGTATGCATCTCATTTATATTTGTCAAAAGTGGTGGCTACACTAGACTTTATGATCAATGATTTATGGTCAATGATTTATGATTCATGCAGGAGAGCAAACATGTAAAGTGGGGTCAAAAGGTCTGAGACCACTAGTAAAAAAAAAAAAAAAAAGTCCCATTGTGCTTTTTTCTAACTTAATGCAATGTTGTTGTTTTTTTCATTATAACAGAAACAATTTGAGTCAGAAGTGAGTTGCATGAACTCTACATATTATCGGAGCGTGATGATCATGCATAATTTGAGAACGAGATTAAAAACCTCCTCATATCACTTACCAGAGTTTTGTAGTTTAAACATCAAATTGTTGTATTTTAGTCAGGCTATCTACCTAGGGGTAGTCCAGAGAGAGGTCAGACATGTTAGGAAATCCCAGACGTCCCGAACTGTTTTAGAGGAAATGAAAGGGAGATAGAGTTAAGAAAGAGATGAGAGCGAGTGGGGTAGACTGGGGTAGCCAGTATTGTTTCCATCTGATCCTTTATCAAGATAAATGGTGAGACCGTGGGGTCCTGTAATTCATTTAAACCTTAAATATTCCTTGGCCTTATGGCCAAACCAGTGTTACTCAGTAAACCATACATTTATATTCTGAGGATGGACTTTTTACAGAAAAAGAAAATAGCTCTGGCTAATAAAATAAGTCAAATAATTGACTGCATATAATACAGTAAACAATGTAAACATATTTACAGAACATACTGTAAATTGTACTATTTTAATAATTAAAGGTAAATAATCAAAAGCCCTGTTCAGCTGGACTAGCAAGGCCATATTGCTACTAAAATCTGTTTTGTATCTTTAACATATACTGATAACCAACTTAATAACACGATGGGTTAAAGAAAAATTCCATTTGATTAGTTCTTCACAAGTAGCTTTTCCACAAGCTGAGGTAAATACTAATATATACTGTAGAAGGTTGCGTGTCCAAATGCGAAACACCATGACACTAAAATAATGCGCCACATTTTAATTTAAAAACATGCAACCCGAATGTCCATAAATGATAACAAATAAGAAGAAACATATTTATTAGAATGAAAAACCAAATGTCACACAGGGAATTCTGAGAATGTCAGTTTACGGATTTTCACTGTAAATTATAAGATGATTTGTTCCTCTTTTTTTACTTCCAAATATGGCACATTTTACAGTACTTTACTGTAAAATTGCATGAAATGTTAAGTTATATCTATTACAGTTAACCAATTCACTTGTTTTTAAACCATAGCATTTTTACAGTATTTTACAGTTACAATTACAATCATTTGTTACAGTGCACTATTACTATACTGTATGTGAATTTGGTCATGGCTAAAGGGTGTTGTTAGACACATGAAATGAATTCATAATTTTGCAATATATCTGTTTTGACATAATTAAAATATTATTCTATTAAGAAAATTGATTAAGAGCCTTGTATATACATGTTTACGTATACATGCAATACATGCTTTATATTTTACAATATCTATAATGAAACAAAACGTAAAAAAATAAATAAATAAATAAATAAACGTTTGGGTTACACTTTATTTTGGTCCCATTCTGTTGGAACCCATTTTGGTTCCCATCTCTCTAATGAGAGTTAGTTAACATGTTGGTGCAATGTTACTTATAGTCAATAGAATGTCTAAACTGTACCATCAAAATAAAGTGTTTGCAGACGTTTGTTATTTTCTTCATTCTGTCACTCAGAACCTTTAGAAGAAATCTTGCCAGCATAAATTCTTCATCTCCCGTGTCTCTGCATGCCAATGTCAAAAGTCAAGTCCATCAGGAGCGAAATGATCTGACCTTTTTAGGTGAACTGTACCTCCGCTTCCTTTGGGTTCCCTCACCAGATGGTCCACAGACAAAACCGGTGGAGGGTCCTGATAGATGATTTGGGTTGATAAGATTACACAGCCATAATTGGCCAAATGAGTTGACAGCGATAGGCGCTTGATTGGTTTAGGTGGAAACAAATGAAGGTCTGGAGCATGTGGCGGAGTGCTGGTGGCCATTGTGGCGTGGGAGATGATGGAGAGAAGGTTGCATGCAGAGGAAAGGAGGGATAATTTGATGTGGGAGGTGGTTTTGTTCACGTGTGCGAGTGTGTTTGCCTTCAGCAGAGCTTAGATGAAAAGCTTGCCCTTGTAATAGCGAAGGTTTTATTCAACCATATGAATGATAATCTCGGGTTATTTTCGTGATTGACAGCATGCCTGTAATTTTGCTGCTTTTAAGCTTTTTTGAAAACCTTTGTTGAAGCGATTTGCATTTTTTAAATGTGATGTAACGAGACTGCGTAATACGTTTTGTTTCGTTTTATGCCTCTTTGGTTTGATTGGATGGCTAAGGTTTGGAATTAGTGTGGACGTTTTCAACCGAATAAACCATATGAACACAAGTCATGAGTAGGTCCGCCTGGAATTTCACCATTTTATTGCCCATTTCCTTCAGTAATTGTGGTGGAATTGAGAATACTCTTATTGTGGTCGCAGATTCAGTGCAAGCTTATTATTGACATTACTCTTGTTTATTTTGCTTTTATGCATTGTTTTCTTTTAAACATTCATATAAGCTTCTTTAATTTTACTTATTGGTGTGCATGAAAGAGAAGAGCATTTACATATAGTGCATCACACTTCCTTCGGTCACCCCCATTCCACTGTCAGCTTCTGAAGTGTCTCTCAGGCTTGGGTAAACATCTCTTCTTTTTTAATTAAAATAAATCCACTTTCAGCCAATATTTAGCACCCTACAGGGACAGGGCTACCTTTCAAGATATGGGGATACAGTGGATAGATTTAGAATGGAGATATATAACAAGAGGGATACTGAGATACGGAAGGAGAAATTGAGTTCTTTCATCTAGCCGTAAAGCGGAGACATGCATTGTTTATGGATGTGTAGAACAGCATTCTCAAAGCGACGCCACCTGGGCCTACTATACTTTAGATTGGTTTACTGTATATAAACACTGCTGAACATGCTTACTACAGAATGTGGCTCTGGCATAAATATTGTTTAATGCTATTTTCACATTCACATACATCCATCTTCTGTGCTTTTTTATTTATTTCTGCTTTCAAGATACATGTAATCGGTCCTACTCGACCTGCTCTGAGTGAGATTAGAACCGGTATCTCTAGTATGGGAGGTGGGCATGCTAACAAGGGCGCTTAAGACCGCAGTCTCTATCATCAGCCGCTAGCGCACTTCTAGAGGCCAGAGGAGTTAGGTTTACTCACCCAGCTCTTACTAGCTTGCCTCTGTTTCACTCAGCCACTGAACCTCACTTCCATCCGGGTCACGGCACCAAATGTAACCGGTCCTGCTTGACACGTTCCATGCGGAATTTGAACCGGCATGGGAGGCGGGCGCAGTAACAAGGACAGTAAAGACCGCGGTCTCTAACGTAAGTGGCTAGCACACCTCTTGAGCACAGAAGAGTTCGGTTTACTCGCCCAGCTCTTACTAGTTTGCCTCTGTTTCACTTTCCCCCTGAACCTCACTCCCACCCGGGTCACGGCACCAAATGTAACCGGTCCTACTCGACTCGCTCCGTTAGGGATTCGAACCGCCGTCTCCAGCATGAGAGGCTGGCATGCTAACAAGGACACAAAAGACAAGTCTCTAACGTAAGATGCTAGCACGCCTCTTGAGGCCAGAGGAGTTAGGTTTACTCGCCAACTTTTACTAGCTTCTTACTTGCCTCTGTTATATACGCTCTGTGAAAACCATCTGTAAACATTGTAACAATGTAAATGTCAAAAGTTATTTTAATACATTCTTGCTGTCTACTTATTATATAAAAATATTATACAAATTTGTTCACATAGTTATAGTCTTGGCGAGAAGTACAAGCACTAAAACAAACATTTAAGCTATCAATTTCTTGTTCATTACTTTAACAGGAGCTTTGTGCCTTTTCATTCCTTATACATACAATTGACCTCACATCATAGGAGCGGTTCAATGGTGTACCATTCTAAAGCTACCTGTATTGCAAGCGGTCGGGACGACAAAGGAATAATGAATTCACATTCATGGTGAGGCTTGTAAGCATGGATTAAACTATCAAGAAGATCGCTGGATCTGGCTCATTGACAGCACTCACCACAAATGAAATTTTGCAGCAGCAAAAACCTCGCAAGCTCCGACGTGCCACCTCAAAAACAAACAGAAGAGGTGGAAAATGCTTCTCGAGTCAAAGCTATCATTATGTACCAACTGAGAGCTCTCTTTTAAAAGAAGCTCTGGGATGACACTGCATAGGTGTATGTGTGTGTGAAATGCAGCAGGAGTTTGGAGTGTGAGCGAGAGCAGTTGAAAGAAGGGGATGAGAGAAGAACAGATATTTGTTTTTGAGTGTCTAATATTGAATGATTTCCACAGAAGGGCTTTTATTTTGCTTTGATGTCAGAAATCAGTTTGAAAGCGGGGGATTCCAGCGTCCCGCTCGCGGAGGGAATCCGGCCCCTGTGCTGCCTGCACAAGTCCAATCGCTCTTCTGAAGAGACAGGCCTTGTTTGATGATTTTACAGGTCTGCCTTTTTATATCGGCCCCAGTGCCTCAGGTTTGAGTGCTATTGATTCAAGGTTTCACGCTGAATTCATAGCGCCTTTAATTCCAGATATGGTCGAATTCAATTAAACAAAACACTTTTTAACTAGGACTATAAATCTGAGATAATGTGCACAGTGCAGTCTTGTTCCCCCCAAAAAAGTGTCATTTTTGTGTCCTGTTCACATCTGTAAAAAAAAGTTAATAAATTCATAATTTAAATGGAATGATGATTTAACGTCACAATTGTGATTTTATTTCTTGTAATTGCTGCTTTAAAGTAATATATCCACCTGTTATTTATTTATTATTTTTTACTATGTTGAAATGGGATTCTATAGTTTTCTATGCACACTGATGGTGAAGAGTTTCCTTTAAAAAAACATCAGCTTGGTTTTTACTAGAGAAACAGTAATTATTTATCTATGAAAGAATTTCATGACTTGTTTTGGGAAAGCTCTCAAATGCTGCAGTAAGGGAGGTTAATATGCATTATGTTAATATGCAACATGTTAAATGTAAACATTTAAGAAATTGTCTTTGAAAAACCCATACTGATAGACAACTAATCTGAATATTGCTGTTTACGTCAATGCTTACAAATTGGTTCTTTCTTTCCTCTGGCATATTATATTTGGAACTATGGAAGCTCAGAGGTCTTTGTTTGATTCGGCCTTGTGTTTTACTGTAGCCATAAGGGGGCGCTAAAGATTCGTCTCCACTTTGGTGGATTAAAGCATCCAGGCGGCATCCAGTGCATCCACGCTCTGATGGAGACTCAGACACAAGCCCTGTGCAGAGGAGCTGCGGTGCACTTTACAGCATTTATTCACCCTGCCTGACACTCGCTCTCAAATTAAATTATAAATAAATATATAAAAAGAATTCCTCACCAAAATTGCCTAAATAACATCAAGAGAAGGTTATGAAAAAAAACTGCATTTATTTATTTTTAATAATGCAAAGCAATGCCATACACATTTCCCTTTAAAATTACTTTTTACGTCAATATGTAAGTTAATTCTTTCTATGGAAATAAGATTTGTGTGTTTGACCTCCACCGTATTATACACCTAATGCAGGATTGCTCATCAAATTTTAATAAAACCAATTATACAGTCTTAGAGCTGACACTGGAAGATGAAATTTCAGTGAACGGTGGTCTTCTGATCTGCATCCATCAATCTATCTATCTATCTATCTATCTATCTATCTATCTATCTATCTATCTATCTGTCTGTCTGTCTGTCTGTCTGTCTGTCTGTATGTATGTATGTCTGTCTGTCTGTCATCAAATATGAATCAAATATATTTTATATTTTCTATATTTTAAATTGTATTTAAATGAGTTTAGGATTTAAATAGTTAACACAGTTAGGCTATATAATAATAATAATAATAATAATAATAATAATAACATTTTAAATCCCAGATTCTGTGATAGCATATATTTATTTACATGTATAATTAAAAAAAAAACATCACAATTATTAAAATTATATATATAAACCCACTAAATCTTTCTCGATAAGTATCACTCGCTAGGTGACCTGGTGCATTGGTGCGGTGCCGTTCGTGTGGCGCTTTGGGTCAACTTTGCGGATAACACCACGGAAAGCTGTGAGCCAAGATCTGAGCGAAGCTTTGAGCGCTCCCCAGCCACCTCTGCCCACAGCATCCTCCTCCTCCTCCTCCTCCTCCTCTACTACCACCACAGCACCACTCCTCCAATCCTCCCCCTCGCTGTTTCCTCCTCCAGCATGAGCGTCAGTCTTGGCTCGGCCCGGGAGCTGTACGCACAGGGGTGTCAGTTATGGAGCTGTAGTTGCGCAGCGGAGCACTCGCCCTTCCCAAGACTCATCACATTCACTCTGCCGTAGACTCGCAGAGCGATTGCACGGGGCCAGCGCCACCCCGACCGATTTACGCTGGATTTAACGGCGCACCACGGAACTTTGGAACAGCTTTCTGGACGCGGAATATATAGTGTTAATAAACGAGAGGACATATTCATACTTTAAACTGCGGAGAGGATCGTGGAAGCGATTTGCAAGGTTCTTCAGAAGCTCCTGAAGGAACCGGAGCGCGCAACATTTCCACGCGCGTGTTTGGACGGATCGCGTGCACGTCGCTTATTCTGGCTCAGTTCTGCTGTTTTTTTTAAGTTTTTTTTTTTAGTCAGATATATAAGGCATGGTATAAAGTACGGGCTGACAAACACTAGTTCAACGCTCACCGGTGCGCGTGGATCTCATTCCTCATCCAGATAAACACCATGAGCCCAGCGAATACTCAAGTGACATTTCAGCTGGATCTGAGCGGCAACTAAGAGTTCCTACGTACTCCAAATACTAAAAGAGGGGAAACTTGTCCAGTGTTTGAGAACTGAGGTGTAGAGTGGATGTGGACTATGACAGAATGAGTCCTCTAACACACCTTTTACTCTGTGGATTAGTATACTTTAACCAAGTGGATGGTGAGTTACTTTTTATGATCCACTCTAATAGAGAGCTTTAACTTCAAAGAAGAGATTTTTGAGTTTTATGAGATTTTGCAGGTCATGTAATCCCTTTGCTAAATGCATAATTTAATTTTATATAGGTACCTGACCTATAATTATTTGGGCGGATTCTTTTTCTACATACAGCAATTATTATATATAAAATATTTTTTTTTATTATATGTCAAGAGTGTGGGGTATTATTTGGGCCATTTTACTGGCATCACATGGCAATGTAAAAGTAGTTTTTATTCTGAATAAGAATATAATGTTGCTATGGAAAATTATTTGTACTTGTTTGGTGTTATTTGTCATAAAAATGCGTTAGGTCTAGGTCAGAGTTATACCTCTAGTTCTGAAGCAGTGTGTTTAGGTGCCAACTAGTGCTTTCCACAGCAGGTGCCACTGTCACAGTAGTCCCAGAATGTGGAGTGACACCTGCTGTGAAAAGCACCAGTGGATGTGCAAGGCGTGGCGCAAAGATTGCACATACGGACCCCAAATGAGAAACATAGGGTTGGAGAATGACAAACTGATCATTTTGTATTTGTTTTTGCAAAGAATTACCGAAGAGCCGAAGAGCTTTCATAATGGATATTAACTTCTAAACTGGTGTTATTAGTTGCATCTTCTTCTGATATCTCTGTGTTCGGACTTATTAAATCCTCTTGCTTAGCCCATTCTGCCTTTTAAAATATACATACAGATTATTATTCCAGTAAAACACAGAGGCTTATATGCTTTATGTTAGATTTGAAACATCATTTTACCATCTGTTCGTGTCTTTTCTCTGTTTTTCCTAAGCTCCATAAACTGCTCAGTTCAGTTGTATTTATCAAGGATGTAACAGTTTGGATAGCCAATCACTTCTCAAAATTCGTTAGTGGCTGATATTTAATAGCCAAGCAAACGGCATTGAACACCTAATCAGGTGTTGGATTTTTAATTAATCACTAATGAAGACATTGTTAGTGGCGTGAAACGAACGACTTTTGATGTAGTCAAATTGGTCTGTCCAAGGGAATAAATTAATACACTTAATTATATTTTACGATGTGTTAAGATAAGGCGAACTGCACTAGAAGTTGCCGTTGGTTGTATTTAGGTTCTTTTCATGACATGAACAGTTCATATTTGTCTTCGAGACAGTCACATACACATTACATTAGCTGTGTCAAGAGCGTCTTTGTCCGAAAGCCCCGTTTCACACTTAGCGGTATTTGCTTGGGTTTTTTGTTTGAGCTCTTTAAGAAGAATAAGGCCCGTAGATGTAACAGTGACTGATGAAGGGGCTGAGTCAGGCTTCAGCTTCTGCCTTTGTCCTTCCAGCTTCTGCACTTCTCTCTCTTGCTGTTTGTCTCCTGTTTTTGTCCCTGTATCTTCCATGGAGCCTGCTAGTCTAGCCCAATTCAGCTCAGAAACTCCCTGTCCTTCCTCATTTCTGTTGCGCCCCAGCTGCCGGTTGCTAGGCACTGGTTGAAGGCATGGCCCTTAGTTTTTGGAGGGTAAGAGGGGTGTAGGTCTTTTTGGAAGAGCCCATGAATCACCTCGGTGAACCGTTTGCCCCATAACCCTCCTCTCTCCCGGTCTGACTGGCCCGTGAGAGGTAATCCGGCCGTTCTGGTGGAAGGAGGAGCCGGTTCTTGAGGAGCAGCCCTCTCCAAGCAGACAAAAAGGCTGTGGAGATGCATTCAGAAAAGGCTGTGTTTGTAACAAAGCTGTCCTGGGCTTGAATGACCGTACTCATTTGGTTCTGTTAAGTGCCGGGGTGATTAATGCTGCTTGAGGAGGGAGGGGTGAGAATGGAGACTTGGGTGAGGAGGAGTTATAGGGCTCAGAGTTAGGGAGAACTGGACAAACCTGTGGTGGTTCTTGTTTTCATTATGCTTTGATTAAGAATAGACTATACCGGAAGATTGAGAAGTTTTATTCTAGTTTAGGAGATCATAAGTGATGTGTGTTTGCACGATTGGACGCTTTTTGCATTGCAAACCGTAAACAGGTGAAAATTTGAAGGAGGGACCTGAGCAATATCTAGAGTTTGGGTTGGTCTCTTGTCACTTGTTTCTTCAGAAAATGATTTTATAAGATACAGTATAGTAGAAATGCTTACTCTAGGCTGCAGTATTTTGTCCTTGAAGCTCTAAGGCAATGCTCTTGTCCCTATGTTCCCACGTCCCAGTTTTCTGCTATTATCCTGGTTCTGAACTCTCGGTTAAGTTTGTAGACATAGAATATGTAGAATATAGAACAAGATGATGCCCCACTCCCAAGCTACCCTGGTGGAGGTGACGTGCACCTGCCTGTCAGCGAGCCCTTGTGGCTCTGAAGACACCGCTCTCTCTGTCTGTACACTGAAGCTTCAGTTCTGCAGCGTCAGGAGAAACTAAAACCCAGACTAAAGTGTATCTGTGTGTCTGCTAATACAGTACGTTTGCAATATAACGTCAATGTGTCATTTTCATAATGAGCTGGAAACCATTAATTGCTCGGAGGTTGCTCCTTAATCTCTTAAGAGGTATTGGGACAGATTTGCTAAACAGGGCGAATTAGAGTGAGGGTGCAATTCCAAAAAAGCGCAGACGGGAGTGGAAAGTTCTGTGCGTGATCTACTGACGACATGCAAATTAAAGAACACAGATGCAGCCGGATCATTTCCATAATAACCAAGAGCAGCGCAAATTAGAAACATTAAAAACATGCTTTTTTGGCGGTAAATAATGGCACAAATACCAGTAAATTGACGAGCGCAAACCTTAGTAAATCACCTTGTGTGATTCATTTAAATACTCTCCTCCCATAAATATTGTGTTTGAAAGGGAAACTCCTACAAATATTTATTCAATAAGGTCAGCCACAAAAATAACCCAGTCCATGCCTTTTCAGCTCTAATTTTTCACTGGGTGTCTTTAGGAAATCCTGACTGTAGTTTTCTAACGCCAAAAAAGGGTTTCTGCTGGCTCAAACTGTTAGTAAATTTTGGCCATTATGTTCTATAGAGTTTGTCTCCGTTGTTTCTCATAAAGAATTTTTCAAATTTCAGTTTCAGATTTGATCTGAAAGTCTTGGAGAGATGCATGTTAGATTACTTGGTTATTTTGCTATGGAGCAAAATCTGCGGAGCATGACATCTCTGTTTAATCTCCTTTTAATTCCATTGCTGTGTTGGAGAAATAATCATGATGTTATAGAAATGGTTGTGATCTTTTTCTTCCGGATGCTTTGATTTCTTAAATTTGTTGTGTGTTTGACAGGCTTGACATAATTGAATGTGAGCTGTAATTAAAGGTGGGTCTGATCTGGGGTATTTATGAATGGAGCGTCGGGTTTAAATGGAATTGTTCTGCACTACTTGTCTAGGCTGTAATGCGTCGCTGTCGTAATTGTGCCTGATTTTCGAAGAGAGGCCTGCGGTAATGATGCGTACGCAGTTCGAAACCACAAAGCAGCCACACTGGAGTCAGGGAGTGTTTGTGCATGTAAGGATGTGTGACTGTTTCTCAGTTTAGTGCTCAGATTAAAACAAGGATGGGCTTTTGGAGAAAGAATGTGACGGATAGCTGGAGCGAGAGAGGAGAGGAAGGGCGAGTTGAGAGAGAGCGGAGGGTGTAGGGAATCTATAATGAGGGTTAAAGTCGGGGGTCAGCGTGTGGGCACTTTGCTGACATTGTTGTAGTATCAGGCAGTAAGAGCATTGAGTATCTCAGCATGAGAAGCCGGATAGTGTTACACCACTGCTGCTATACTTAGAGTATCACTTAAACTCTCTAAACCTGCCTCTTCCTCTGAGAATCAGCCAAATCCATCTAATAATTGATAATTAGTTCCTTTGCAGGTAAAAAAAAACGGTACGTCACACCACACTGAGACTGTTTCAGGCTCAGGAAGTGCGACAGAAAAAGGATGGAATGTATTTCTCTCCTTCACAGTTTTTGTTGACAGTAATTTTGTTGATTCACGCCACCAATGGCTGTAAAGGCAAGCTCGGATGAATGACATTTAAAAGCGGCTGTTGAATTGGGAATACGATGCAGTGCACAAGCTGTATTTTTGCACTTTCTATCAATGAAAATGTCACAAGCAGCACAAAGTGGGGAGATTATATACATTAGAGTCAGAAAAGAGCTTCGGGGGAATGAGACCAAAAGCGTTTTCATTTGCTTGGCTCGCTCTCAGTCAAGCATGCCTATGACATTTTGTAGAAAGAGGATGCAGTGATGTGAGACTCTGAGCGAGGAGCACGTTCTTTTGTTTGATGTTGTTTGTTCTTGGGATTAGAATATGACTTGCTGTGACAGTTTCAAAGTCCATCTTTGGTGAAAATCAAGTTTTTAATGTTGTTTATACGTCTGTGTGGTGTTTTTAATAGGCTTTAAGACTAACCATGTGCAAATTCATAAGTCAACACCATTGCTGAGTATTTTCTCTTTAAATCTGCAGTGAACT
This sequence comes from Siphateles boraxobius, assembly GCF_051911475.1. NCBI lineage: Eukaryota > Metazoa > Chordata > Actinopteri > Cypriniformes > Leuciscidae > Siphateles > Siphateles boraxobius. The sequence continues at coordinate 14,545,369 of NW_027509186.1, read as the reverse complement.
AAAGACAGTCTCAAAAACATGGTTTGAAATCGCTGGTGTTTATTACGTTACAAACTACCCTGTAACCAACCATCTCAACGTGCGGCAGGCTTTAGCATATCATTAACTATGCTGCGAGTCAGGGGAGTCTCAAGAGAAGCCAGGTTATCCCGGTATTTTTTTCTGTTGATATGAAAAATCGGGTAGATTTAGCTATATAGCAGGTGGATGATGTATATTACGATGTTATGATGAACTATATGCCTTTCTTCACTGGCGTTATGAGTTGTTCAAAGCGTTTCTTAGGATGCTGATATTTTAGAAGGCAGCTGTTTGACTTTGATATGACGAACAGGAAGATAGTTTGTGTAACATTAGCAACACATTATTAGCTGTTTGATAATGTAGTCAAGCCACCTTGTCATATTAATTGCCGTTATGTGGCTAACCTTGGCTAATCATATTAATTACCGTTATGTGTTCTCCGTTGTAAAGAGCGATACCATTGTGCAGCGTTTTCTAGAGTAAAGTGGACCAAGTAGATCAGGTATTCTGAGCTGGTGTGATTGAGTGGAGGCGGGGCTAATTAGCATATTCATTGAACCGCGCATACTAAATGAAGCAAGGGTGTAGAGTTGCATTTGAGCTATTTTAAGGCATGAATAATTTTTTTTCACAGGAAAAAACGTTTACATAATTAATTTTGTTGTTCAAATATGAGTTTTAAGGGATAAAATGATTGACTACATGGGGACTTTAAATAATTATGTGGCCTAATTTTTTACCTTTTTTATCTTTTTTTTTTATCTTGTGGTTCTAATAAGAACACTCTAGAATTTACACTCACTTTCTTTTTCCCCACAGTTTAGCTAAATCTTAGTTTGATCATGGATCTTATTTGAAAAGGTAGTTTCAGTTTGTAACTTTTATATATTTCCAAAGACTCAGTATTATATAAAAAAAAATGTATGTATTTTTTTCCAAGTAACATTCCCGGACTTGCTGACAAGTTCAGTTATAGCCTACATATTGTAAACTCTTTGCTCTGCACATGCACTGACTGATAACAGCCTGTTGAGTTGCAAGTCACAGATGGATTGCTTCCAAAAAAGTGGAGCAAGCCTGTCAAGTGAGCTTTTTTTATTTAAAGACCCAATGAAATCAGTTTCCGGACTTTTACTACACGAGTTAGCTGTTTTATGCTGTATTGATGTATGCTGCTTTACTCCTAGAAGTTGAATATATGTGCACTCTTTCTCTTCCAGGAAAATGGACAAAAATATTAAATCATCTGGTTTGCATATCCTAATTTATATTCAATTAAATGCTAAAAAAAATTGCCTAAAGCCTGCCAGTTGGTATCCTAACCTGACCAGCTAAAAAAAAAAAAAAAAAATTTGTGAAAAAAATGAATAAACAAACAGTAATGTTGAGCCAATTAATTTTGGACTTAATGTAAATAAACAAACGGTAATGAGTCAAGTGTCATATTTTCCTTTAGTGAAGCACTGGTCACATTTGCCCTGGGTGCACAGACTGCCAGTCAGAAAGAGAACTAAAGTGCAATAAGTGCCAGGGACAATTTCTCTAGCTAGAGATAGTTGTTTGTGGATGGCGGCCTGGCCTTTATCTTTCTCTCCATTTGACAGTCAACAGACTCGGCAGAACACAGTTTGTACAATCCACTAACTTCTTCAGTCCACAAAATCATGTTTGAGAAAGTGTCATTTGCTCTTTCATCCATTGACTTCACCTTGCCCTCGTTTAGTTGTTTCTCGGCAGCTCCTAGATAAGAAAGGATCTGTGTCAAGGCTAAATGACTCAACACAACACAAACAGATAAGAACACACACACACATGGTGAGAGAGGGGTAAAGAATATAAATGAAATTCAGCTAAGACTATTTTTCCTGAATAATCAAGTCCCAGAGCTGCAGTTTTTCCCCTTTGGTCCGGGACTCGCTCCTGCGTGTGCCTGATACGAACGAGAGACTGTGGAGAAGACAGTGAGATTAAAAGCTGCTCTGCCTGGTCATGAAAATGGATGAGGCTCAGCCGCAGCGGAGCTTCTGAAGACAGAGAGACTGCCCGGCACTCCAAAGCGCATCCGTCATGCGCGTCAGGGCAGTAATGCAGAGGAGAGCAGTGCAGGGCAGTGTATGAAATCTTCCACGCTGCCACCTTCACTCTCATGCATCACGGCACGCGCTGACTGCTGCGCTTCAGGCCGCCCGCTGCGTGCACAGGACCAGGCCTTTCGATTCTCACAGAGAAACTTTCACTGAGGAGATTTTCTCAACTTTTCTCAACTAGGAAGTTTATTTGGGGAGTTTGAAGCAAGTTTAGAATCAGTTGAAACTGTTAAATTTAGGTTTGCAGGATGATATTTAAGATTGTTGTTCAACACTTGTTCACTTGTCCAACACTTGTTCACTTGTCCACTTCAAAATTGGAATTATAGATTTAGATTTAGGATAAATTCAGTGAGGTTTAGAATCTGAATTCTCAGTTTGGATTCAGTCAGACTTTTAGTTTAGAAACTGGTTTGACTGAATATTTACATGTTTTGAGGGTTTTGGGGTGTAGATTCCAGGTCAAATTTGTGGATGAAATTGGGTTTTGATTCTGTATTTTGTTTTTCATTTCAATCCGATTCAGTTACTTCTCGATACACTCCATTTTGCCTTCAGGATAGTAGGTCTACATATGATGCTTGTAGGTCTACATATGATGGGGGTTATACTCTGGTTTCGGGACAAATTACGATCTCCGAGCCCTCCCCTTCGGACAGTACGCCAAACAAGCATATTCTATATTATATCTGATTAAATGTGAATCGTGAATCAAGATTTCATCTGAGAGCTTAGCGAAATTTGGATTTGAATCGTTTCAGTGTCATTTGTGGAAAAGTTCCCCATGTAATGATATTAGTGACTCTTCAGCACAGCTGCATAAATATGCGTTCTGTCAGCAAACAACTTTTGAAATCCATGTTTAGTTTTCTGGGCCAAAGTCCACGTGAGGTTCAGGCATGAGTTGTGTTGGTTACCTGACCTTTCATATACATAGCTGAGGTGAATTTGATAAGGGAGCGCATCCGTCATGAATCCGGCCTGGCTGACAACACTGAGTCGTCAGTCAAATCTACATGGAAAAATCATGAGAATTACCTATTTGCTTCTTTGTATACAATATTAAAATTTTTAGCATGCATATACCTTATAATCACTGATTGTACAGTACACTTGTTTACTCATGGTTTCAGTCTAAAAGGTATTGCATTTACCATACATATAAAGTTCTTATCATGTTGAGCACACCCCTACAGACCTTCATCTGATTTAAATTTAAAAGCTATGTACCCTCTGGGATGTTCACATTAAGCCGTATATGAAATGAGACTTATAAATCTCACCGGACCTGCTTTGGCTTACTAAGACATACTCGGGCTGATTCCAGGGCTCAAGCTGTTCATTAACTTGCATTCCAGGCACACTGTACTGTATCTTTCACTTTACCTGCAGTCTATACCTCAATTCAGCTGGGACTTTGGGACCTTCGAACACTCACTCGGGCAAAGACTGAGCCAAGTCACTGACATGCCCATGTGTTTAGCAGCGGCCGCCCACATCTTCTGCAATAAAACTGCCTTCTCTCAACTCTACTGACTAATGTGACCACTTAAAGGAGTTTCTTTCTTTCATTCTCTTCAAAGGCATATAGGGTTTATTTATTTTTCACTCTGTTGACTGTAGTTCATGAACTGTGAGGTTGGAGGGTAAAGACATTACTTTATGTCAGGAGACAATCATAGCGCTTTTTTATGTCTCTCCACAAAGCCTTTTCAGAGGCGTTCAAAGATCAGCCGTCACCAGGACGCAGCGAATGAGCGAGGCATGCGGCAGAACACCTGTGTGTGTGCGCGTTCATTAGGGTGTGGATTCATATGCACACACACAAAGCTCTACATAGCTCTGATGTTAGCACACACATGCGGTTATAAAAGACCCGGTACCACAACATTTTCACAAAGTCAAACAAACTCACACCTGCGGGAGCCGATTTCAAAGTGTCCATGCTGACCTGACCCACATTATTTTACAAGACAACCCTAGCATGTTAAATAGATGTTGAATAAATATGTGCAGAAAGTGCACGCTAACAAGGGCTTTTCGACCAGCACAGGAAGCAAAGAAAAAAACTTGTTTGGCTATTAGTAGAGAATCATCTGCACACATATCATATCTCAAGCAATTTATGGTGTTTGCTAAGGCTAATTGGCAAGCCGTGGCTTTGTTCAAATCTCTAAACCTAAGCATTAATCTACTGCTCATTGTTGACATTTTGTGTGGTTCATTGAGATGTGTAGTACTTTTTAGTTGCCAGAAAGTGTTTAGAACACCTTAGCAACAGCATAGCAACATGCTAAAGTTGCCTAGAAGACCTAAACCTAGAAGTTTTAGCATCCCAATAGTTACATGTGAAAATTGCACCGAATACAATAGACACTGCAAAGTGTGTGTGTATGTGTGTGTGTGTGTGTGTGTGTGTGTGTGTGTGTGTGTGTGTGTGTGTGTGTGTGTGTGTGTGTGTGTGTGTTTGCATATGCATTTTCTTCATATGTAAATGTCCAAACAGTATAGGCTTACTGCCTTGAAAACATCACACTCAGCCTTCCAGGAGGGCCAGACCTTAGATTCCTTTCATCCATTCATCAGCTTGAGAGAAAACGAGAGACTTGATGTGAATGGAGGGAGTGAAAGGATAAAAAGGACGGGTTGAGGTGCTGGTGAACGTGTTGATGAGGGTTGCTGCCCTCCTCTATACGTGGAATTCTGTCTTCCACTCCTTCCCTTTTTTCTCTCAAGGCCCTGACAGGTCATTTCCTGATGGGAGAGAGCGATAGAGGGACGACTGCTGATAGAAAGCGACAGACGGAGATGGAGGGAAAGAGAACTTGTATACTGTGAGGAGAACATGGAAGTGTGGGGAAAGATTTGGTAATGAAGGAGACAGCTTGACAGGAAGTAGAAACCGCTGAAGTATAAATATGTACAAAGCTATTATCTTTGATTATTAAATTCTCATTCCTCCAGTTGTGTCTATTTATACCTCACTGCAGGAGCAGACTCGGGAAGCGTACACTGATACAAAGTCAATAACTCACTGCAGGGGAAGAGTGTGTAAAAGAGAATGAGATACAGAGGAAGCCAATATCTGGAAGCGTTTCTTTTTTGAAGAGGAATTTTGACTTCCTGGAATTATCAGGCTCTCGTGTTGGTTTTCCATATGTTATGCAGTTTCATATGAGATACGTTTTCAAGAATTGCCAGTCAAAGTTATTGAGCTTCCAGACCTCTGTGGGACGCCGGAGGGCAGGCGTTGTGTGTGTGTAGGGTGACATGGTGGCGACGTGATGAATCTTCAAGGGCGTGCCTGTCCGTGCAAGGTTGTGCAGTGTGTATTCGGAGCGATGTGTGTCTGTCTGAAAGCATTCGGTAACATCATCCCTGTTTCCCCACAGACATTTTTATATTTTCCGCTGATGACATGACGAATGAGTCGCTGTCAGACTAGCCTGAGTGAAGATGTTCATCTCCGAGTGTGAGAGAGAGAGAGAGAGAGAGAGAGAGAGAGAGAGAGAGAGAGAGAGAGAGAGAGAGAGAGAGAGAGAGAGAGAGAGAGAGTGCTTCCAGTGCTTGGAATTGAAATATAGCCTGTTTTACTGTTAAAGGGACTCCGTAAAACTCAAAACATATCAACTTTTCTTTTCTTTTTCTGTTTTTTTTTTTTTTTTTTGTGTATTTGCAGTTTTCTGATCAACACATTTGATTTGGTTTCCTCTTGTGACAAAATCGAGTTCTGTCATATGATTAGTACAGATTGAGAATATGGTTGTGTTTTATTTCGAAAAAATATTTTTGTATTTATTTATTTATTTAACCAGGGTTGTGTTGAGGATGCAAAAAGAAAAAAAAGAAAAACATTGTAATTCAGATTTAAATGTAAAGATTTAGAATTAAAATAGATATATAGATAGATTGATAGATAGATAGATAGATAGATAGATAGATAGATAGATAGATAGATAGATAGATAGATAGATAGATACATAGATAGATAGATACATAGATACATAGATAGATAGATACATAGATAGATACATAGATAGATAGATAGAGTAATATACGATAGATAGATAGATAGATAGATAGATAGATAGATAGATAGATAGATAGATAGATAGATAGATAGATAGATAGATAGATAGATAGTTAATGTTAATTATCAAATAATGTTTTTACTGTTATGGATACAGATTTAAATCCAGTTGCTGCCATTTTGCCTGACCCCATTCTTTCAATCTTAACTTTTTTTCCCCTGCTACTTAAAATATCATAAATATAAAAACAAGAAAAGTGTTTTCTCGTATGAATGCTCAGTGACATACATGATTATCTACGGTGACATTCCTTCAGGCGCATACTAATTCAATTAATGTTAATCTGCATCAAAATCCTGAGATATCCATTCGTCAAACGGTGACCTCTTTCCTCGGCTTTTATTTATTGCCAGTGGAACGGTGTAATTAGAACACCTTAGGGAGGTTGCCCGTGGTAACCTCTGATCACAGCTCCACACACACACACTATAAGTGATGCGTCCTCTGGGGGGCTTTCTGGCCTTGCTGCAGTGGGTGGGCACCAGCTCTGGCTATTGATTTGGACGGTAGGCTGATGAATCTCAGGGGAACCAATAAAAATAATTACGAGGAAGATCATCAAAGCTCCACAGCCTGCTGCTTTGCACAGTAATGCATGGTAGAGCTTTATAAAAGTGGCAGAGGTGGCATACGCAAGTCATCTGTGCCCAGATAACAATATTATTGCTCACTGGTTATTTTTCTATGTTTCTCAGTTTTTTCTTTGAAGTATCAACATGTTTCTCCTAAAACCTCTTTGGGGGAAATAAAAATAGAGACCTATACTGTAAATTTTTTGTGAGAAGCTTACATAATTTGATTTTAGAAGAATTGGATAATAAATATTCATGTGATCTTTTTAATACAATATTTGGCAAATTTGAGCACAGTTTGAGATATTTTTTGAAACTCAAGAGAGTTGTGATATTCTCCATTTGTTATCATTGGTGTCTTAGTGAAACCGCTTAAAGGGATAGTTCACCCAAAAATGAAAATTCTGTCAGTATTTACTCACCCTCATGTTGTTCCAACCCCGTAAGACCTTCGTTCATCTTCAGAACACAAATTAAGATATTTTTGATTAAATCTGAGAGCTGGATCACTCCTCCATAGGCTTCTAAGGGATTGAAGCTTGCCGGCCCCAAAATGATATTAAAGGCATCGTTAAAATAGTCCAAGTGACTACAGTGGCTCAATCTTAGGTTTATCAAGCGACGAGAATTTTGTGCGCAAAAACAAACAAAAATAACGACTTTATTTTGACTATTCATTTCCTTCTCTGTTGGCCTCGAGTCAGTTAACGTAGTTTGATAGCGTAGAGCTACGTCACACGTAGGCTCACTATTGGCTGACGCTGGTCATGTGTGTGATGCGTGTGACGTAGCTCTGCGCAATCACACTAGTGAACTGACTCGAGGCCCACAGACAAGGAGATGAATAGATGATATAAAGTCGTTATTTTGTTATTTTATTTTAACATATTTTAAAAATATCTTAATTCGTGTTCCGAAGATGAACGAAGGTCTTACGGGGTTGGAACAACAAGAGGGTGAGTAATTACTGACAGAATTTTCATTTTTGGGTGAACTATCCCTTTAAGATTAAAAAGTGGGGCAGGAGATGCTATGTTTCCTGTTGTTAAGGAGAATAGAGATGATTTTCTGGGATGTAGATGGTCAAGTAGCAGGCTTTCAAAGAAAGAAGAACACTTATTTTTGTCCTCTAACATCCAGTAAATGGTGGCACAATATGTTCAAGGATGAAATTAGTCCTCTCCCCATGCAGTAAAGCAGAGGGAGGTTCTGCAAGAGAGCTATTGTTCTTAACCAGCCTGTAAACAATGACTAACATGACAGTTCACCCCCTCTAGGCTCTCTCATCTATAGAAATCATGTCCTCCTCCTCGACTGATTCTGGAGGCTGCATATGGAGAGGTGGAGGAGAGGAAGGCAGGCTGTAGTTACCTTAGATGAGGTGGAGGTAGATGAGGATTTTATAGGTTTTGATCTTTAATCACAAGTATTTATATCTCATGCAGATTTTCTTCTCAGATTACCTTATTTTTATTTCTTTTATTTTATTTTTATTTCTTTTATTTATTTATTTTTTATTTATTTTTTATGGAATGGAAAATGGAAAGCAAGACTTTTTATTAACTCTTTAACTTTATTAACAAGAGTTTATTAACTAATTTATTAACTACAATAAGGTTACATTTTTTAACATTAACATGGATTAACTAATCATGATCTAACAGTAGTTTCCCAGCATTCCAGTGTTAAAGGGCACTCCATTAAATAATGTTAACTTACAGAACATTTCTCTCTCTCTCTCTCTCTCTCTCTCTCTCTCTCTCTCTCTCTCTCTCTCTCTCTCTCTCTCTCTCTCTCTCTCTCTCTCTCTCTCTCTCTCTCTCTCTCTCTCTCTCTAAAATATACCATCTGAAAAAGTGTATGCATATAAATTGCACCAGTGCTTTGCATGTCATGTCATGAATGAGTATGAATGCATAAATCAAACTCTCTTGGAATACTGACACTTTGAGACAGTTTTTCATGCATCATGCATGTATTCCCCAGTACAAATGTGTATGCATATATGCCCTTGTGTGTGTGTGTGTGGGCTGGCTGGGGGGTCCAATCGAAGAGGAAATGGTTCTTTGAATGGTGTGCGCTCAGAGACATAGTAAAGAGCACTCTCCCAGGCGGCCAAGAGCACTTGATTGTACAACAAGCAATGATCGCATTAAGAGAGGGCAGCAGGAAGAGAGAGAGAGAGGGAAACAAAGAGACAGAGAGTGGGAAGGAAATAAATTGACTTTGCCAGTGGCTTAGTCTTCTGATGGGAGAAAATATAGAAAAATTACTTTTTCATTTTCATGTGCTACATCCACAAGTGTGTCTGGGGTAATGGAGTGTGTGTGTGTGTGTGTGTGTGTGTGTGAGAGAGAGAGAGAGGAGGGTTGCCAGCCTGTATGATTGACCCTGTTATTGTGGTCAGTGTAAAAACAGCTTTTACAATTTGAAGAGTGGAAAGCAGCAAGGTTTGCCTGTTGTACATTGGGCTACTTAAAACTGTAACGTACTGTAATAATAGTTGAAGCAATATTTCTATGGCTGAACAATTGCTACTTTTAGTAAATGACTGCCCAACAACTAGTCAAAAAATTGGTTCCATTTACTGTATGCTATGAAGAGAATAATATTCCCTTTTATCGCTTTATCCTTTATCTGTTTTCATATTTCCTTCTGTTACTCTCTTCACAATTTTAGAAGCATCTGCTGAGCAAAATTTCTCCCTGGATAAAAAGGCGAAAGAAAAAAAATACAGCAAGCAGATGGTGCCTCGAGGTTCAGACGATTAGAGGTTGCAGATTGGAATACAAATTGGATTAAAAGAAATTATACTAATAAAAATCGAATCGCATGGCAAGTGCAAGCATATTCACCTCCATCATGTAAAAGTCTCTGCCAGTGGCTGTCGATTAGAAGCTAAACAGATGCTTCATTGAGATATCAGTTAATATGTGTGTGCGTATGTGTGTTCTTGGCGACCCATCATCCTCTTATCTCAACCCACCCCATTTATCAATGTCATAATGTTAATTGCTGGTTCATTCATTAAGTCACTTACAACATCAAAAATTAACTTGTTTCAGATTGGTGAAAGCAGGATATTAACATTTATGTTAATTTATTAAAAACTGGTGTGTATAAATTGATGCTGGACTTTTATTAGATCCAGAAGAGCATGTTCTCTGCAAGGGTACACCAAGGGTGTATCAGGCTGTGGTACATGTAAGTGCCCTTAAATGAGTTTGACACCCCTGGTTTTGAGGGATGCAGATTGCCAAGAGGGAGGGAGAAGGAGAAACACGAGAGACGGTGAGAGAGAGCAAAAACTGTGTATCTGCAAACTTTAGCAGAGCTCAGTTTCATAGTATGCAGCACAACGTAAACATGAAACCTGGAGGGTACAGGATAAGATCTTGGCCTGTCAGTAGCTAGTCCCTTGAGTGACCCCCAGTCTGCTCTGGGTCTTGCGTGTGGCCCCACTTAGACAGCAGACAGCCGGAATGATCACTAATCAATGAGAGGGAAATGGCAGGAATTAGCACAAATTAGGTGAAGTGGGAGACATCGCTCCCTTTAATAGAGTCCGTATTGCACTGCGGGAGAGAACAGACCTTTAGAGAACACTACCAACATATGCCAGACTCAGCAAAACACATTTGCGCATTAACAAACTAGCTTGATTCTCTGATATGCTCTTTCTTGGTCCCACTGGTAAGAACAACCAACGCACATTTCGCAGTGATCCTAAACACCTAAGCAAATGCTCTGTTGTACCGCAGTTCCATATCAGCAACCGGAAGAGTTTAGCACCGTAATGAACTCTTGTACATCCGCACTGCACACCTGCCATCCCAAGAGAGGACACGACCACCTTCAACTCTGCTGCCGCTGGGTCTCTCATAGTGTAGGAGGTCCGTCCTGCGCTCTGCAATGGTTTATGTTTAGCAAACGGCTAGCGAACAGCTGTTTTAGCAGAGCTAAACAAACAAAGCTGCACAGTGCTGTGTGCTGATCCTGCTAGCATGCTACTCTCTCGGGAGGTTTAACCGCTAACAGTGCCTAGAAAAGTCTAATGAACAAGTAGTTACTCCTTTTAAAATGGGATTTATTAATTTAGATTGTGCTTTATTTGTAGATATAGCTATAGCTAGCTTAATGTTCTTCACGATAATCTTTCACATTATGTTCCTGCTTTTCAATGAAACCTACTGTATATTCAAGGAAGTTATTTTTTTCACAAAATGCACATTTGTCTTTATACCATGTGCTGGCCTTTTCTATATAAATTGAGCTATTATAGATTCTAAACATTAACTGTACCATTACCTCGATCCTAACTGTAAATGTTCCTTTTCAGATGTGAAAGAGACGTTTAGTCATATTTCTTATCCGTATGCAGCACACATGATGTAGCCTCCACAAAGATAGCTTTCATATTGAACAATCAGATGCTAAAATCATATCCCCTTCCCCCTTTTGGAGGTTTGGAAAGTCACTCCTAGTGTTAAGCGATTCAAATCCCTGAAAGAAGTAGAAAATCTGCATTTACAATCTCAAGGGTGTTTCCACGCTAGCCATGTGCTATTGAAGCGTGTAAAGCTTACAGCATTCATCTGATGGCAGCGCCAGCGGCTCTAGCTTAGCTTCTCTTTTTTGGCCAGGTTTTGGGTGGATCAGGGACCGCTTTTGTCCCACAGTGGCCCGTGCCTTAGTGATGTAAATTCAGGGTGGCCTCTGGCTCCTTATCTCTAGGGTTAAGGCTCACACTGCTCTTTCCGAAATCTATTATCATAAGGGCCAGACTCCTAGCGTGGCCTGCTAGCATTATCCATACCAAATGCAGGGCCATGCAGGGGAACGTTCAGGGGATTAGCATTTTAACACAGTGTGAGTCTAAACCCCTGAACCTCTCTGTCACAGAGGGCAAGTCCCCAATGGCTTGCCAGCTCACTATGTGGCACCCTAAATTAGTGTGCTGGATCAGAGAGCTGTGTTATGTTTCTGATGTGGCTTTTCTCGGTTCTAAAATATTGCTTTTTATGCTTAGTGAACAATTGGCAGTGGAAATTTAAAAAAAATAAGGGAGCATTTATTAAGATTTGCCCAACTCAAACCTTACTTTTTCTGGATTAAACTTCAAAAAAAAATAAATTCAAATTGCTAGATGGTGATTGCCAAGACCAGGTGTGAACAGTTCTGCTCTTGGTGGGCCACAATTCAGCTCCAGCCTTAATTAAACACACTTGGACCCAGATAATCAAGGTCTTCGGGATGACTAGAAACTTCCAGACAGGTCTACTGGGGTAATTTGGAGCTGAACTCTGTAGGATATTGGCTCTCAATATTGGACACCCAATATTGAGAGCAGGATTGGACACCCCTGCCCAAGCCTAATGCTGATTGGTTTGTTTCAGTCTTTCCATGATTGAGATCAAATGTTTGTTTTCTGTGAAAAGCCTGTAAGACATTTTCTCATAGATGCTCTTTTGTCTTACACATAAATGTGAAGTTGGTCCTGACAAGTCTTCCACTTTCTCCATTTTTCCAGGATCCCGTCTGCGGCAGGAAGATTCTCCACCTCGGATCGTAGAACACCCCTCTGATCTGATCGTATCCAAGGGCGAGCCAGCCACCCTAAACTGCAAGGCGGAGGGGCGACCCACCCCCACCGTGGAGTGGTACAAGGATGGAGAACGAGTTGAAACTGACAAAGATGACCCTCGATCTCACCGCATGCTCCTGCCCAGTGGCTCGCTCTTCTTCCTGCGTATCGTACACGGCCGTCGCAGCAAACCTGACGAGGGGGCGTATGTTTGTGTGGCCCGTAACTACTTGGGGGAAGCAGTCAGTCGAAATGCTTCACTGGAAGTAGCATGTAAGTATCTGATTTCTTCAATTATTGTCTTGAGTATCACTAACAAGCAGTGTTGGGGAACTATTTTTCCCCCCTGTGGACTAAACTACACTTACTTAAGAAGTACACAATTCTTCTTTAGCCTCCTTTTAGCAGCTTTTATATTATAGAACTTGATATTGGTGGAGTTGGTATTGCATCTTAAGGATTTTGGAAAGAGCCTGATTTCCCTAGTTCCTAAACAAGAGATGGAACATATTTTGCAGTTAGCTCTGTAGTTTAGCTCTCCATATGTTTTAGAAAATCTTAGATTTTTTTCAATCTGTTTCAGCACAACCTGCCAAGCTTGCAGTTTTTCCTTCTGACTGAGAAATGGAAATGACAAGGAATGACAGAGCCAAAGACTCAGATTAAAGAGCATGCTAGGTGCAGAAGGGAGGGAGGGAAGGAAGGCAGAATCTGAAAGGGGGGTTTATTGACAACCTGTAGATGGTTTGGGCTTTCAAGATGGGTCTCTGTTGTGTTGACTTGCATTTTCCGAGTGAGCACATTCCCTGGGGTCAAATCCCCAAGCTAATCAAAGAGCATTATGAGTGACACCCAACCTGTCCTCCTTTGCTTTCTATTAGACAACGAGTTTGCTTTTTTAATGATAGGCCTTTTTTTTTGCTAAATTACTCTTTTGCTTTGCTAATCTTGCGTCTATTGTCTTGGGAGTTTTTTTAATCTTTACGATTAGTGAATACATTCGGAGCAACTAAAGTTGCTTTCAGGCCCTCATTTCGTTTAGTGTTACATAAAAGTAAACTACGGTAGCTTAGCCAATACCAAGGCAAAAGTCATTAGAGATTAAGGAGTATTGGTTTTGCTTCGCTGGGTTTGTAGTCTAGACCTGCAGTCTAAGTGATCTGCTATCTTAAAGTCTGTTTCAACTCTGAGCTGATCAATACTGCGGCCTCTCTTATGCATTGTTATGAAAATAGGAGCGATCCATCATGAAATAACGATATGATGATAAATATTGAATGAATGGATAACTAAATTGGCTCTGTGCTCTACTGCCAAGACCCCATGCTGTAATGAGAGTGTGTGTGTGTGTGTGTGTGTGTGTGTGTGTGTGTGTGTGTGTGTGTGTGTGTGTGTGTGTGTGTGTGTGTGTGTGTGTGTGTGTGTGTGTGTGTGTGTGTGTGTGTGTGTGTGTGTGTGTGTGTGTGCATGTGTGTGTGTGTGTGTGTGTGTGTGTGTGTGTGTGTATGTGTGTGTGTGTGTGTGTGTTGAGCTTTTGGAAAGGGTAACTCTAGATTAAGGGATTGTGGGAAGGTTTTGGAGAGTCAGTAAATTTTGAATGCTGCTGCATTTTCTATTTTTAACCTGTAATTGATGATACAGGATGATGATTTGGGTTAAAGGGTAGAAATGCGGTGATGGTGTTTGCATTTAGTTTTTTGCTAAGGGTAACTTTGGAGCTAGCAATTGCGGGAAGCTTTTCAGTAACATTTTTGAATAAATTTTCTATTTTGGACCTGTAATTGATGATACATAACTGTGTTGTGGGTTATAAGGTGTATATATAGAAGTGCATAAAGGCAGTTTGTGTGTGTTTTCACTCGTGTAGCTGGCAGGGGGTGTGTGTTTTCTCTGATCCTCTCAGCTCTTCCGAGGTGGCGGTGGCGGCCCCCAGGTGCTAACTGTGTGACAGCAGCTTGATCTATCGATTGCACTAAGAGGGGTCTCCTTGCCTAAATGAAAATTCATGAAAAATTGATGAAGTCCCGGATTATTCCTTTTTTCCCTCCGCTAGCTCTTGTATCTCTCTCACTTCCCCCTCTCTGTTCTCACTAGCTCTCTACATTTCCACCATGGCACTATGTCAGAGGTTGTCTGAAACCTAATCTTAAAGAGCACTATTTTGGTAAGTTATATTTTTGTCCATTCGAATGATCCAAAACAATATTAAGACAACCAAGCAAGTATATGGTGACGACAATACTTATGTCTTGGTAGAAAAGTATTGAGTTATTGAGTATTGAGTATTGAAATTTACACATCAGACTCTATTTTTGTTCTCCTCCATATACATCCAGCAAAGGCAGTATTTTTCAGGTTTCAGACACAGCCATAGTTGACTGAAAGAGTTTAAATAAGCTGTAGGATGTTTTACGACTTTCAGGTGAGAGGTGAAGAGTCGTAAGGTTAGCGGGGCAGCAGATACTAAACCTACAGCAGGAATGACCAAGAACTGTACTTTAACAAAACCCCTCAGCTGTGTTACGTTACACAATTTCCACTCATAAAACTTCTCTTTACTCGTGAGTGATCACAGAAGTGAAGCCAATCTAAACCAATACAGCTCATGTATCGTTCCAAGCAAAATATGTTTCATCTGTCACATCGTAGAAATATTCTGAAGAGGTGCTGTTTTCTCAAGAAGTAAATGTTGATTTTATAGCCAGCTGTGTATATCTGATCTATATGAAATACTCCCAGACCCACATACGTACCTCCAAAACAAACAGCTGGCCTTCAGTGACAAACTGAAAAATGTGGCCAGTCTTCCAGACTATTTTGCGACGTTCGTTTTAGGGGTTCCGACCCTGGTTACAAGCCCAGGACTTTTTCATCTCCGCGTCAGAAGTCGTCTCCTGTTGCGATATATGGTTCTGCCCCTCTCTTCTCCTCATACGGGGTCAGTCTGCACCCCCGCAGGCTGAGTGAATGGCTCTGTTGAAACAGATTGCAGACAGGCGTTCGCCGTGGACCACTGGAGCCGCCCGATCAGAGAGACCCCAAGCTGGGTTGCAGGAAGCAGAGTGAGGCCTGTGAAAGGAGCTTGCTGCATTATTAATAATGAGGCAGATTGCAAGGAGGTGTCCGTTGAAGCAGGATTATCTCAAACGCTAGTCTTTAACAATTGACCATTAGTAATGCAACAAAGAAGTTACACAGATCTTGTTACGGATGATTGTGTCCTAGAGAGTTTAAAGTGAAGGTGTAAAAGGGTTGGTTTGGTCGCAATTAGAATTGTCTGATGATGCAAGGCGCTTATCCAATTCAGTACAATTCTTTGTTTGCCATGAATTTATTTATGTAGGATTTAGTGCGTTCGCCTCTTCAAATGATCAATTTCTCCATTTAAAGGTACCGAACAAGTCTTTACGCTTACCTCAACATAAATTAATCCTGTTCCTGTCATTTATAAGTTCTTAATTAGAGCAGAAGAAGAGAGTGGAAAAGGTGCTGACAGGGCACACGGAGCGATTGGCCGAATCCCAATTCGCAGACATCTACTGTAAATGCATATACTTCACTGGTGATGCATTCATACTTGAAGTATATATATTTTATTAGCATCACAGTGTTTACACTTTCTAGAGAAATCAACATGCTGCATGACTGGCATATAATTGTCTAAATTGGGGCTTTTTACCATAAACGGACACACATTTAGAACTTCTATGGCAAAATCGGCATCAAAGTATTACTTTTTCTAAAACTGAACAAGTCAAATAAGAGCACAAGGGGTTGTGAGAAATATTAGCCTGCTAAGCATCCACTGACAAACTTTGCTAAGCTTATGAAAACGGTTTACCATCTGGGCAACCTTTAGCGGATAAAATATAGGAAGGATAGGAACTGAATAGAAATTCTGCTATTGTCTTAAATTTAGCTTAATTTAGCTGACTTTTTTGTTTGAAAATCTTTTATATACCCTGTCTCTCAATGTTGTATATCATGGCTACATTTCGGTCTAAGCCGCACCCTGTGGCACTCCTTGCTTCTGGGAAAGATATTTTGTTCTTTTGTTGCTATTTTTTCTTTCTCTGTGTCTTTATTTCTCTCTCCCACTCTCTCTTTCTGTCTCTCTCTCCTGGTCTTTCTCTTTCCTTTTGCGGAATAAACTGGGTCAATGAGCAGGTTCATAAATCATTGTGAAGACTATGTCAGACTGAGGCAAGCCCTGCTTTGAATAAATTTGCCAAAGTGGTGAAATCTCTGGCCGTAGCTTGTGTACAGGCGCTATGTGACAAGTCACACCTGGGGCACACAATCATTGTGGAAAATGTTAATTAGCCCCCTGTATCTCTTCTCAGGTAGAGAGGTGTGTGTGTTATAAATCTGAGGGCAACAAGCTTGTTGAACATGGGGGCATTAATTAAGCGTATAAGGTGTGAATGTGTGCGTGTTTGTGTCTGCTAATGGTCTGCGCTAATAACAGTGTGAAAGCGTGCATGTACTTTGAATCTTAGCGACAAAAAGTGCCGTTTCGTTCACTTGTAACCTTTTAAAAAGTATGTAAATGAAGGGAGGGTGAAACAGATGTCATTGCTGGTTTGTTAAAAGGCCACCAGCCTGGGATTGGCTGGCCTGTTTGAAAAGGTTCTTTTGATACGCTTTAGCATGGCACTTAGGCAATTAAGAGTAGCGCTAGGCAGCATTTGGAACTGGTGAGATGAAGTAATTAGTGGGAAAATTACGCTTTCTTGTTTTAAGCTTTTCTGTTGCGTCTCAAGCTGTTTGACTTTGTGTCCGGCATCAGTAAAATTTAATAAAAGATGATGAATTTAATTGGACATGCTTAGCTAGTAGGGGTAAGTAATTATATTTTATTTTTTGAAAGAAATTAATACTTTTCCTCAGCAAGGATGTGTCAGATTGATTACAAGTGTCAGTTAAGACTTTTTCAATATTACCAAAAATTTCTGTACCAAATAATTGCTGTTCTGTTGAATTTTCTAATGATCAAAGAATCCTGTAAAAAAAAAAAAGTTATATCCATAAAAATGTTAGGCAGCACTTTTTGCAACATTGAATATAATAATTGGAATGTTTTCTGAGGGATCATGTGACGATAAAGACTGGAGTAATGATGCTGAAAATTCAGCTTTGATCACAGGAAGGAATACATTACAATTTAAAATATTTTCAAATAAATAACAGTTATTTTAACTTGTAATAATATTTTACAATATGGCTGTTTTTGACTGTATTTTAAATCTTACTGTCCCCAATCTGTGTATATCACAATATAATATTTTTTTCCCCATGAATTCCAAAAATTTAATTACTTTTAAATTTTACTTTTAATTTGTTTGTTTTTTCGAGTATTCATACAAAATTAGTCTGGCAGCAGTGCAAAACATAGTTGCATTATGTAGAAAAATAATTTTAATAATATTGTTTTATACCTATGTTTATAATATTTATGTCACATTTAGACTGGAGCAGCTACATTTGCAGTCACACAGTTGCCGATATATGCAAACCTGCCGGCGGGATTTTATACTTCTGTACACTGTATTTTTGCATTACTCCATGTTTTCGTCATCCTCAAATATCTACTGGTTGACACAGTTCTGCCATAGTATGGTGTTTTCCATCATGCGTCCATCCCTAACATCCATACTACACGTCTGAGTGGCATTTAACATCTCGTCTTGGGGACAAGTGAGTGTGTGTGAGTGAATTAATCAAACACACTCACATGCAGTCGTCCTCAATCGCCTGTTTGTAAATGTCAGAGTCTGTCTGGGTCCTCTGACCCGCGTTCTCGCTCTCTTCGCGTTATCCTGGGATCCGGATTCTGCAGGTTCTAGGGGTCGTGATTAAGTTGAAAGCAGACTGATGTCAGGATGCATCCGGGGCCCACAGGGAATGTTGCTTTCTGATAAGAGGGAGGGAGGGTGAGGTGCCGGCAGAGAGGTGGAGGAAAAACGGATCTCCATTCTGTGATAAAGGAGAAAGAAATAAAATCCCTGATTGAATGTGTCATCGTAGTATATCTGCAGTGCTGGAGTCAGCGCCCACAACCATAAAGACCAACCTCCTTATCAGCAGCATGTTACTTTACACACACATACGCACCGGCTGCGGTGAGATGGAGCCATGCAGATTTTGGGGCTTATCTAATGGTCACATCTTAGCGTGCATGAGACTAATCGGTCAGCTGGGTAGATGATATTAAATGATTCTTCATTGTATGCATATGTGGAGGAAGCCCTCTGGAAAGGAGATAAATCATTGGTCCCTTGGAACTCTAGAAACACACACACACACACACACACATACACGTGCACACACTGACCTTTCTCATTCTCACTCTCTCTTACTGTCTTTTGTTAGCTCACTCTTGTCCCCTTGTGAGTGATAAAGTTTTTACATTTAATTTTTATGGGATTTTGCCTCCATTTTTGACAGGAAAGTAGAGAAATTATGGGGGAAAAAACTAGGGTTGGCAAATGGCCTGAACTGGATTCGAGCTACTGCTTTTTTAAGTGTTATGTAGGATGTGCAAGACCTGACTGGCCGGTTATCTGACCTGTTTTGAGTTTTCACAAAAGTGAGAAGCACAACTAGTCAGTAGGATGTAAATATGACATTTGAGTCTTCACAAAATTACACAAAAATGTGTAGTTATTATTGGTTAATTAATTGTTTCTTTGTTTTATTTAGTTTTTTATTGCAATCCATTTTTACACCCCTGCTACTGAGAAAAACATTAATTAAAATAGTAATAATATGTTTACTAATTAAAAAAATTATAATTTTAAAATAGTAATAATATGTTTTTTAAATGTATAGTATATATATATATATATATATATATATATATACATATAACAAAAGGCCTGACAGCTCTTAGCGTAAATCTGCACCGTTGCTCTCAGTGGCTTTCAGATATGTACAGAAAAAAACGGATTTACATAAAACACTGTCCATTATGATCAGATGGTCATCATGGATTAGCAGAAAGGATTTAGCCTTTTTTCTTTTTTTAAGGAAACAAATGTTTCTGCTTTGTTTAATTTTGTTTCCATATCCAGTCAGATCCTCTATCTGAATGACACAGCAGAGACATAATATATAAAACATATATATATATATATATATATATTGTTTTCCCAAAGTCCAAGCACTGTAGTTTGCATTTTATTGGTATGAGAATGTATTTATCTGTGATCTCATTCTCTTACTAACTATTTCCATGTTTTTGACCATGCGCCTCCGCTAATCTCTGTGTGTATGTGTGTGTGTGTGTGTTACATTGATTCGGTGTGGTCTCAATGACCCCAAACTACTTAAAACTCCATTACATGATTGCCTGCCATCAAAAAAGCCAGAAGCAATGGCGAATCATTCCTGATGGTCATTTAAATCCAATCAAAGTCCAGACAATTGACTTCAACCCTTGCATTTTGATTCCCAGACCACAGAGGATATGTTTGTGTCCCTGTGTTGAGCCAGGCGCTCACCTACTAGAAGTACCTTTGTGGTTCCTCATCAGGTAGAACGAAATAATCTAACCATGCGGCTGATTTCCATAAGATTACTGTATCCTAACAATGTTCTGCCTGGGATTGGATCCGATGACCCCTAAAGACCTGTCGGACCCACAATGTCCGTAATTCCTTAGCGTTCGGCTCTCTACGCAAAGCAGATACCCCTCACCCTACGAATGCACCACCACTGTCTACTCCTAACCCTTGAAGCAAAGCCTCCTGGGACCCCAGGACCAAGGCCTGTAATCCATCATATGTGTGCGTGTGCGTGTGTGTGTGCGCAAGCTCAGATTCAGCTCCGCCCTTAACCGAGGACAGAGGAAATTGATTCAGCTCTCTGTTGAAGCGAACAATCTGTTATTTTCTCGAAGAAAAAAAAAGTGCTGGTGCCGAGTGCTGATGGTGCAAACTCTCTTGCTTGAACACACACACAGTGTACAAACCGCAGCGGCGCTTCGGTGGAGTGTCATCATCTCAGAATGCTCCCCGTCGCTCTGATGGATGGTGTGTTTTTGAACCTTGCACTCTGTTCACCTACAGCACAACTCAATCAAGATGGCCGCTTGAAGGAATCTGCCACAACTATGACATCAGCCGTCTCAAAACGGGCATTTAGATCGCGCATCCTTGTTTTGTTGTCTCTCTTTATCTCACTCAAGCCTCACTTCCTGTGCTGGACTAATAGTGCGTGCGATGCTGTTGTGACCGTGTGGTGTTATATGTGAAGTTATTGAGTTTGACTCCTGTTACTCTGGGAGTGAGGTGGGAGCGCGAGTTCCTACCGCTGCCCCGGGACAGCTGCGAGTGGGGAGGAGGGAGGGTAACTTAAGCTTCCTGTACTACAGCGTATGTTGGGAGGATGAAATCTGAGCCCCCCTCCTGTCCCTTGTCTCCTTCCTGCTGGTGTTTGAAATTGATAGGCGGTGTGGGGTCCTTCACAAGGCTTGGGAGTTTATGAGTGTGATCTGAAGAACAGCTGGAGTTGGCCACTGGCCGCTCAGTCTGCGATGCGGCCCAGGGAGGGTGTCAATGAGAAAATTTGTCAGTAGGGAAGACCTCTGCCCTTGTGTTTATTTCTTTATCATATGGGATTCGTGCTAATTGCATGTTTACTTGCCTTCAAGGGAAGTTATAGAGTGCAACAGTCAGGTTCCAGAAACAAAAATTGGTAACACTTTATTTAACAGTGTCTTTGTTTCATATGTCATATGTTATTACTTATCATAGTAATAACAGTAAATTATGCATATTTACATGCAACTAACTCTCAACCAAACCCTAATCCCACCCTAACGCTATAGTTAGGTAGTTGTACCACAAAGTACATGTAGTTAATTCATATTACTTAGTACTTATATATATATATATATATATATATATATATATATATATATATATTTATATAATATATATATAATTATACTGTAACAATGACACCTTTAAAATAAAGTGTTACCCAAAAAATAAATTTATATATATGTATGTATATATATATATATATATATATATAATTAATTTTTTTTTCAGGAAACTTTAAACTTATTACTGTGTATTAACTTATATAATGGGATTTTAGTTCTTTCATCTCATTGCTGGTTGATTTGGTTCATGGCTTATAACACTTTAACAAATACTTTTTAAAAAATTTAAAATAAATAAGGGGAATATATTTCCGGTACCAAGGCTGCTGAAATGGGCACTTTTGCACTCAAATCTATATCTAATAACTTGTTATTTTTTTTACATAAACTTGTTCCAAAAGGCACTTTCAGCCCTTCAGGTCCTCGTCCGAGTGTTTGTTGAGGGCTTGTGAACCCCCTTCTGTGACCTAAAATGATAAATGGGACACCCCATGATCTCATGGACTTCACGGATGAAGGCCATGGGACTGTACGTTCACATTAAGTGCACGTTTGGGACAGGGCCCATGTTTTTCAAGGCTTCTTGCACTATCATGATTTTGTTATTTATGGTCATTTTTTTACCTTTTCTCTGACCCCTAGAATTGAGCAGTTTTTTTTTTTCCTACTGTTCCTTTAAGACATTTTTACATGTAACTAGCATCTGTTGTTGCTGGCAAACCTTACTAAACTGAAATAAGTCACATTATAATTTATTAGGGCAGGCCAAGTTGCTGAATAATGATGTATGTTAATTGAGATGTATATGTGGGCGGTCATATGTTAATGAGCTGGGTGTGATGCCATAATCATGAGGGCTTATTTTAATGGCATGTTTCGAGCTTTAAAGTATGTTTAAAGTATTTAGTACATTAAACACATTTATTTCCAAATAGCAAGGATTTTTATGTAATTGTTTGCCTTTTAAACTTCAGGGATGGCCTGACTATAGTTTTTAATCACTTGTTATATGCAAATTGTCTTGTCATGCACATGTGAATATTGAGTTTGAGTTTATGTTGACAGGGATCTCTAGTTCATCTGTTTGGGCTGGTAAAAATCACTCTTACTAGTGAGGCTGCGAGACAAACAGATGGAATGATAGACATGCATACACACACACACACACATAAACTTGAAAACGAGAGACACATGGAATGGCTGGGTGGTTGCGCACACCGACAAACACACACAGACACACATAGTAATGTGGCGAAAGGCCAAGTGCATAGAAATCAGAACAGCTCCATTCAAATGCAAAGTAGAGTCTTATCTACAGACTGTTCTTCGCTGCTCTCCTGTGCTCTACACAGTTCAGGGCAAAACTATTATTTGGAGGCATGCGGATGTTTGTGTGTGTGCACTGGAACCTGTATAAGGTTGAGTGTTTGTATCTGAGGTATGCATGTGAATTTCGATATGAAGGTCCGTCAGGGTTTTTCTGGGGTCTTCATGGTTTTTCCACTGTTTTCTTCAGGATTTTTTGACTTGAAGTTTCTTCGAGGTTACTCTCAGGAGGTTTTCATTGAAGGTTTTCCTCATGCTTTTTACCACTGTTTTTTTTTTTTTTTTCACTGGAAGTTTTCCTCATGATTTTAACTCGGTCTGTTTTCCTATAATGTCGGAGCATTGAAACACACAGCCGAACCTTTATGAGAATAATCAGTCACATTTTTCATGGCTTTAACTTGATCTAAGTATCTAATATTCAGCCCTTCAGCTCCTAGAGGATGGGACCCACATTTCATCCGTTATGTCATACTGTAAAGCGGCTGGCGGTCCTAGAGATGCTTTTTAAAATGAAAACTGCTAAATTGTCCAGATCAATCACTTTAATTTGTCTTCCACATTGTTATCAAGGCTTAAATGCATTTATTTAATGCTCAGTTGTGGCGTTTGTTGTTGTTGTTGAGTTGAGCAGTGTTTCATCCTGGTGTGTACAGTACGTGTGTGTTGGTGTGTGTGTGTGTGTGTGTGTGTGCCTGTGAGAGAGAGAGAGAGAGAGAGAGAGAGAGAGAGAGAGAGAGAGAGAGAGAGAGAGGATGGTTTAATATCAGATTACTAACCTGCACAGGAAATGAAAGCAGATGACAGTGAGTGATCACCTTGTGAGTGTATTTTGTGTGTGTGTGTGATTGACAAGCCGATGCGTTTGACTCCCTCGATCTTTAAGAAACATTAATAGTCTCTTGCCCTCGGCTCCGTGTGTGTCTGTGTGTGTGTGTGTGTGTTTGTGTGTGTGTTTGTGTGTGTGTGTGTGTGTGTGTGTGTGTGTGTGTGTGTGTGTGTGTGTGTGTGTGTGTGTGTGTGTGTGTGTGTGTGTGTGTGTGTGTGTGTGTGTGTGTGTGTGTGTGTGTGTGTGTGTGTGTGGAGAGGATGAATTATGCATTTCTAGCAGACTATGAAAAATGACCACTTTCAGATTCTCATCTACATACATTTTCATTGTATTTAGACACTAGCTGCATGTTTACATAGTGAATACAGGCCCATTTATTTAGATTTGTGTAGATCTAGAGGTTACACAGTCCTGCTGACGTCTAAACATGCAGGTGACGTCTAAACACGCAGGTGACCTAAATGAGACTCAGGCAAAACATAACCCCCACGATGCACCACTGTGAGCATAGTTGAAGTGCTCCATATGTGCCAGTCTGATGCATTACTTGCACACTTAACTGCAAACTCATTCTTTTTTCCTTGCCGTTTTATTTTGAGATCCCCTAGCAGATTTTTTTTTTCTACCAAGACACAAATAAATTCTCTGACACGTTATGCATATTGATTTGGTTCTTTATAACCTTACAGAAATGATACTGAACAAGCACTGCAGGAAAGCATGTAATTCAACTGGAGATCCGAACTAAAGAATCGGTAATTTAGGCAGTGGCATGTGCACAAAGAACACATTTGGACCCTATAATTCTGCATGTAGATGTCGGGTTTGTTGGAGACAACCAAACAGATGTATACACTCTATAATTCAGCTTTAGAATGCATGCAAAGCAAATCGCAAACGTTATGCAAAGTGACATTTGCAGCATGTTGCATTCTCCGATTTTAAAAACCCTTTCATTCTCACAGCGGGTGGATAACGCCTCAGTTCTTAAACTCAGCTTCAGTACTGTATAACATCACATTGAACGGCCCAATAGCATTTGGACTCTCTCAACCGGACGGGAGAAATGAGAAAAGTCCGATAATGATTTCCTGGAGCCGAGCCTTTAATCCCAAACACAATGCTTATCTCTGCGGTGTAAAGCATGTGTTGTGTGGTAAGCTGGGTTTCAGATTGGCCCCTCTCTGAATGGACAGTCATTGAAGGGTCTTGGAGAGGCCGGTGTGGTGAGGTGATAGCAGGAGCTTCTCGAATGCAGTCGCAGATAGGAGGTCATTCGCTGGAAATGACCTCCGACGGGTCATTGATTGACCTGGTATTGAACCTTTGCTAATAGACTGGAGGGACAGTGCAGGTCTGGTTGTGGGCGATATAGTGGAATTGAGGTTTTGTAAAGATCAAGCAGCTTTCGTGTTAGTGGGAAAAGGAAATCGAGGAAAGCGCTGATAGATTTTATGTAATACAGATAGCAGATAATACAATTACCTCTTTGTTACATATCTAAATGTATATACAGTCAAACCAAAATGTATTCAGACACCTTCAACATTTCTCACATTATAACAGTTTATTCGCTGTAGTTTAGAAAATGGTAATAAAATATGACAAGAAATCAGTTGATATTTCACTGGTTTTGGCCATCCTTCTGTTAGACTGTCTCACAAATGAATTAAGTTGAATAGCTGTCAGCTGTTACATTTTAGTACACAATTATAGATAATACCAATTTAGGTCAACCAATAACCAAGCAATGCTTAATTTTGTTTAGTCTGCGGTGTAAAAAGTTTGGATTAGCAATTAAAGAAACAACATTTAAGCAAAACATGGTCAGGTCAAAGTGTCTGAATAATATTTGGTCCCAAATTTTTATAATTTTTACTGGTAGTCCACTGTATGAAGAAATTTTGGGTATAATATTTCACAGTTTACTTTATTTTGCTATCCTCACTTGCATAAATTAACTATAGTCTCCTGCACCCACTAGTAAAAAAATATCAAAAATGATATCTGGTGTCTGAATAATATATGGCAGATGTTTTTATCCAATGTAACTTGCATTGCATTTCAGGTAAATATTTGTACAGTCCAATCCATAACCCTAATAGATTGGTGCTATAATCATATACCATCTTATTATCATATATCGTTATTTACTATATATTGCACATTGCTATTCAAAGAAAAACAAAAATGAAAAGACATTTTGATTATCCACTGGCAAAGCTGTTTGAACTAACATTTGTCATTTTTCATACATAATGCATAATGTTTATGATAATCTAGCACAGTGCTTGCAACTCCAAGGTCATGGGTTCAGTTTCCAGGAAGTGCATGAACTGATATGTGGATAAATGCATTTGCCACATGCATAAATGCAAAAGCTTAGATTTGCCTTAATTTCGCTATATATCCCTAAAAGTATTTATCTGTCTGTTCTAATCACGAGAACCCTCCTCTCGCTTTCTTCCTGTACACCCTCCTTTCCTGTCATCCCTCCTTCGGCCCATCTCCTCTGATTGCTGTGCCTCAAACGGTCCACAGATGATAACCATTCCTCCTCAATCTCTGAACCCGACCCCTCCCCACTCAAGGCACGCACAAATCAGATACGGGGGCCTCGGCAGGCAGCTAATGAAATTAGCCCCACGTTGCCCATACGCTTTAATAAGTAACTTGACTCGATTAAGGATGCGATAGTGGGGGATGTCGGATGGATACAGAGAATCTCCCGCCCGCCCAACGGTGCCAACCCGGGTGTTGATTATCATAAATATTCCCAGTCCACACACCTCAGGCAAAATCCACACTCCGACATCCCCCTTTTTCCTCTCAACACCCCTCTTTCCAGGACCAGACGCCTCTTTCTGCAGCCTTGCAGGCAGTTTGGGAGGAAACGTGAGGAGGGGGCGGTGCCAGCATTGTACTGTCATTAACTTTCTTTGACTGGCAGCCGTCGGGCTGGCTTAGCCCCGACCCCCCCGCTGTGCAGCAGTCTCCACCTCCTTTCTCTCCTGTCATCACTCCATCCCAAAGTGGCAGCGATTCTTTGGGTCTCAGCTGTTCGGAGAGATGATACTCCAACCACCCACTGCTTGGGTGAATCTTTTTGGATCAGGGAAGTGGAGCCGGCCAGCCCGGAGTGGCAGACGTTGGCCCGGCGCGGAACCCAATCTCCTGCTGCTTCTCCGCAGAAACCTCACGCTGGGCAGAGAGCGCCGGATAAGTGTAAGCAATCCGCAAATAACTCAACATCACGTGCGGATTGCTGAGTCAAAACTGGTTTTATCCATATTTCTTACATTTTTTGATGTCCTAGAACTATAATTTATTTAAATTTTATGTTTGAATTGAATGTGCAGTGTGTCATTTCTGCACCACTAGCAGCATTAAATGAAATTGGAAAAAGTAATGACTCGCAAACATGCACCTGTTTTCCATTATTTGGACAAACAGATAGACTTGCCTGATTTCAGGTCACTCTAACAAAGAAAGTCAATCGCATTACAGTGTTTACACGCTTCAAGGAAGTCACCTTACAAATGGCATATCTGTTGTCTCTATACGTGAAGCTGGGATAATGAGGAACTGAGAAACATATGATTGACAGGTTGAGGGTAAAAATTAGAAGGAGGATCAGAGGCGGGGCTTTATGACATGCATCCATTCAACTGAGAGTAATCTGTCAGGATAGATAAGTGTGGTCTGATGTTTCTGAACCTGACAGCGGTGGTGCCTGTTTCCAGCCGGCTGTTCCCAGGTCCTGAGCAGAGAGAGAGAGAGAGAGAGAGAGAGAGAGAGAGAGAGAGAGAGAGAGAGAGAGAGAGAGAGAGAGAGAGTATAAAAGTATAAATCTGAAAAAAAAGTTAGCAAGGTGTATGCCTAATATTGTATTATGCATTTTGTTTTAACTTTACAGTTATTCTAATAAAAAAAAGGTTTATGCTTAATACATGATAAAACAAAGAATTAAACTTCAACATTTATTCAACAAACTTTATTGAGTTGTATGCTTAATATTAGATAAGGAATAGTCATGTAAGAAATGTAAATTAACATGTATTGTCTTCAGGATATATTATTTTGCGTCTGAACTACATTTTATCCTATTTTAAGGGTTCACAAACCATTTTTACTTTCACAAAACTGCTGATAATAGACACAAAATTGCAGAAGATATTAAGACTTTTTTAGAGCATTCGTTTGGTTTAAGTCTTTAATTCTTTTTGTGGTTTAAAATATAAATTTAGAGAACTTTATCGGCTCAATATTTTATGCAAATTTATGTTGTAATTATAATTCTCGCAAAATGTATTGAGGTTATGGTTAATTTAAATAAAACTAATGCTGTAATAGTCAAAATGTAAGAAATTGTCTTCAAGATGTATTATCTTACTCAATTTTGATTCAGAACTAAATTTATCTTGTTTAATGGATTTTTGCATTGTGGCTGAGTTTGAGCATATTTTTAAGTGCATGGATTGGGTGTGCGTGCGTGCGTGCGTGCGTGCGTGTGTGTGTGTGTGTGTGTGTGTGTGTGTGTGTGTGACACCAATGAGGGTTTCTGTCTTTCTAATGGATCCAGCAGCCTCGTGTCCTGACAGCATCCTTCTGCCCGCCACAACTCGCCTCTCACTTCTTCTACCTGCTCTCTATCTTCCACTGTTCACTTTTCTTTATTATTCACCCCACATGTTTGTCTAGCCCCACATAAACAGACCTAATCGCTTATGACAACTGGAAATGAACTTGTGCCCCTCTCTAGGGTTTAGGACAAGAACCCCACACACACATCATGCCCCGCCACACCAAAGTCCCCGATCAGCATGAGGCCACGAGGGGTCAATGGATTTGCCAGGTCACCGTGGCAACTCTTGACAGGCTCAAATGTCAGAGAATTGGCCGGCCATGACAGTGCTGTCAGAGTCAAACGGCCCCCCTTTACACTATGGGTTATTGCTGGAGGATTAGGGGGAGAAGCAATGAGAAATGTGGGATGCAGGGGTCCTGAAACCGTTAGCATTCAGTCTGGTCCGGTTGTGTCAGGGGCACACTGTCACTTTATGTTTAATTGGGACAGGTCAAACCCCTAGAGGCATGAAGGGTTACGCTCACCCTATTCTGCTGTCCGTTTCTCTCTCTCTCTCTCTCTCTCTCTCTCTCTCTCTCTCTCTCTCTCTCTCTCTCTCTCAGACTCTCAAAATACGTCTGCCTATACTTCTCTTCTGCTCGCCGAGGCTTCATTTATTTGACCAAATACATAGTAAAACAGTAACATTGTGGACATATTATTACAGTTCAAAAGCTATAATAATCGTAATATATTTTAAAATGTAATTTATTCCTGTGATCAAAACTGAATTTTCAGCATCATTACTCCAGTCTTCAGTGTCACATGACCCTTCAGAAATCATTCTAATATGAAGACATCTTATTATTATCAATGTTAAACACGGTTGTGCTGCTTAATATTTTTGTGGAAGCCATGATTACATTTTTCAAAAAGTTTTGGAATCTGACATTTTCGAACAAAAATCTAAATGCCCCAAACGTTACTGTACACTAGGGGTCGGGAAAATGAACTGAAAGAAAGAGAGATGGAGTTTACACAGGGACAAGAGACGGAGATGAAAAGTGATAGATCGGTAGAATGATAGAATATTTATGTGTTCGGTGTGTCAGTGATGCGAGGATGATTGCATTGATTGAACCGGGGGTTGTTTAGGGGTCAGTTCCCCTCAGAAGGGACGAATAATAAAGGTCATATAAGCTCAACTCTCATTGCTTATGAACACATTTGGAGCTCTACTAATATATCACTGCAGAGATCTTAGATTATTTTACTCTGAAGTGTGTGTCTGTTTTGCAATGTAAGCCTGCATGCGGCCTAGTGTGTTTAAGTGAATTGTGAGCCTGTGCGTTTACTTCTGTGTATTTTGATGCAGTGTGCATTTCCACATTAGCACTTCCATTATGTTGCATTTATATGCATGTCCATGGCTGTGCCGTGTGTGTGTGTGTGGTGAACAGTGTCAAATGGGTTTGTTTGGCTCCTTGAACTAAAGAAACTTATTCTGATTGGCTACGAAGCCAGAACTAATACCTGCACATTTATTTTATGTCTACTTAGGCAAATGCTTCACGAAACAGCCAAATGAACACACACACACACACTCACACACGCTTCATATTCTGTGGAATAGCAATATCAGCTTCCGTTAAGCAAAAAAATATCTCAGCATTGAGCAGATTTAGTCCCATCGTACTGAATGATTGCCAAATGGTACTGTAAGATATTTGTGGAACACAACAAAGGCTTAGGACGATATTTAGGACAGGGTCTATATCTATATCTATTGTGTTTCACCCGTCTTTAATAGCTTTTAGTTTAATATCTCAAAGTGCGTTGAAATGCATTGGAGACGTACAGATTTGTCAACTGAAGTCTCATTATTACGTTGTGCCATGTAGAAACACTTCCGTATCTTTTTGCAGGCTGTCACATCGCTCTCTCTCCGCTCTCATTACCACTCCATCACTGCGGTTTGTTTTATTAGGCCCCAGAGGTGGCTGCCAGGCAACTGTGTGTGTGTGTGTGTGTGTGTGTGTGTGTGTGTGTGTGTGTGTGTGTGTGTGTGTGTGTGTGTGTGTGTGTGTGTGTGTCGCGTGCACGTGTGTGTCGGTTCCCTAAAGTGGGATCTTTCTTCTTTCTGACCTACATACTTTCACTGCAATATTCAGTGGAGTTCATTTGTTTGATGTGTGCTGTGAGGTTAAACACACAAACACAAACTCGCACATACTGTCCCAAAACAAATCTTGTTTGATTGGGCTCTGGGGAAGACAGATATTGCTGGTACTGCAGTTGAATAGACAGTGACTTGAACAGGTGCTGTTAATCGCTGATACTCTTACTGCATATACTTAAAGGGCCGGTTCCCCCAAAACTGCATTGTTATACTGAATGAGGACTGCGACTGTCAAGCTCACAAACTCACATAAAATGATGCTTATAATTTGTGCACTATATTTAAAGTAATTTTGAAGGCATTTAATAGCATTTAAATGAAAAAATTGCAAAATCTTCCCTTTCGCCATAACTCTTAAATCTAATTTTTGATTGCATTCACTTCCAAACTTAATTCTTTAATGCTTATGGTATTGTATTGTGTTATGTCTCTTTTGGTGGAGCCCTGGCATAAAAATGTTCCACATCATTTGTGCACCGTATTTTGAGTCTTCTGAAGCCATTCAATCACTTTTCATATGAAATTGTAGTCATTATTTTCTGAAAATCTTCCAGTCTCACACAATCTTTGCTTGCATTTAGTTCCAGCTTAACAGGCTTATTGTATTTTTATGGTGCTTTGTGTTTTTTGGGGAGCCCAAAAATATATTTACTCACCCTCGTGTCATTCCTAAACTATATGACTTACTTTCTTTGTGTATTAAGAATAAATATATTTAAGCTATTTAACCAAACTTTGATAGTGAATAGGAACTGGGACTATAAACCTCAATATTGACCAAAAAAAGTGGCATAAAAATGGTCTAAATGATTTGTGCACTATTATTATAAATATTTTCAACAGCTTTTGAAGTCATTGTTAGCTGGAAATCTTCACCTTTGACATGGCTCTCAAATCTTTAATTTGCACTTGCATTCAATATTCCTGATAATGTTTATGATGGTTTGTCTTTTATGGGGGAGCTTGACAACCTCCAACTCTTTTAATTTTGCTGTATAAACAATAGTTGTTCAATTGACCATTTAATAGTTTCTTCAACTGAAGTCGTAAACATGCTACTTAAGCTGTTGCTAGTGCTTTTTGAAAACAAGACAGAAGTAAACGTGAAGTGTGAACAGATGACAGAATTTTCAAGGGTACTGTCCCTTTAAAACTAGCATTGGCCTGTGTTTATAGCTATATGTGTGCGTGTGTCTAAAGTTCTCCTGCAGTGAGCTTTGTCTATTCTTTTTTGTCTTCTCTCATCTGGCATCAGGTGGATAGACCCCGTCTGTGACTAAGTAGTCTCCAACTGTGTGTGTGTCTGTGTGTGTGTGTGTTATTTGAATAGTGTATAACAGCAATTTGAAACGTCCAGGTTTGTGAAGACAATCACACACGGGACCGTCTGTCTCCGTCTCATTTTTTTTCTTCCCCATCGCCTGTCTCAGTGTCTCCCTGTGTTCTGTACACAACAGTTTCTGTGATTAGGCCTTGTTGTGTGTGTATATCAATTCATGTGTCCTTTAATACATAAACTAGTACACTTGAGCGCTCACGGCCTGCTTTAAATCCCTGTGTTTACCGCGGACTTTTGTTTGCGTGTCTTAATGTCGCTAGAGACCTGAGAGACGACTGTGTGTGTGTGTGTGTGTGTGTGTGTGTGTGTGTGTGTGTGTGTGTGTGTGTGTGTGTCACTCAGCTCCGCTCTTTAAAAACACAGGGCCATTTCCTCTCTGCTCAACAAAGCTTCCACACAACACACACACACACACACACACACACACATACAGACTCCTAAAAGTCTCAGTGAGGCTGATTACAAAATGAATGCTTTCATCACCAGACTGCGAGGCACTGAAAACTGTTTTTCATCCAGCTCTTCAAACGCACTAAATTCCTCACCAGTCTCAATGTTGTTATCCGTGCATCTGCGTTTATGGAATATCCACAATTAATGTACTTCCTAGGAAACATACAGGTGGAAACTACCAGATTTGCTTACATTGTATACAAGTAAAGCAAATAATTAGGGTCTATTATAGTTGTCTCCCTTTATATTCTGCTTGGACACAAGTTTAATAGATGGTTTTTGACAGAAGAACCAGCGGAGATTGCTTGCATTTAGCGGTAAACTTTTAAAGATGACAAAATTTGGAATACAAAAGACATATTTGTAAAAAAATGGGTTGTTTTTTCACCTATACATTGCAAGTTACTGGTATCTAATAGAAAACAAGTCACACATGTATGGAACAACAAGAGGGTGAGTAAATGACAGAATTTCAATTTTGGGTCAACTATCCCTTTAAATGCTCTGGACGTCAACTTTGCAATACCGGTGCTCGTTTTTCCTAATCGTCTTGATTCTTTTTTTCTTTGTTCGTAAGGTCCCCTGCGTTTCTCTAAGCCCTTGTTTCTCTATCTCGTCCCCGTGCCGTTAACAGGCTAACCGCCGGTGTTTATCCTTTTGAAATGATTGGATTTAAATCGTAGGAACGACGTCGGGGAGGCCAAAAAAGGAATAACAAACATAAGAAGAGTGTGAAGGGGGAGTATGAAAGTGATGTTAGAAGAGCGTCCCCCAGGACAATAAATCCCTTTCTCCCAAATCCCATTGTTAAGAAAGCATGAAACCGGATTCCTGTAACAAGGCCTCTGATCTGAGGAGGCACGGCCCAAAGGACTCAATTAGAGGTACAACAGGCCTGATCTTTCTACCTTTTCTTTTCTTCTCTGCGTTCTCTCTTCCCTCCTGTCTCTTCCTGCTGTGCCATAGCGCCACAGCTGGTGTGTGGAAAGCAGAGCATGGTCTCGCAAACACGCCAACCAATAAATAGCACTGGGAGTCTGTTAACCTTAGCCATAGACAGACTAGCAAATAGTGTGTGTTTGTGTATTTGTGGTGCCTGTGAGGGTCTTTTTTTTAGACTTTTGTAGTTCGGAATAGGCAAATATGTAGGCTTTAGTTGGCCAAGACTCAAAACCTGCACTTTCAAGTAAATAAATACACAAATATCCGTGATTATAATGAAAGCAGGTTGTATTCAGATATAATGCACAGACTCATCCTTCTTCCCTGAAGTCATGATTTGATGAAATTATCATCCGTCCCTGACTTTGGTTCCACCCTGTCAGGGTGCCTGGGGGACAATCATTTCTGTGACGCATTGGCAGGAAATGGCAGTCTCTGATTCGGCTGAATCTACAGCGTCAGATGTTTAATCTCATATATTGCGTATACATATTCATGTGAACAGCATGCAAGAGCTCTTAATTTCAATTTTGTTCGAAAATGACTGTTTAAATTGATTTGGCGTAGTGGAGAGTTCAAGGTTAACAGCCAGCAGCCTTGAATTTATTGGATTTAAATGGCAAAATTAGATGTTAACATTAGATTCTGATGTTATTAGTTGAGGTATTGTGTTACAGAACCTTTTGTAAATTATTTACATTTTTTTACATTCACATATTGGAGAAAGTATTGCTCAAATGTTAAGCAATCCTAACAAAAAATACATCCTCATGTTGAGGTTATTATTGTTAGCTAGAACTAAAACCATAAAAAAAAATTGTTACTTGAAATAGAAATATAAAAATAGAAAATATGGTAACACTTTACAATAAGCTTCATTAGTTAACATTAATGTATTTACTAACATGAACTAACAATAAGCAATATATTTGTTACAGTATTTATTAATCTATGAAAATGTTAGTTAATAAAAATACATCGGTTCATTGTTTATTCATGTTAGTTCGCAGTCCATTAACTAATGTTAACAAATACAAACTTTGATTTTAATAACATATTAATAAATGTTGAAATTAATATTAACTAAGATTAATAAATGCTGAAGAAGTATTTTTCATCCTCAGTTCATGATAACTACAGTAAGGTAGTTAACTAATGTTAACTACTGAACCTTATCGTAAAGTGTTACCGAAAATATAAATATTCTTCAGAATATTAAAAACAACAAAAAATGATAGTATATCGACGATACTAAAACAGCACTGGTGTGACAGACCAAACAATCTGTTTATTTACTGTTAAAATTGTCAAAAGTTGGTATTTTGGAGGGTGGGATTTGGGATTTGTTTTCAGTTTAGTCTGTAATGATTGGAATTAGCTTAATGTTGATAGCAAAGGAAGTCAATGGGAAGTTGTCATATATAGCTAAGTAAATGTGTATTTATGTTATGATTTAAAACGGGACCTTAAGCTGCCAATTGTCCTCGACCAGCAAAAGTCAATTAGAGGCTCATTAAAGAAAGGAATTAGTTGTTATAGATTTGATAAGAGAGGTATGTGTGTAACGTTAGCGATCTAGCAGCAGGGAGGACCATCCGTCGCTCCTGAGGGAAATGAGAGGATGTCTACAACAGACCAGCAGTTAATGGATTCTGTTTAGTCTTGATAATGTCTGATAATTAGTTAATCAAAGGCAGCGCCTACCCACGCGTGTTAGCTTCTTTTACATTAGTGGCTTTATGTGGAAAACAGGTCAGTGAGCGACTCTTCCTGACAGACAATAGAAAGCCATTCGCTGTTCCCATTCGAAAGCCTTTTTCCGAATGAATTGCTTTCAATTTCTCTGTTAATTATGTGCAAAAGGCCTCTTTGTTTGTTTAACTCTGGATAATTTTCATTTCAATTCGTTTAATGTGTTTTCACATGAGGATCGGTTTCAGGCGACGGCGTTTTAAAGTTTGATACAAGTTTCTTCTCTTGTTTACATGCAATTCGACCACAACGACATTTATGGCTGAATGGTCAATGAAAAAACAGCGGGCATTGACGAACTGTCCCGCTAGTCCCTGGATCCCGCCACTGTTCCATGAGTAATATGCTGTTTTCTCCGCAATCAATTAGTAAGCCTTCATTAGTGAGGCCATCAGTTATGTGAACCTGACAGGGAGAGGAGAGACTACGTGTCCAGGATGGGATGTCTGATTACACAGTGTGATAACACACACACACACACACACACACACACACACACACACACACACACACACACACACACACACACACACACACACACACACACACACACACACAGACCTAGCATTGTGGCTCTGCATGGTCATATCGTTTTAGTTTAGTGTAATTGTGTGTTTTACTTCCGGAAACTAGGAAAGTTGTTTATCATGAACACGTTTTTACTTGTCATTTGCTTGAACGTTTGGATTGACCAGTCAAACCTTGACATTTGCAATTGCAGTTAAATCTAAAAGCTCTGAAACGCATCACATTTTGTGCTGCATCTCATCATTTTGAGTTTCAAATCCATGCGCTGAAACGGTCGACCTTCACGTTCTCCGTTCTTTGATGAGAACTGTACGTGCAGGGCGAGTGTGTGTGAGCACCGGTTATGATTAGAGGCCCGTGGAGATTAAAAGCGTCACATATTGGATCTTCTCATGATGGATGAGAGGATCAATTAAACAATATGAAATGTGTTCTGCTGGTGACATGCTCATTAGGGACATACTGAACGAGGGAGGGAGGACTGGAGGTGCGCAGGGATATTTCCCATCATTCTCTCGCCATTCCCTCGCTTCACGTCACTCTGGTGATTGAGAGAGGATAAATAACGGCACAATCGATAAGGACACAGATTTATTTACTTGTTTATGAGGGGGGTTTAGGGACAGCCGTCACGCGATGACAAGTTTCATTAATTTTTCTTTTAGCATGGGAACTATTAAAAATGTATTCCCTCTGAGTCTTAGCCCTGTTTCTCTGACAGCTAAGAGAAGGGATCTTTTAGCGTCTAGCAAATTTTGTTTAGCTGTGTCTGGGATAATTTGATTCCTATGAAAGTTATAGAAATGAGAAAACCGTTAAAATTAGATTTGTATTTCCTGAAGGAAATATCCAAGTATGAAAATCATGTGGAAACTAGCTAAGAAAAGTACGTAGTGTAGAAAGTTTTAGTTTAAATTGAGAGAGAGAAATGTATAGTGATAAGCAAATAAACAATATACAGATGTACAAATATATATGTGGTAGAAAATCATTCGTTTTTTCATTTATTTTAGGGGGCGCTATAGGTTTTACCATTGAAAAATATATATATATATATATTTGGAATAAAGACTCATGCTCATGCATTTATTTGATCAAAAATGATACAGTAAAACAGTAATTTTGTGAACTATTATTGCAAATTAAAATAGCTGTTTTCACTTTTAATATATATTCTAATATAATTTATTCTGCATCATTACTCCATTCTTCAGTGTCACATGACCCTTCAGAAATCATTATAATATGCTGATTTGATGCTCAAGAAAGATTTCTTATTATTACCCATGATGAAAACGGTTGTGCTACATACTATTTTTGTGTAAAGTGTATATTATATACACACTAAATCAGATGAAACAGGTTTGAGACAGATGTGCACCTATTCCAGAGAGACAAATGCTGACAGGAATTGTACATGATTGAGAATGACGGTGTCCAACCGAATCCCTCCTTTTCTTTCGGTCCCTAGTGTCAATGTGTCAGAATTCTCTCTTCCTGCCCTCTAAATATGACACACCTCTCCTTCCCCTCCTCTATACTATACACTTCCTCATTATCCAATCTTTCTAGTTTTCCATCTTTTCTGTGTCATGATCCAAATTTCATAAGATGAATTAGAAATGTGTGCATGGTTACATCAAATCCAGAACAAAAACAATTATGCTAGTTACTATTGTTTTTGTAAGCTTATATTTATCACATACAGTTGTGGTTTCAACAGCTTTTGTAGTTTCCCCCATCTGTTGTGTAAATGTTTGCGCTAGACTGATTCCTCTTTGTTCTTGTTTTATCTCCTCATTCATCTCCAGATTTTCTCTCGTGGTCGCTAAACGCAGAGGAAAACCGTACACAAAAAGATTGCAGCTAATCTCAAATCTCTGAAGTGCTCTCTATTCTCACCTGGGTTTTGCACTGTACTTGAGACACAAGAATGCTGTCATCGTACCTACACACAGCAAAGATGAGGGAATATCTATTACGTAAATCAAAAGATCAAATTGCTAAGGTTATTAGCGGGGCTCTTCCAGATGTGTCCTCTGTTTCCGTTTGTTGTTGGCTTTCCAGTTGCTGATGGGAATCATAGAGCGTCTTAATTCACTGTCTGTCTGAGATGCCAAACCCAACTAATGTTTCTAATGCACGAATGTGAATCTAATCCAGCATACAATTAACACAGTGCTCTGCCTATTAACTCCTACATATTAATGAATTAGCATGGAGCCCCGCCTATTAACCCTACATATTCATGAATTAGAGTTGTGCATATTAATACGTCTTGTATGAGTTGGTTTAGAGGGCGATTAGAGACTTTGGAAAGGTGTTAGATGGGCACGCGCTGGGTTTTGGGAGTATCGTCTCATTGTCGTGTCTGGCACTGCCACTACCACCCTTCATGCCAATGAAAACCCCTCCTCCCCAAACGGTGGAGTGTGTGTCTATGTGTGAAACTGCAAGGAGGGGCGACCCCCGTTTTACAGATGGGCCGCACAGACGGACAGGCGGCATTGTGGGCCAAGCTGAATGACACTTGTTCTGAATGCAGATGCCACTGCAACTGGAAAGCACGAAGATGAGTCTGATGTGCAGAAGGGTGGAAGGACTTTCAAGAGGACGTTATGGGGATGTTTATGGAGCAGATGTTAGGGTCTCTGCGTTTGACATCTGGGCTTTTATGAGGATGGTGAAGGCCAATGTAATCACAGTGGAGAGTTGTTTTGAGAGCCCAGATGTTTGTCCAGCCATGGTGCCAGAGGTGTTATTTGTGCGCGTGTTGCTTCTCTCGCAATAAATTTGCTTTTTTGCACAACAATCCTCTTTTTTCCTTGGATAAGGAAAAGCAAACATACACAAGCACACAGCTCAGCAAGAGGCCTTCACTGGACATCTCAGCTTGAGGTGACGCTCATCTTGACGGCAAACTTCTGCTATTTCATTTTGTCTCCTCCTTTTGCAGGTTTTTTTCTTTATTTAACTTCACATGTTCTTGAATTATTCTCTCTATGTGCTTTATAGGATTTTTCAAATGGATTTCTATAAATTTGATATTTCGAATTTCCCCACCCCCAATTTGGCAACCTTAATTTCGTAACCTGAGATCTGCCTCTTAAAAACCTAAATTTCGCAATACTAAAGGAGGTAAATTCACGCAAAATATATTAGCTTTAAGGTAATGTCTTCTTCTAGAATTCTTTTAACATACAATTTATGTTCATTCTCTTCTTCAATGTTTCCATTCTCAAAAAAGATCACTCTTTGGAATATGCTTTGTCCAAATTCTGTCGCTGAAGGTTTCTCTTTTGATCGAGACAAGGAGCAAGCAATTATCTGAGGCGTAATATGCATGATTGATGTTTTTCTTTCTCACCTTCCTCTTCCTCTTTTAAATGGCACATTTTCGCTTTATCTTTCTGTCTGTCCAAGCAACAGTAATCTATCAGGTGGAAAATTGCATTTTTCCAAGTGTCTTTACACAGCGTCTGAATAAACAGAACAAATAACAGTGATCGAAACCCCCCCTGCGGGCGTCACTCAGATCTCCATCATCTACATTCATGCTCCATTTTGGCCATTATAACTACAAAACACTGTCTTCACCAGGCAAGATGGCAAATGACTACTAAATCAAGTTCCTCACGATGGCTATCATCCCGTCTCCCTCCCCCCAACTATCTCTGCCTTTTTTATTTCCTCTTCCTCCTCCCCTCTCATTCCCTCATCATTCACCATCTCCCCTCTTTTTTCCCTCCAATTTGATTTTTATGAAGTGACCTCGACCATGACAGCTGGCGAATCGTTCCTTCATTATTAGATCTCACAAAACAAGCAAGACTGAAAAGAGCGAGCAGTACGAACATAGAAATTAAATAAAGGCAAACGCTCTCTTCCTGGTTACAGCTCGGCAGTTTCTGATTAAATTGTAAATACGTACGGTTGCTCAAAAGGGTGTGCTGTGGTCGCCCGCATTAGTAAGTTGGAGAATGAAACTTATCTTAGGTTCGAGGACCCACAAATGTTTCTTTCTTTTTTTTCACCCATAGGCAAAGAGGAAGGCTATTTTCCATCTATAACAGTGCACTGTCAAGCCC
This sequence comes from Siphateles boraxobius, assembly GCF_051911475.1. Classification (NCBI taxonomy): domain Eukaryota; kingdom Metazoa; phylum Chordata; class Actinopteri; order Cypriniformes; family Leuciscidae; genus Siphateles; species Siphateles boraxobius. The sequence continues at coordinate 14,506,115 of NW_027509186.1, read as the reverse complement.
CGTTGAACATGATGAGAAAAAGAGAGTAGATATGAAGCCGCATGTGGTCTTTGAAGCAGATCGGAGTATCTGTGTATTTACTAAGAGACCCATAACCATTACGGCACAAACCCCTCCTCACACCCCGCCAAACGCCCACCCTGCTGCGTCCACACAACAGCTACACAGCCCGCGGAAGAGATGAACTCTCTACCCCCCTTACCACCCCCTAAAAAACCTTCAGAAGCATAGGGACCCACTCTCCCTCATTAAAAAAACAACAGTCATTAATACTGGATGAGAAGCAGGGAAGAAGAGAAGAAGAGGGGGTGAGAGGGTGATTGTAGCAAAAGGGCGTTGCGCTCCATCACTGAGCATGCGTGTCTTTCTCACATACACTGTTTTGGCTTTTTTCATAAATGCGGTGATGCAGTCCACTGCAAAGAAGTTGATCTTACACCTAGATCTATTACACCTTTACAGATGGTACAGTTGTCCCCATCGTCCTCGAGTCTGTTGACTTGTAGAGCTCAAGTTGATGTTCTGTTTATTCTAGAATTAATTAAGCAAAATTCCTCCAGTCAATGCAAAGGTCTGCATCGGCTCCTAAGAGACTCTCTTCGAATTCAACTTAGTCTGTGAAATTTTTTAGTGACAGGACGCTATAGATAATCAATGTCTTTGATAGCAAATTGATTCGAGTCATTGATGCACCAGAATTAATGATCCCAAAGTTCATCACTTTCACCAACTGAAATGGATTTTTGCTTTTTTGTTTTTTGTATTATGTTTAAATAATTAGCTTACATTTAGGCTATTTAATTAATTGGATTTTTTATTTGAATGTTAATGTTTTTCTTATCATAGTTATAATAACATAGTTATCTTTTATATTTTTTCTATCTTAATTCTTGTTAGTAAAAGTAATAATAGAATATTATTTTATTTTTAAATATATATTCCTCATGAACACAAGATAATTGTACCTAAGAAAATATTTTCAGACAGTGCATCTTGCACTGTTTTATTTCTAATTTTCTAACAGTCATTTCTTGCATAAACTCTCAGCCTAAGGAGTTATATGTTTGATCTGAGCACTGAATTTTTAAATAGCTGCTCAGAAGTATGTTTGTTTGTGTGTGTGCAAGTATTAGTGTTAGTATAATCCCATTATTTAGTGTGATGCGGAGCTCCAGGGCCAGTAGGGGTAGACGCTGGTGCTGTAGCCCTGTAGCATGGCTCTGTCTGTGGGGACAGTGTTAGGCTGCAGGCCCTGTCTCTGTGTGGTGCTGTGGGACTCGTAGAAGGGTAGTGGATGCATAATGAATGCTCTAGTCCACAGGCTCTGAACACGGCATAATTAGCCTCATCAAAGAATGAAGCCATAAGCAACAGCGCGTCTTCCCGCACGCCGAGTTTTAACTAAAACAAAGCCGCCATTAGTCACCTACTTGGCATAAGCCATGCCCATTCCATTGGGATTCCTGCAGTGCTATTGCTTACTTGTTCCTAGAAATTCTTCATAAAATTGTCAGGAAGAAATCCGTAAAACACAAAGGGTAGGAAGGCCAGAAAAACTGTATAATGAGATGAATCATGTGCACTGACAGTAAACGACATTGTGTCTAATTGCATAAAGTAGAATTTTGTCACACCGCCAATGGTCTAGTCACTATGTCTTAAAATTCTTAACCTGAGCCTTAACTCCAGGCAGGAGTGTCCAATCTTGCCAATGGCTTCAGGAGTTTAGCTCCAACCTGCTCCAACAACCCCTAAACCCTAAACCTAACCCTAAGACACGTTTCTAGTAAACCCAAAGACCTTAATAAGATGGTTCAGATGTGATTAATTCGAATTGGAGCTAAAGTCTGGAGGATAGTCGGCCTCCAGGAGCAGGATTGTACACCCCTGTTCTAGAGTCTGGCAAAGCCAAAGTGATTTTGCATGTGCAGTTGAGACAAAGGCAAGGTATAATCTCTGTGCAGGGAATTGTCTGATGGAAATTGAGAAAGTTGGACAAACAAGATTGCAATGAAAGATGGGGAAATGTATTTTGTGCCTCTCCATCTGTAAATGTTTGACCTCTGGTTAGCAGTTAGCAATTTTGGTATTGGCTAGAGACCGAGTCCTAAAATGCAAGTCCACGACTCTCTCCCTCTCTCATCTTTTACTCACCTAGCAGCCATGTTTTCAAGAAAAAGGTCAAGGTTGCACCAGAGCACCTTAGCGATTTTCTTCTCACTGAAATGCAAACATTAAATTGTGTGTGTGTGTGTGTGTGTGTGTGTGTGTATGCATGTGCAACTTGCTCCATTTCAGACCAAAGCATCAGCGCAAAATTCCAGAAAACAGACCCCCTTCTGTTTGTTTATCCACCTTATTCCTGACAAACTTTCTGCTTTTGAATTATGGGTGGCACTTCCGGTTTGGGGAACTTCTATTCAAAAAGACTGAAACGAATCATTTCAAATCATAAGGTTGCCCTACAAATAAAGCTGATCTGTCAGTTTGACTTAATGAGCTATCAGTTTTCTTTCATGTTTTATCTAAGAATACCATGCGAATAACGTAACACTTGGTATTTTAACGTGACGTTATAACAAGAATATCTATAGTAAGAGCTCTGCATTCTTTTCCTCATGATTATTTTTTTTTTCCTTTTGAATTGCGCTGTAATAGCATGATAAAGGTCAACATATACTGCACATTCGTGGTCTTTTCTCACGATTTAATTTATGATGTATACCATTAATAATTCACTGGAATGCACGAAGAATCTCTTTTTTCCCCCTCCCCAAATCCTCACGTCTCTTTCCAGGTTTGGTTTCACAGGTAAATACAATTTATTATCTGTCAAAATGACTGAAATCACTTTTAAATAGTATCACGCAATGCTGAAGTAAAACATTTTTTTATTATTAAGGCAACGTATGTTACATAATACAGATTACCACAGTGATATTTAACCGACCGATTTTGCTGTGGAAAGATGCTTTTGGGATTATTCATGGTCTGTTGAAAGTACCTTGTTGATGCTTTTACACTTTTAAATGTCCTTTTAATGTTCAATGGTTGAAGGGTGAGTAGAATAATGTAATGTCATCATACACGGTTTATATATATATATATATATATATATATATATATATATATATATATGATTGTGTCCATAGAGCTAGTCTTTCACTGATTGTTTACAGCTTAACGGAAGTTACACCCATAATCCGTGCAAAACATCATGGGGCGCAGGAATATGTTTACAGCTATGGTTACGGTTCTGATGTGTCTTTGACAATGATACATTCGTTGCATACCTGTACCTTGAGCCAGCTTTAAATCTTTCCAATCCCCTTTTCTTTTCTTCTTTCCTAAGTGTGAGACGATAGTTCCTCATTATATCTTCTGTGGGCTAATGACTGCTGTCTCTGCTGAAAAGGTTCCAGTATGGATCGACTGTGTCCTCTATTGAAAGCCCCAGGGCTCTAGACCATGTGCTGTCCTGACACCAGTAACTCCCCTGAGGGAGGACAGCTCAGCGACTGACCTGGCCTTCCTGTCAGAAGCTGGAACCACCTCACACGCTTGCTTACTTTAGCAGATAATTCACCTTTAATGCACACAGAAGTCACCGAGACGTCTATTCATCTGAATAAAATTACTAAATATTGCTGTACATTTATGATTCTTAAAGGTATAATGCAATGCTTTCCAGATTATGAAACATTTTTCTGATGATTTGGAAATGTATGCGTGCTCACTCGGCAGTCATACTTTCATTTAATTAATATACTGTAGTGTTTCTTCAGCAGAAACATAAGAAATGTAGTTCTCATTAAACTCTGATGATGGACATAATGTGTCACCCATGTGAAGTACCTGCCATATTAGTTAATAACCTATCTCTGTGTGTAATGGTGTGCAAGTTTATACATTATGCCACATGTAGACACACATCAGGGATTTATAAGGGTTAAATATTGTGGTTTATCTTGCATGTGAGACTCTGACTGTCGTTGTGAGTGAAATCACTATTGACAGCGGCACAGGGCTGATAAGAGAGGCTTAGTCGCTAATTACTGCACTGCGATGTCTGTTCCAGTCAATGAAGACATCCCTCTGTCTCTCTCTGGACTGGACCCTCTGTTTTTTGGGGAATTGTAGATTAGCCAGCGTTCTTTGCCTCTCTCTCTGTCCTCTTCGCTCACTCATCAACTCGTTAAATGCAAATGCGCTCATTTGTTTGTAAGGATGGCAGGCTTTAGCATCTCTCCTGTGTGTTGTGTTTGGTTATCTGTGCTACAGTGTCTCTGCTCTCCCTAATCTCCAAACATTAGATTACTCTCTGCTAATTAAAGTGACTACAGAGCCAAGTAGGTAATGGTAGGAGAGGCAGCAGTGAAGTGATTGAAAATACATTGTTTTTTCTCTCTCAAATCTAGCCTTAGAACTTATTGTGGATAGGTTAGCATGACTAGGTCAGCTCTGATTGTGACTGTACTTGTATGTCTGTCTAGAACAGTAGATACAAGTGCTTATGTCTCATCAGCCACTTCTGGGAACATGATTCATTGAGTTGCTCATGGATTTATATCTTTTAGTCAATCCTTCCCTACAAACCCTGCTGGAAATTGATGGTAGCAGGTTTCATATTGTGTTTATCTTTTCATTTTTCCCCATCCAAGCCAAAGATGCCTTGGTCAGCTTAATTTGCACCGTAGACTACCATGTTCCAAAACAGCTTGACCACCTTCATCTGATATAACAGTTTTTTTTTTCCAACAGGAAAATGTCCCTTGTAATAATCTGGAGCTCAATTTTAGCATTTGATATAAACTCTTCTCACCATGTACTGCAGTGTTTTGTTGGAGCAGGTGTACCATTAACAGAACTTGCAGATTTAATAAACTGCTGATCGGGGAGTTTTAGTTCAAGCTGCTGTCGGGGAGCTTACAACTGGAAATGGTGCGTTTCTATGGGACTGTTACCGGCTCAAGCTTAGCTCACATTTTCAGCGAGCCGGGGGGAAGAGAGAAAGAGACTGCTGAGATCAGCAGCACAGAGTCACTATAAGTGAAAGGAAAGGAGAGAGCTGTGCAGAAATTGCTTATAGATTTATTTTTGTCAAAATTGGAAATGGCCCCTATGTGTTTTTCTCCCTTCATCCACTCTCTCCTTCAGGTTTCACACCCTCTGCATTTTTAGTATTATTCCTAAACCTATAAACTGTATGTGTGTGCTACTTTCAGCAGAATGTGTTAAACAGAGGGTAAATGGCAGTGCGTGCACACACCCTTATGTTTGACAGCGACGGGGATAAATGTCACTCACGACAATGTGTGTGTGTCGTGCCAGAGAGATGCCCTTTTCCGCGACGTCCCCCTACGACCCCTCCAGCACGCCCGGGTCTCAATATGGTGTCAAGTGCTGGGACCTGCACATCTATATGCATGTTCACACCTTTGTGCACACATACAGATACGCAAGCAGGTGGAGGAGGGCTTCTGGAGCTCAGAGACCCGGAGCGGAGAAGTGCTGACAGAGTAGTATGTGATTTCAGGATCACTGTGTGATCAGAGATGCCCAGTGTGATGCCTACTAACCAACCACTCCTCCTGTGCAGTTTAGCTTCTACAGCGTAAGGCTCACCCTATATAAATATTTCTGTTCAGGATTATACCGTTTCTAAAGTAGTTTCTCCTTCGCCTCTATTTTGTTTTTGTTAATTTTGTTGATATATATTGTTAGCGTGAAATAAAATGTCATATTGTAATATAAGATTTTGGTCATATCGCCCACCCCTAGTATTCGTCATGTTTTGTAAATAAACAGCACCTAAATAATGATGCCATATAACCCATTAACATGGGCCTTTAGCCATAATAAAAGGTGCAATTCATATTGCAAATGGCCACAGCAAACACTTAATTAATCTTAATTACCTGCCAGTCGGAACAGCCTGCGGAGTCCACGTCATTACTCTAAATGACTTCTCCCAGCAAAATTGCACATTCAAGTTTTTTTTTTCCTCATCTGTTCTCCCTGCTTGACGTGATGAAATGCAAACCCTCCCCTTTAGCCTTCTATCAGTCTGCTTCTTATCCTAGCAATTCCGCCACATGGAGGACCAGGAAAACCTTTCGTAAGCTGCCAAACAGCTTTGGCTGTTGGTGGGGAGGCTGTTTGCCATTGTGGTCCTGGCGGAAGAGGGTTGGGTGTGGGGGGTGGGAGGGAGAATCGGGTTGAGAAATGGTTCCTCCACCATCCTTATCACTGTGCCGCACACCTGCAGTCCTTATGGTGCAGTGCTCCTAATTGCTTTCCTCCTCAACCTCACTCCACAAGGCCTGCTCCCAATATCTGTCCATGCCTCAAGTTCCCTGATAACTGCCTCTCTTGTCTATTAATGCAGCTGAAGACATGGATTTATGTGTCTTGCCATGTGGTTTGCCGGAAAGGGTGTAAAGAATTTGCCATGCCCCTTCTGTAGCTGCCATGTTGTTGCTGCCCTACTCTGGAATAAGGATGGACTTTTATCTTTTAGTGTACCAATTTAGAAAAATTTATTTTTGTATACCATAGTGTATCAACAACTCACAGGCCCAGATAAATGGTTTATGGGAGTTCTTAACCTGCAGGAAAGATTCACTTATGGGTGAAAGCTACTGGTTCCGCAAACAAAGTAGTGGAATGTAAAACAGTCTCTTACTTACTAAGGGAAACAGTAAGGTATATTGGCAAATAAATAGTAGAAAGATGGATAGAAAGCCAGGTGAGATGACTACAAGCTGTAAGCTCTCATGCATTTACAAGTACTAAACATCCAGACAGGGGTCTTCTGGACTGGTATTTTTGTACGTTTACACACAACCTTCTTCACACAAGGTTAATGCAGAAGTTTTTAGGGGAAAGCAGACTAATGCCCTCAGAACATGCAACATCTGCCCAGTCATAACGACACATTTGTGATGTTTTCCTTCCAAACAGAAGTAAAACCCATTATTGGTCGCTCAGCTACTTACGTCAGGCTAGTCATTTAGAGGCAATTTGAAAACACTATGGCGCCTGAAGATGGATAATTCTCAAAATCTCTCTCTGGTCCGAAAGTGTCGTAATAGTGCTGTCTTTGTCTGGGGGTCTGGGGGACACTTCTGTAATGTGTAGGGTTCATCCCTGGTGTGCATTGAAAAGCACTTCCTCCCTTAAAGATGATACATAGGGACAACGACTGTTTCCACTCTGGCTAGAGTAGATGGGAGATGTAGGGTCCTGTGGCTTTCAGGAATGCCTATTTGTCAGGAATGCCTTTTCTCTTGCCTTTCTTTCACAAATCCACTCTCCGAGTGCACTCATGTTTTTTTCCAAAGAATATTACTATATGAAGCGAGAAAGGGGAAAAAGAAAACAAGATGAGAGTTTGTCTTTAATGAGAGCTACTTCCAGGGTCCAACCAGGCACAGCTGAGAACATTAAGCATGGCACGCAGTGAGTGACCGCAGCATACGTGTCCGCAGAGCGTAACCGTATCCCTGCTATTTTAGGCACTTGGCCTAGGCTTACGTACCACTCCCAGAAGCACAGCTGGACAGGGTGAAGCAGCGGAAACGGCAGCAGTTGGAGTGGCTTCTTCATGATCTGGCCTCTGGGGACAGAATGGGCCTAAGATCCGCTACTTGGCAGCACCTTCCGTGGTGATGAATGTATGGGAACTTGTTGGGTGATGCCAGATTTCTCATCATTAATCCAGGCCATTATAAGGCTTTTCCCACTGTCATTGATCCTACAGTTTCTATCCCTCCAGCTGACGCAGCCCTTTGAGGAAGTGTGGGGGTTGGTCTGGGTCATTGGTTATGGAGGAAAGAGGATGGAGATCAAGCCACTGGCAGTGTGTCAGCAGCAGCTGGAAGGTACAGGAGATGCAGCAGATGTTGTGAAGCACAGATCGCCCATTCGCATACAAATTTGAGCTTGCTGACAGTAGAAGCAAACGTTAGAAGGGTGTTGTTCTGCAATTCTGGGTTTGTGGATGGGGCTTTACCAGATGTCACCAGAATGTAAAGGTCACCTTTTACAGTTTTACACTATTTGATTTAAATTACAGAATGCTACTTTGCATGTTTAGAATTTAAGGAATGCATATGAAAGTGTTTTTCGAAACAGTGTAAATTCCATTGAAGACCTTGCCACATTTTCTCTTTTCCCCTACCCCTTTCTTTCCTTCTCTTTCATTCTATCATTCCCTCTATTGCTTGCACTTACAAATGATATCAAATAAAGCAAAGGAAAATCTATCAGCTGTGAAATTGCTGATCACCAGGGCCTTCATGTCTTTGCCCACTACAGGAGGTAAAGAGGTTCAAGAAAGAGAAATTCCAAAGAGGTGTGAGCAGAAAACAAAGAGAGAAGTGGATGATTTGTATCCCTCTGGGCCTGTCTGCTACTCAACAGTATCTCTTTATCAAGAGTAGCCCCTTCTAATTGCCCAGCTTCCAGGACAGATGGAAGGTTTCCTCTGCCCTGCAGGGGACACACTGTATTTAGCACTGTTAACTGTTGCTTCAGTCTTCTTTTAAATGCAGATTCCTTGTACCTAAATTAAGACATTTTCTGAGAGAAACATTATTAATTAGTGGTTTAAATGCATGTTCCATCTCTATAATGCTTAAAACAATGTTGAAATTGCATTTTATCCTTATAACTAGTGAAAATAATGTTCTGTAGTGTTAACTCAAAACAAAGCAAAACTTAACCTTGTGAGATCTGTCGACACGTCCAGCAGAAATGCAGGAGCGGACTCACAGTGCAGGTGTTTTTTGAAATGGAATGTGTCGGTTTGTGTGCACGTGTGTGTGCGGGTCAGCTAGACTGTGTAATTACTCGGATCACTGAGCATGAAGGTGGGGCCATGCTCTCCTGTCAGTAGTAGGTCGTGGCCGGCAGCTGGGGAGCTAATACTCCTATCAACAGCTGTGTAATCACAATCCTGTAGTCCAGCCAGCCTGGACCCACTCACCTGCCAACACGCAGCATACACCAGCCCCTGGACTCTATCTCCCATGATCCTTTGGTGCATTTGCAGGTGCACGCTCAATAGACAGAGCAGGGAGCTCTAATTAGAGGCCTGGACATGAATTGCTTGACTGTTGTTGAAGCATTTGGTGGAAGCACAGCTCCAGGTGGAGAGGTCGAGGTTTTCTCCTGAAAATGAATGCAGACAGAGGGGTTTTGATTAGCATCAATTCGCACCATTCCCCTTTCTGAAACCTATTTACACATTTTCAAATTTAGAATCTCTAGAATCTCAATATACTCTGGAAAACCAACTACAGAACAAGCTAGGGACATATTATCTGGAGTTATTGCCATGTATTGGTTGACCCCATCTTTTCATTCGTTGGCAGAGGCAACGGTCACGGTAGCTGGTGGGTTCTGTGGTCTCGGGGAAGATGAAGACATTAAGGGGAGGTGTTTCTTTATTACTTCACTGTTTCCCTAATGGAAGAAAAAAATTAAATTAGCTGCTAATTTGCACTGATGTCTCTGGTGGCAGGAAGTTGCATGTCGTGTCAGTTTCTATTAGAAGAAGCTCTGTCACTTTTTTTCATGTGGTATTTCCTTCTGACTGAACAGCGAATAGTGCATGCTGCGGTTGACCTTTTAAGAAGACACCATGATGTTTGCAATATTAAGTATATTATCAGCATTTTAAATGGCAGGACATAATTAAAAAGCGCTTTTGTTCTGTTCAGTATGTTCATGTAATATTTATTTATTTTGATTGACAATTTTTTTCAGTCGCTTTCTTTGCCTTTTCCAGACCGCTGCCTCTTTGATCTTGAACCACAAAAAGCTCATGTTTCTCATCAGCAAATCTCACCATTTCATTAATTGACTTTCTGCGGGTGTTTTACTGTGCTGAATGCAATGACTGACACTTTTCACTATGATGAGTATCATAAAGATAATTGCGTCTGTGTTTAATAAGATTAGTCTCATCCTATTTCCGCTAACAAATGTCCCACATTTAATTCCTTGAATGCAAGCCCTCGCAATTTGTGTTTAATCTTTATGCATTTGTATAGTTATGTTAAAGACGTAGGGGATGTGATATGGGGTTCAGGCGTGTTTCACTCAAAAGTATCTTGATAAAAACAATTACTTATGATTGGATGTCGAGGTGGATGAAAAGTAAAGATTGATTTCCATTTACCCCCCATTAAGAGTCAGACATCTGGAATATTGCCTTCATATCAGACACTTGTCATCTGTTTTACATTCAGGAGCCTTAACGGAGACCTTTCCCTCATCCGCCCTGTCAGAATAACTTTGCTAGCTCGGATCTGGAATGTGAGTCCTCTGCCTGCCTTTGACAGATGGATTGAAATCAAGCTGCATTGTTTGAAATGTGCTTGGAATTGTTTCCCCTCATTGCTAATATGGGTTTTTGCATGGTGAATCTGTCTTTGTGTAGTGAGTGTGCGTGTGGTGTAGTCTGTCTGTGGTGTTTATTTGTGCAGTTTTTGTGTTGCGAGTTCCCCTCTGTGTGCGTTTTCTCTCGGGTCGTCGGGCTGCCCCGTGTCATGTTGTTGTCAGTCAGGAGCTGCAGGCCAAGCGTGGAGACAGAGGAAAGCATGAAAAATACATGATAATCATGCCGCCACACTGAGCACAAAGGCCTAATTGGGAAAAAGGCTCTTTTCCCCTGTTTGCGCCGCTGTAGCAGCCTACGGGCTCCAAAGCTCAGTCTCCGCAGAGAGACACCACACTGTGACTCTTTTACAATCCTTTACTTTATCTTGTTTATTCAGACACAGCTTTTTGCGTTGAGTTTCACAACATTGTTTTGAAAAAAATCTTTAAAAACAACAACAAAAAGCAAAGGCAAGCAATCAGAAAGCATCCAAACAGAATGTTTTGCAGACTAATGTTTTGTCTGGTTCACTTTTTTCCTCGTAAACATTCTGGTTTGTTATGTCTGCATTACAGCTGCAATGAACAAGTATTTTGATAGACAATTACTTTGATTATTTATTTGATTAATCGGTTAATTAAGAAATTCCAAATAATATACGCAGTACATTTTCATTAATGGGTTAAAATGTTGATGATAAAATATAAAATGGTTCAAAATAAACCCCAGACTATGTATTAACTGCTAGCTTGTTCTCCGTACACATCACAAAGACTAATCGACTAATCGTTTAGGATTATTTTCATAATTGATTATTATCAGTTTGACCTATTTGTTGTTGCAGACATAATTTGCATGCACAATTTACTTCAAAATTTATGCCAAAAAGAAGAGTAATTTGAAGAAAGATCTGGACCCTCATGTTTTAGCGTGCGCCACTGATGTACTGCATGTATTTGAGGAGTAAAAGAATGAAGGACGTTGTCGTTTACCCTCCTGCTCTGTCTTTTCCCCTCCATTCTTTCATCCATTAAACCCGGCCAGGCCCAGACGGCCATCCCTGCACTGCCTGATTATAAAACAATGCCTTATCAGAAGCGCATTCTCCTGCCATAAATCAATTAGAGGCCACGTGCGGATCTGCCAAGCTGCATGCAAAACTTACCGCCTACTGACAAACACACAAGCACACGTCCCCCCCACCCCCACCCCCTGAGAGCAGTCAAATTAATAACAGTAAGTGGATAAAACCCTGGGTCACACCAGCATCTCAGTGCAATTCCTGAATGTGGATTAAAGTGCAGCTGGACAGGGATGACTGAACCGATTCCACTCTTCCTTGATTCCATCTGATTCACATGCTAATGGTAACCAAAAAACGAAAAACAGGACTTAATTGGCATCTGAACCCCAAGCATTTGATCTCAGCACTGCTCCTGGTAAATCTGGGTTTATGTGTTCGGGAAAAATATGGAGTTAGCAAAAATGTGATGCCAGTTTTGAGCTCAAAAGATTCAATTTTCTTTTCAAGTGGACTAGCACCAAGTGCTCTAATGTTAAATGCACTTTTTCTTTAAACTGAACATCTTGTTTAATGCGGTTGGTTGTGTGCTGTGGTCATAACAGTGTCCTTTATTTGTCCTGCTGGAGACGGGCAGGTCATGGTTCCTGATTAAGTGTGCTTGTGGTCTAAGAGACCTTGGGTTCCTGTAGTCCTCCAAGGCTTTATGTCATGCTTTATTCCTCATCATAAATCCTACTGAAGGATGGCTCAGACTCTCAGACAGGCTTTTTCATCTCCAATAACCTTTTATCCCACTTTTTTTTTCTCATCATTTTGAAATTAAGATGTGGTTCTCCCAAGGTCAGTGGTAATCTTGCTCTGCTTCATGTTTGGAGTATTCTAGCTGTCCATTTCTGTGTTTCCTTTGTTATTGTACAATTCTTTTCCCTTTGAGGAGCCAACCCTATGTTTTCGTCCGTTTGGGACTGTTGTCGCCGGCTCTCCGGGGAGCTTGATGGCCCTCGGAATCGCCACAGGAAAGAAAGAAGAGGTTGTTACTTTAATTTTCTCGGGCAATGTCAACAAAGGGCAGGGACTGAGAGTGGGGGTGGATGCTGAAGCTTTGGCTTTGCACGACTTCCAGACATAAGTGTTCCTCAAGTTATTTTTAATGGCTTTTCCAAGCTGTCCGTCGGAGAGAGGGCTATTTACTCTGACAGACAGGACAAATGATATCTGGGATGAGTTTAAAACAGTTCAACCTCTCACCCCTGTTTGTCACCCCGTGAGACACACAGTTTCGGGGGTCGGCGTGAAGACGGGCGATTGATATGATGTGTCGAAGGGTTGCGGGTCAGCTAATCCAGCAGCCCAGCATGCCAGCAGTGTCTCATGCACGACTGCCTTTCAATAAATAAAAAATGGAGAACGTGTCTCGCAAATGTAATATTAACCTCCCCATCTCCAGAGAGAGAAAGGCAGGGTTTGGTTTATGAGCACGTCTCTGGTTTGGGGCGAAGACACACTGTGCTAATGGAAACACGCGCTCTTAGTGTTTGAGGATTACCTTTCAGGACTTTGGTCTCTAGAGAGGTAGGGGGAGGGAATTGGAGCACCGAAGGCATCCTGTTTGAACCCGACAACTACCTATTGCATCTTATTCCTGAAGCAATTACGCATTTTTTGCAACTCACTGCCCAATGCAATCGAAAAGGTCGTTTTCTGAGGGAGGTTGAAAGGTTGGAGTTGCAGCCTTCACCTGGAGTTGACAGACCACAGTTGCACGGCTGTCTCCTGCATCGCTGCTCAACCTTCCACATCCCTTCGCTCACCTATCTGCTTTTCTTTCTTTTTTTAAGGAGATAGCATATTGGTTATGGTCTCTAAAAGAAAGCAACTGACCTCTAGAACTGGATTTTTATTATTCTATTTTTCAATAAGCCAGAACCGTTCCTCTTCACTGTATCCTAGAATGAAGCCATAAAAAATATTCCAGTCTCTGTTTGATTTCATGTTCATATTATAATTGTGAGAGATAAAATGCTTTGGCATTTCAGAAATAATATTAATGGAGACATTCAAGTAAAAAAAAAGGGAAAAGAAATAAAGAACAAATCAAAAGAACAAAAAGAAGACCGTTCCCAGTCTTTATCTTCAACTTTCATTACGGTGGAGTTAATGGAAGGATGGCTTGGAGGGAATGTTAATTACCGATTCAACTGCTTTTGACAGAAAGAGAATTCAACAATGCATTTAACATTATAAGAAGTTATAAGAAGTTTTTTCCCCATTGATCAGTAAGCAGTGACTCACTCTGCCGAAATTAGCTGTTCTTCATGATGTCCTGCTTATCAAACAAGATGAGTGACGCACAGGTTGTCACATCCTGCATTTTAATTTCATCATAATAGTCCTAGAGCCTACAGCTATATTTTTTGCAAAATCAATAACATTTTATATATATATATATATATATATATATATATATATATATATATATATATATATATATATATATATATTCTTTTGTTTTATGTTAATATTATAGCTTTCACAATAGGCAAACTTCCCTTATCCAGCAGACTTTATGAATACCATCACTTTGCAAATTGATAACTCTTTGACCAATAATTCTGTAGAGCTGTAGACAAAGTCTTTGTCTAGATTTATCTATTTTCTGTCTCTGTGGTTCTCCACATCTATTATTTAATCTTTCTTCAATAATGAAGAGCAAACACAATCTCTTCATTTACTTACTCTCAAAATGCGTAGACTGCAGACTAACCGACTACGCCCTAATTGCATCTGGCCTAGAAATATATTCGACATGCTTTCCAATTGTTCAAAATTGAAAGTGCAAACTCTGCAGAAGTCATAAGCGGCTTCAAAGCTTCCAGATCGGAGATCAAAGCCTCGCTGCTTAGCTAGCTAACTAGCCTGCCTTTTGCCGTGCATATATTTAAAATCAATGCTATTGAAGCAATACGCAAATAAATAAATAAATGCAAAGTCATTACACCCACGCAAATCCATTTACATCATCAAACCATTCCCGTGATTGGTGTCGAAGAGCGATCAGGCGAACCGTACGACAGCGCTATGCCCTGGTGCATGCTAAAATGAAATTGTTTGTGAGTGCACATCGATGTGTAGTTTCAGCACCTCTCATCAAAGTCACCGTATCGGGTTGACCTTGTATGTGTTTTGTACGCTTTACAAACCCACATGGCATTTAATCTGAATACAGGGAGAAAGGCTTTACCATTTCAGAATCCAGTTATGAATCCAGTGTCATTTCTAAGATGCGCATAGGTATAGAAAGAAACTAAAAAGAAGTCCTTCAGGCTGGAATATGGGTTTCAGTGCCAGGGCTTTAATGGTGGATCATGCTTGAATATGCAATCTCTCTCCCTCTCTCTTTCATTCTCGTCTGCCATCTCTTCCTCTTCATTCAACTTCAGAGAGATATTTTCTGCCTCGCTGACATTCCTACAGCAAAAAGCCTAAGAGAGGAGTTATTCAAGGTCAAAAGAGGAGGAGAGCGAAGAAGGAAAGAATTACACATTCACTGAAAACTGAAGGCATTGTTGTCAAAAAAATCCTTAATAATTTGCACCGAGAGAAATTGCAATGAGTTCAGTCTCTCGTTGCATATCATTCTCTCAAAGTAAACCCTCTCCAGACGTTTCGATGTTTGCTTTCTACCTGACTCCCCCTCATGCTAATCTGCTTGGATTTAGCATGATATATCAGCCTGAGCTTTTCTGTTCAAGCGGCGAACAACTTTTAAATCCCTCTTAAAGACTTGGGAATTCCTTGGGCTTAGCTTGATTAAAGCAGATAATACCGATAATGGCGGCCAACCCCGTAATTATTACGAACGGCACATATGTTTGTCCAGCGCCATCTGAGAGGCTCTCATTTCGACTTCATCTCGGGCTGTATTTCAGACCGTGTTTTTGGTTTTAAGAATGGGATTGTTCAGGGAATCCCCTGTTGCCATAAAGAGGAGCCCGGCTTTTCATTTATTCATTCGTTCCAGTCATCCATCCATCCATACCTGTCTTTTCTTTTCATATCCTTTCATTTGAAGTAGGTCACACGGGGAATGGAAAAAGGTCAATGCATTTCTCTCTCTCTCTTCTGATGCATCGTCCTTCATATCCATTCTTGTCATTGACTGGGCTGCCGATATTGATTGGATGGAGAGAAAAGGGTTACTTCTGAGAGAGAGAGAGAGAGAGAGAGAGAGAGAGAGAGAGAGAGAGAGAGAGAGAGAGAGAGAGAGAGAGAGAGAGAGAGAAAGAGAGACTGTTTTGGAGAGCTCGGGCTAATATGCAGATAATGTCATTAGCACAGTGCCGCTGCTCTCCGGGGCCCATCGAGTTCCTGTCGGAGGCTGTTAGCTTGAGTCGCTGTGCTGACAGCTCTTGTCCGGAGTCCTTGTAGAGCCCAGCATAAAGTCCGTTAGGCTTTCAGCACCCTGCCTGAGCCGTGTGTATGTACGTGTGTTGCCATTAATAGGCCATTCTTCCATAAATACACATGAACACAATTTCTGAGGTGATAACACAGCTAAGCATGTGATGAAAAACTTCTTGACACATAGTTGACGCCAGGCTAATACCGCATGCTTTGTCATGGTGGGGTTTCAGCACGCCTGTCGCATGTGAGATCAATGGTGGTTTCTTCCTGTGAAAATCCATTGTGGACAATAATAACAAGGCAGTTAAACACAATCTTGAAAAAAAGAGATAACTAGAGACTACATCACAAATATGTACAATAATAGTGATAAAATAACACCACCTTATTTCAGCACTGAACAGCTCCTGGCATATATACTATGTAATATCTCTCTTTCTCTGAGTGTGTAACCACAGACTCTGTTGGGGAGTTTGTCTGTGATTAGTCCTCAGATCAAGTTGAGATTAATCTCTGCTGAGTAAACCGTATCTGACTGTGTTCACTGGCCTTCCCTCAGCTCCAGTAAGCTTGCACTCTATCCCAGAATGCACTGCAGTTTTCACACATGTGGCCGAGATGCAATTTAAAGACCTTGAATTGTGTTTAATGTGTTGTTGTCTAATCTCTAAATTGTTTTCTTCTTCTCTTTTTCTTTCCTCATGCTGTTGCTGTCCACCTCTTTGCTGGTACAGGTGAGTAAAATAAATATTTATTTACTGTATTTACTGTATTTACTTTATTGTTTATTTGTTTGTTCGTTGATTGATTGATTTTTGTATTTTATTTTATTTGTATTATTTCATTTCGTTTCAATTTCATTTTATTATTATTTTTTTAAGCTGGCACTGTATTGACATTCCTCAGTTTTTTTTTAATTTTTATTCATTTAATTATTTTCACACTGAATTGCAATTGTCCCCATTGGCCTCTCCAAGTATTTGGACACTTTCATATATTGGAGCCTTTGTATATTGCATATTACTCTCAATCTCTTTTTCCTTTTGTTCTTCTTTCTGTATTTCTGTAGCCCATTTATCTAAAACTAACACTTTTATGTTGCTGCCTTGCAAGCACAGCTATTTCCTTCAGGAAATTTAAAACTAGTTGTATTTTCTCTTGCACCTAGAAGAAAGGATGAAAAACGGAGAGAACATAAAATAGTTTTTTCTCTCAATTAACTTTTTTTCGACTTTTTCGAATCAAGCAGAACTTTGCCCTCGAGAAGTACACTTTCAAATTCAGCTGTTTTTCCTTGTGCGTTTCCACACACACACACACACACACACACACACACACACACACACACACACACACACACGGCAGCTTCCATCGCTTTTACAAACACGAGCGTTGCGGCGGCTGATCGGCTGTCTCTCGTTTCACGACCGTGTGTCGCTGTAGATAATTCTGTCAGCTCGAACCGACCGCACGCTGTTTGTTAGGAGAGCCCATCCTGCCCTGTTCCACCCACACAAGGTGGGTTAATTAGGGACAAATTCTCACCCAAGACATCTCCAGGAGAGCATATGTGTGCAGGCCCTGCGGGACGCGTGCGTGTGTGTCTGTGTGAGAGTGACAGGGACATTTACATGCTTTAATGATGAGTATAGAACGGGTGCTGTCAGCCCACCTAATGAGTGTGCGTGTGTGTGTGTGTTTAGCCCAGGGGCAAAAGGGGGTTGTGTCCTACGTGATCCCCATGCTGGCATCTGTCTGTCCCTGCTCACACACACAGACACACACCATTACGGATTCAGCACAAGGCTAACGGCACAATCCTGCCGCCCGCATGCCACCACACACCCCATAATGATCACACACTGCCTGTCTGCTTGTCTCCTGAAGGCTGAATTTAAATAAACACGCATTCCAGGCAGTTTATTTTATAACACCTGTTTTAGATGCAGTATTGTTATAATGCATATTTTCAGCACTGATTGTCAAGAGCAAAATGTACTGAATTTTGTGGAATGGATTAATGGGTGAAGTATGTAATTTTTGGATGGTCGTCAGCTGAATATGCAAAGCCATTTCTAGGTTGATTCCCATAAAAATTTAAAAACTGCCAATCAAAACATGTATAAAACATCTCAACCAGCCAGACACCATAACACTGGCTCAACCAATGCACAGCAAAAATAATGTTTTTGCTTATTTTTGCCTCTCTTTTTTTATTAAATCAAGATGCATTTGCTTGAGAAGTTAAATTGCTAGATGTTTTCTTAAAAATGTATCACGTTTTGAAATGTTTTGCTTAAAACAAGAAAAAGCATCTGACAATGAGGTCAGAAAAATTAAACATTTTAAGCATAAACTCACTTAATTTTGATACATTTTTCAGAAAACAAGATTTTATATCTTAATTTTTTTTTTTGCTTCTCAATTTGAAATGCTGTATCTTGATTTAAGAATGTTTAGATGTGTATAAAGATTTTTTTTTATTTTTTTTTGCAGTGTGGCTTGAATTTGGGGCGGGACTATCCATTTGTCTGGCAAATGGGGGTGTGTTTGGGAAACAAAAAATATATTTTTTAATGATCATCATTATAATTTTTTTTTGCTATTCTTTTTTGGGACATCAGTGGTCCACTGATTTTTTGAAAGAAAAACATTTTGTCTTTAAATGTGCAATGTTTCTGATAGTTCGTTTGGCTTGTTGAGGTCCTCCATGTGTTTTCCTTCTCAGGCTCCCTCTCTGTGTCTGTGAGTAATTGCTTTGTGTTTAGCTGTAGGGGTTTTTCTGTCTCAGTGTATGTGTCTGTGAGACAGCTCGGGGTGTGAAGAAGTATTGGAGTCTTAGATGAGCGGTAATGGCATCCCTGTTGACCGGTCGACTCTCCCAGGAGTCAAACCGGCACATTGCAGACAAAAGAGGGCTTGGTTTGTAGGACAGGGTGAAATAATACTGCAAATGAGTGAAGCATATATACATCTAATCCTGCTTTAAATGCACAGCCACTAGTAGGCCTATAAATCTCCTCCCATTGACTTCTATTGTGAGTAAATTAAGCTAATTTGAATTATTATAGATTTATTTTTTTAGATACGAAATTAGATAATGACCACTTTAAACTATTAAATTACTGTGAGATTGCTCGATTACCTCGTCTGGTTAAGGTACCACCTCAGTTATTTAATGATTTTCTCTGTTTTATGCATATTACACTGCTGAGAAAATGTGCTTAAGCCAGCCTAGGCTGCTTTTCTGGCCTTAGCTGGTTCAAGTTGGTCTCCCAGCCTGGTCAATATGGTGGTTAACTGAAAAGTGCCCAAAATCAAATTCACGTTTGTAGTTTACACTGATACGATAATGATATTGTTTTTAAAAAGTACACTTTGAAACCCGTTTTCAAAAGTTTGTGTTTTCAGGCCATTGCAGTGTAAATGAACGAACAAAACACATACGTTTTTAGTTGAAAACTGCGTCGTGTAAACGTTCCCTTAGATTTACTTTCTTCAAAACATCCTAAACTGCAAGATGCTAATATTTTATTACTTATCTCATATAGCACTGAGATATGTTTTGTTTAGTTTTTTGGGGGGCAATTTTACAATACATTTTTAGCGATTTAACTGTAGTTTCTGTAACATTTCAGCTACATTTAGTGGTCGCTTGCAACCTTTTAAAACAGAAATATGCTGTTAAATATCTGCTTTATATGTGAAAGTCCCTACCATTGTGTCCTTAATAATTCTGCTGAAGACAATCCTTACAAGTTGTACCATATTTCTGAGGGCATTTTTTTAAGTTTAGCAGAACAAGTGCACACTCCGCCTTATGAGGATATGTGCACCCTATGCTCTGAATGAAAGCTCTTGTAAAAGCTCTAGATTGGCAGCTCTTCTAGCAGACAGCAGTATTGATTCCAGCATGAGTGCTGTCCATTGAGTTAAACTCTGTCTTAGTGTGCTGCGGGGAGGTTAAGGCTGCTCAATATGGAGCATCATCAGTAGATCTATCAGTGTCCTAAAGGACAGCGTGCTCAGACAGAGAGGGGTCCCGCTGATGGCCTCATTTGCCCCAGGGCTGTGTCCCTAAGGTCAGAGGTCAAGCCACTAACCTGCCTAAATGCACTTTCTATCATTATATGCATTAGTGAAGGGGTTTGGTCGGATTTATATTGTTTTTAGTGTGGGATGCCACCCATGATGTGGATGTATGAACGTGTTTGCTGTCCACTGCATTTTCAAGGTCAGATGTCTGACCTTCCTTTAAGCGTTTGTTTGAGGCTTTCACTATGGCAGTGCAATATATATGCAGTACCATATATATATATATATATATATATATATATATATATATATATATATATATACTTTTTTAAGTTATATTAAATGTAAATTTTTTGCATATATTGAGTAACTTTCAAGTAACAAACTCAGTATAAATAGCATAAATAACTGCATATTTATGAGTATCATGGTGATACCATTCAGATACCATCTGAAAAATAGCCAAAAGTTCACTGTGCCTTAAAAAACATGATGTGCGTAGACCAAAAAACTCCAACGGAAATGGTTCCAATAAACCTGCACACTCTATCAATTAAGAAAAGGACAAAAATTGCGAGATTTTAGTGGCTAACGGTTCGGTCACATGTGACCTTTCTCAATGCCAAGTTGACAATATTTTTGATACCATTATTCTACCATGGTACTACACTGTAAGAAATGATGTGATCAATAAGTTATGACAGCATGTGTTTTTTACATTGCTTTAACTCATCAAAATTAGTAATTTTTATACAAGTCATACAAGATTCAGCTCATTTTTAAAGTCAGTTTAAAGTAGTTTAAGTTTAAATGAAACTTCCAAGTTGATGGTACTTAAAGATTTAAGGCTGCATTTTGTTTTTTACAGTGTAGGATACATTTATGGTAATTTTTTGCAGGGAAAATTGGAGGGGCTTAAAGTGCTTAGGTTTTCATATACGCTGTGTTTTCTGTACACATTCTCTCGCTCGTCACACACTCGCCCCCGCAGCAGTTTGTCATCCTATAGCTGGTGTATTCCGGGTCCCCCACCACATCAAGATCCCACATCAGAGCTCAGATCTCCACAGAGTCTCTCTCTCTCTCTCTCTCTCTCTCTCTCTCTCTCTCTCTCTCTCTCTCTCTCTCTCTCTCTCTCTCTCCTTCCCTCCTTCCACCAGTCTCTGCTTCTCCTGCCTTAATTATACCACTCCAGTCCGCCAGGCTGTCATTTATAAGCCCAAAACACTGTAATTAAGTGCTGTTTTTACAGTCCCTCATAAATA